>NC_047036.1:122018655-122341572 GCF_011762595.2 Tursiops truncatus | reverse complement strand
TTAACCCACCCCCTCCCCTCAGCTCTCCCGCCTCTATTCCCAGGGCCTCCCTCCCTTCCTCCTTCCTGTTTGCATCTCCCTAGCATTGTCCCTGCTCCTGTGATGTACCCTCGCAGGACTATCTTCAAGAGCCGAAAAAAATACACTTTTTATTGATTTCATTTCATATACATTTATGCCGTTGGTTGGCTGCTTTTATGTCACACCCAACCTTCAGAATTCAGATTGGATATGTCATGCCACGGTGTGCAGGAAGCCTGCAGAGAAAGCGCCCCTGGATTTTCATGGGAGCCGAGTACATTCAAAGGAAGAATTTTGCTTTCGGTGTATTTAACATTGTTTGCCTAGAGTGCTGCCTCCACAGGGGCTAACATCTGTGTAAGACAGCAAGGAGGGGAGCTCCTGGCCTCGGCCCTGCTGAGAACAAAGCCAGGACACCTGAGAATGAAAGGGCTCCCATCCTTCAAAGCTTTCCTCAGCCGGCAACCCTTCTCATTCCCCTGCGCATCCTGACAGTTTTACTACCTCTGTCTGCTTCACTCAACTGCTCATCCGCAGCATCGTTGTGCCAGTTTACAAACTCGGTATAAGTGGCATCATACGGTATGCAGCCCACCGCCACCTGCTCTTACGGATCAGAGTTCTGTCTCTGAGATTTACCCACATCCCTCCAGTTCATTCATTTCAATAGCTGTAGAGCATGTTGTTGTTCATAATGTTTTATTTCTTAAGCTGAGTGATGGGTACCTCTGGTGTTTGCTGGATTCTTTTCTCAACTTTATAGGAAGTCAGAAATATTTCATGATTTAAAAAACTAAAGTCGGTGCTGTAGTTCAGGTTCTCCTGGACATATAATACTTCTGGCAGTAACATGTGGCTGTCCTGGTAGCAGAGTGCAGCTGCCCACTCACCACCCACTTTCCTGCCTCTGTAGGCTTGAGCCCAGCAACTCACAGTTCTGTGCTAATACATAGTTGTGTTTACTGAATGTGGATGCTGTGCCGGGCGCTGTGCCATGTGCTTTGAGAGGCTGATCTCACTTAGTCCTCATAACAATACTACGGGGTTGGGGGGTGTCATTTTTATCCTGTGTTGATAGCCCGGAAATTTGGTGGCATGGCCAACATCTGGCATGTAGGCAGGTACGGAGCCAGTATTTGAAAGCAGGCCTGTCTGACCCCAGGATTCGTGTTCTCACCACCATCCTGTATTTTTCCATAGTTGAGAGAGGGCGGGGTACCATCGCCTTGGTCTGGACGCTCTGTTTGTCTGTTCCCTCCTCAAGAGACTCTCGCCCAGATTTTAAATATGCCGATTTCATATTTTCATGTTGGTTACTTCTTTTATTTTCTAATAGAGCAGGAACCTTTAAAACGTGGCAGTGACTTAGACACTAAGAAGGCTTGCCTGGGCTCTGGGGGAAGGGGAAGGGGAAGGGCCAGGGTGTTGTAGGTCACTCTGTGTGCAGGCAATCCCCTCCGGTGCCCTGGAGAACCCTCAAGCTGTTGACAGCCAGACAAAAAGAAGCCTCCTGCATGATTCTTTATTCACTATCTGTAGAAGGGCCTAATAGAAGGTAACATGAAAGATAACTGGTTTTGTTTGTTTGTTTTTACCTTATGTCCAACCCAAATCAGCACTGGCTGTGGATGAGTAGCTACTGAAAATTGCTATTGCAGGACCAAGCTGACAGGTGACACCTCTCAACTGCAACCTTCCCCCCCAAACCTGCTCCAACAGCCCTGCAGCTATTCATTCTATTCTGCGGCTGTGCTACCAAACTCCAAACCACTGGGTGAGAAAAGGAAATAAACTTCACGCCTCTGAAAAAAATCAGTATTTTATTCATCAATCAGTTGGACAAGATTGCTTCCTAGCCAAGGATCTGACCCACTGTTTCAATACTTCCAAATGTTCTGAGGAGGACCACTGCTTCTTCTAAAAGACAGCTGTAACTTCAGGCACTTGTGACAAAATCTGGGTGAATTATTAGACAATTTCATGTTGGTTTACAGAGTGATTAAAACAAGCGCCTTGAATGATAGCATATGTTATAAAGAGATGGAGCCTTTCAGTTATAAAAGACGTATCAATCAGGGGAAAGCAAATACAAGTTAAAGTTTGATGAGCAATTGGATATGAACTGGTACTAACTCTGCTTTCTACGGCACTTTGATGTGGAGTGGATCGTAAACATGGTAAGCGATGCCAATAATGTATATTCACTTCAATACAACTTTAAGGCACCATTGATTAAAGAAACCAATATCGCGTTGGAGTTGTGAGTGTGCTGGTGTGCACTTCCCCTGTCGTGCGCCTTCACCCAACTCTTGCCACGAGGGCTCTCAGCCACAGCCTGCCAGCTATGTTGCAGTTGGTTAGACAGCTGAGAGTTATCGCCTAGTTTTTTCTTTATGAACCCATTCTAAATTATAGTGGAAACAAATTTCACAGAAAACTAGGGCTTTATGCTTTTCTCCAGAGTTTTTTCAATGAGCTGCCTAGTCTTTTCTGAATTTAGACAGCAGGCTCAAAAAAAGGAATGCCGTCTCAATGTCATTAAGTAGACGCTCAATAGACATCGTGGTGTAGTCCTATAAATAGCCAACACACTTTATGTCAAATATAACCCGACATATTTTATCTCAAATGTCAAAGTAATTTTTCTCCGATTACAAAAATGCAAAAGTGATATATGATCTCTAGTAAAAGAAGAAAATAAAAACTGTCTTCTTTTGTCAATTAAACTGGGAACTAACTAGATAATCAGTTCCATGGTGTCTTTTTCTCCCTTAACAATCCATTTGGACAATTTTATTTCATCTTACCTGGATTCATAGCCGAGTTCTGCCATTTCTTCACTGTGTGACCCTGGGCGTATTATTTAATCTCTCTGTGCTTTAGTTTCTCATCTGTAAAGTGGGGATAATAATATGCACCTTAAGGATTATTGTAAAATTCAATGAAACATTTTAAAAACGTCCTTTAAAACTATTATTTAACACTTAGCACTATGCTTAATGTGCTCAAAAAGTTAGCTATTTTCATTACGACAACATTAGTTATAATGGATGGCTCTATTCAGCTGTATTGCCAAACTATAATTTATTTAATCAGTCTACTAATAGTGCTGGTCTTTCAGGTTGACACCAACATTTCTCTTTAGTGCTGTAACAGAAAGTGGGGTCCGGCTGCTCGCCGCTTAAAAACCAATAAAGAGGCAAAGGCTGGTGGAATGGAAAGTTTGCTTTATTTTGGATACTGGCAACTGCAGGGGGAGGGCGGTCGCCTGTCCAGAGGCTGACTTCCCCCCACTGACAATCAGTGGGCAAGAGCTTTTATAGACAGAGGGAGGGGGCTACATGCAGAAACAAGTACAGTCAGCTCTGACAGTCATCTTGAAATTGGTCATCGGTGGTCTGACCAGCGTCATCTCGATTGTTTAGGTACAGTTAATCTTCAGTTCCAGGGTCGGCTTGTTTCCATTTCTTTGAGGCCAATTCCCGGAACTGTGGCAGCTTATGTCATGGCTACAGCCTGGTCATCATGTAGTTAACTTTTTCCACCTGGTGGGGTTTTCAGCATCTACAAGACAGCTCACAGGATGTGGCTCAGAATATTATCTAATAGCCCTTGAGAAGGAACTAAAGGGCCTTGACTATGCTTAATGACAAAACTATTATTATTTGGTCTCCTTTGACAGTTTTCCTGTTTCTGCATTTTCTCACTTCTCTGATTAAACTTATTCTTTTCCTAAAATTTTTCCACAGACAAAAGGCAGGTGGAGGACATGGGGGGCAAAGGACCATAGGGTCCTGCTTGGTTTCAGTGCCTGGCACTGTTACTTTGGGATAAATCTTCAGAGGCCGCCATGGCTAAGAAAACATCTAAGAAACACAGCTTTCCTTGCTTGCAGTGGTTGCCATTACTTAGAATTTTAGCAAAGCCATAAAGGAGATATACTTTATCACTACATTGGGGGCACTTACTTTTGTATTGTAAACTTATCCTACTAGCTTTTTTGTTGTGTTCTTAAATCAACCACAATTTGCCTTTGGTTGGGTGAAGTGTAGCCCAGTTTAGAGCTAGGCTGAATAATTTCTGAAGATCCTTGGGAAGCCCAAGAGGGTACTTTGTTGATATTTGGGCGGGGGGAAGCTTTGCCTATTCTGGGTGTCAGAACCACACAAACCCTGATGTGCATTTGATTTTTTTTATAGAAGGAAATGTAACTATTAATTAGGCTAAAGAGCTTAGGGAAGTATTTTACTGGGCTATTTCCCTCAGAACCTATATTTTTATTGTCTGCCCATTAATTTGAACAGATTATTTAAAGTGCGTGTGCATTAATAAATAGCAAGGGAGGGAACTAAAGACTAAACTGGGGCAAGGGTTCTGTCTGCTTATCAACCGAGAGGAAGCTCCCAGCTGGTAATGACACGGGGCCATTTCACAGCAAAGGGAAGAAAGGGATCAATGCAGAGACAGAGGGGACCTTTGGGTTTTGGATTTGTTTGATGAAAAGGCAGGTGTGTTGTAATATTTTATAAATATTTCAATACAATAAATAGTTACTACTTGCATTAAATTAAAAAAAAAAAGGCAGGTTTGTGTGGAAATGAGGGAAACAGGTCACAGAACAGACAACTTGTGATGGAAGGCCCTTAGCAAACAAAAGACATATGTCGTATCTCATTAAAAGAGGTTTCTTTTTATTCATCTATGAACTCAAATGTCATAATTTTCCATCAAAAGTAAATGATCTGTTTTCAAAATAGACAGTGAGTCCCTTTTCCTTAGATCTTCTCTTAATTCAAGAAATATATCTAACGGTAGTCTAACAAGAGTCAGTTTCAGAAGAAATTAATGAGGAACAGCCATTAATTATTTATGCTCTGAAACAGTAGGTCTGCTAATGTTTCTGCTAATCACCAAAGTAAACAGATGTATCTTCATAAAGACAATCTTGAAGAATAGAATGAGTATAAAAGAGGCACAAATAGAAAAAATACATAAATATATAGTGATGACAGGAAACAAAAACAGGGGATACATCACTGCCCCCGAGACAATGTTTGTTTAAACTGCAAGGCACAATAAAATTACTAGCGCAAGTTCTGTTCACATTTTCCAATATTTAAGGATTATATTAAGCAATAATAATACGAGATGAATGTAGGGGGCTAAAGCTAATTCTGGAGAACGAAAAGAATGAGCCTGTCCCTCTTGAAAACAGCATTTAGAAAACTGCCCAATTTCCAGTAAATATTCTAAAAGCAGCCTCTTTCATGGAGGTTATATAAATAGTAAGGCTGTAAATTTCTAAATCATCATATCCAATTCTGAATTGATTCAAACCTCCATTTTTGCCTTCATACAAAATCTATTGGCTCCTTTTCTGAGTTGCAAACTTTGTGTTAAGGCAGCCCCTGCAGTTCTGTGAGCCGCAGTATGGGAGTTGCTGTTAAAGTGGGGACATTTCTGAGAGCTGGACCATCTGGCTCTTCCACTTAATAGCTTTGTAACTTGGACAAGCTGGCCTCTCAGTACCTCAATTTCCTCATTGGCAAAATGGAATAATAAGAGGACCCAAGTCAAAAGGTTATAAAATGAATTCTCAGGACAACCCAGTTTACGGAATGACAGGACTGGGTCTTCTACACGGAATTCACATTCTGTCCGGCCACAGCTTTTGTGATGGATGGATAGTGACAGCTCCACCTTGCCTGCTAACTCATAGTCTCAGTCATGATGATGTTTCTCATCATCCTTTGAGCAGAACACAGTTCCCCTCATGTTCCACAGAAGGTGTGCAAAATGGTTGTGTCAACATGGGGAGCTGGTAGGAGACTGGTTTGCTAACCCTGTCCTTTTTCCAGTGCCCCTCTCCCGACCCACGCTGGAGACTACGGATGAGATCTTTTCAAAGGCCCTTGCAGCACTCAGACCTTGGATCCAAAGGGTCACAGGGAATGACCCCTCTTTGGGATGTCCTGCCTGTTGAAATATACCTCATCAATAGATGGAGTGATCCTAGGAAGTACTTCTCATGCTGCCTGCCACAATCACTTGGGGAAGTTAAAAAAGTTTTAATTTAAATTTAAAAATATACTTACATTGAGTGTGTGTGTGTGTGTGTGTGTGTGTGTTTGTGTATACTCAAGCCCCTCTCTAGGATTACAGAAATAGAATCTTCATGGCTGCAGCCCAGTAACCTGTATTTTTAAAGTTCCCCAGAACCTTCTGGCGTGCAATCAGATGTTGGAGCTTCTACTCCAAGGCAGGGATTCTCAACACCTTGTGTCAGAGCACATTTGCATGTCTCGCATCATTTGCTGTGATTTAGAGTGTCCACATTTATGAAAGATCCGCTGTCATAAATTAGGATGGATTTGAGGTTATCCCCTATAATGAAGTCACTCTCCCTCACTCGCGCTCTCTAATGTTTTCTCGCATGGAGAGAAGAGGAGTTATATGGCTGGGGCATAAACCGGCATCCTGTCTAATCTCTGCGGGTGTCTTGAATGAGTGAGTGCCACTGATGGGCCTTTAGTGAATGTGGTTGAAATACTGCTTTACTTACCAGAAAAAATAAGGGGCGGGGTGCTATTTTCAGTAGCTCGCACAATACATGCACAAGAGCAGAGCGTGCTGCTCAGGTAATTATGCGTCACCCACCAGGTGGGGCAGGGCAGACCCTGCCCTCGCTGCAGCAGACCAGCATCATGTTCTCGTGTGGGCCAGAATGACTGTCTCCCCTTTCACACAAGAATCTCTCTCACTGGCAAGAATCCGCCCTGCCGCCACAATCAACCTCTCTTTAACACCTCTGTCCGTTTTCCCCTCTGTGCCGACTCAGCTGAGATGGCTTCAGCCAAGAACCCATACAAATAGTAGAGGAAATAGACATTAAACAAGACAAGGATAACAGATTCCTTTAGTATCCATCCTTCTGCTGCTTTCCACCATCCCCTGCACCTACTCCTTTAGCATCAATGAACCCTGGACCAGTCACCAGGTTGTGGAATTAAAATAGAAATACCACAAAGATGGACTTCCCTGGTGGCGCGGTGGTTAAGAAACCACCTGCCAATGCAGGGGACACAGGTTCGAGCCCTGGTCCGGGAAGATCCCACATGCCACGGAGCAACTAAGCCCGTGCGCCACAACTGCTGAGCCTGAGCTCTAGAGCCCCTGAGCCACAACTACTGAGCCCATGCACCACAACTATTGAAGCCCTCACGCCTAGAGCCTGTGCTCCGCAACAAGGGAAGCCACTGCAATGAGAAGCCGGCGCAACGCAATGAAGAGTAGCCCCCGCTCGCCACAACTAGAGAAAGCCCGCGCACAGCAATGAAGACCCAATGCAGCCAAAAATAAATAAATAAATAAATTTAAAAAAAAAAAAAAGAAAGAAAGAAATACCACAAAGAGAGGAGAGCCTATTACCTAAAACCAAGCTCTCTGGAAGTAGCACATTAGCTCATTTGTCCAACGTGGGGAAAACATGCAGGAGCTGGGCAAAGCGTCCACGCCCTTAGCTGTACTAACAAAATCAAACCCACATGCTGCCAAAGCTTTCTGTGTCACTTCTATGTTTTATTAAACAACACGACCTGTCGGGCCATGTAACTGGCACTGCTTTCTGTACTCAGACCAACTGAATCCAAAGAGCCACTCAGATATACGGCAACAGTATATTTAGGTCTTTCTACCCACGCTGGTCACATTTCCATTTCTCTCTCTACACATTTCTAACCCGAAGGACGTGCTTATTTGCCATGTGATCTGTAAAAACACATAAACTCTCACAGTGCAGAATGGAATTAATCGGAAGGAGAATCACACTCTATAAACCATAAAAATGAAAAAAGGTGGAAGAGATAAATATTTGCTAATTACCCAAACTTGGTAATACTCATGTTTTGTACCACATTAAAGCAAAATTTTCTAATTTGCCTATGAAGGTATTCAAAATTACAATTTCCAGACCACGCTTCCATTTCAGTGATCTGCACAAGCTTCTGCTCAGGTATTTTTACTTTAGGACAGATACTATCACCTTTAAAAAGCAACGTCCAGAATTACACCCATTACTAAAATACCTGCAGAGTGTATTGCAATAACAGTTAAACCAGCTAGTGGGAGAAAGGAAGAAAATTAAAGAGCTATTCCAGAATTTCTCTTCTTCCCAGTGTTGCCAGGCTCTTATTGCTTGAAAGAAGGAGATAATTCTTATAAAAATCTGAACTGATAAGTTTACGCAAAATCAACTCATATGAGGGGAAAGAATCTTCCCTCTGTGTTTATCGTGTAAGTTAATATACCCCTTAAACAAATGGGCAGATGACACTCATTTGTTCCTGACACAATGCAGTTGGTGCTAAGTTCTTCAAAAATTCTGTAAGTTACTTTTTAGTATAAGCACCAATGCATAGAGTGACAACAGTAAATGATCTTTTCTTCAATAAACGCCCCAGCCTCTCTCATAACCTGTTATTCCAGGGTGAAAAGTACTATAACATTGTAAAGGTTTGAATGATTTCATAATTCTTAGGTTTGAAAAAAGCTCTGTGTGTGGGTTATAAGAGTGGCTCATTTTTCTTCTGCTGTGCTTACCCTTTGGGGTTACAGTGTAGTATTAGAATGGATTCCACAGATAATATTCATTACCCGTGGAAAAGGTCCCTTCACCTAATGTTCCAGATCTAGTCCAGATAGAGCCAGTACCAAAAAGTTCACACCTGCTATCCCCCTGCTTTAATTTTAAATTTGAAGTGCAACTCCGCCCATGGCTTCTGGGTATTCACATTGGGTTAGTCATTCCAACAATAAGAAAGAATCTTGGTTTCTTCAAGCATGGTACCATCATGGCAGTGAATTAAGCATGGTGCCCCTGGAGATCCCTGAGAGAAGCCTGTTGCTATGACCTCCTTTCTTCCTGAAGGGGAATCCTTTGTTACAGGGAATAGGTTAAAAAAAAAAAAAAAGAAGACAAAATCCTGCAGGTTTACGGATAGAGAGATGATGTCCTGAGGCAGTGTAAAATAGAGATGTGGAAAGAGTCGCAAAGGAGAAAGTCTCCCTCTGGTCACTTTAATAGTGGAGTAAAGTCCGAAGTGAGGAGGGGAAGCGAGAGAGGGAAGGTGCCATCCTAAAACATGTATATTTTCAGTCTGAGTGTTTAAAACATTTTTATCTTAGACTCCCCTGGAGGTCCAGTGGTTGGGACTCCACACTTTCAGTGCAGGGGGTGCAGGCTCGATCCCTGGTGGGGGAACTAGGATTCCCTCCTGCCGAGCGGCGTGGCCAAAAAACTCCCAAAACTTTATCTTCCTGAATGTTCAATAAATCAATACGTTTGCTTAAATAATAACAGTAGAACCCACTAAAAAAGAAATGTTTAAGAGTTTTAACGTGATTCTTTTCACACACTTGGATGATAATTTTACAAAGAGCTGGAGAAAATGACAGCTTGCTTTTAAATATTTTCGGCCTTTTACGCAGAAACACCAAACCCATGAACGATGCGTTTATTTCACATAATTTGTACTAGTGATATGTCTATTCAAGAGCTAATTCCACTGTCCTCCAAATATATTCTTTATGAAAAATAGTTTCATTAATTTTTCTATTTAAAATGTTTTCCCTTTGCCACACCCTAAAGCATAATTCACTGACCACAATTTAACAATTTTAACAGAATTGTTAAAACAAGGAAAAAAATCTCATTTTGCATAAAGAGATTCACACTAAGAGATTCACACTTATCCAGCGGGAGCAGATCATATGGCAAAAAACAGAACAACCAGTAGAGGGTGATTCTGAAGTATTGGCTCTGTTAAGTAAATTCCCAGATCAAAGGGCTTGAGACTTTGGGGGAATACTTAGGCTTTTCTGTGGTACATCACATAAGTATATATAATACTTTTGTTCTTCTGTGGAAGACTGGTAAGGGGATTCTAGACAGGAAATGGAGCCCCTTCACCCATCTGCAGTTAGAGGCTTGTAAGATGGTCAGAACATGCTGACCGTCTACCACGAGGTAGTTGACCCACCTTGTGGCTACGTGTAATGTTCACTAACAATTGCTAAGGATTAGGAAATGTCAGTACCTAGAGTCTGGTTGTCTTTATCTACTTGATTAATGTGATATATTAAAGAAATATAAAGATGCAATCTCAGGTATGAAGTATTCCCTTCTCTTTTTTCCAACATTTGCTAAGCACATTTATTTAGGTGATTCCACAAGATTTAATAACCAATGTAAGAAATTCACTTGTAGTTGAAAACAGCTCCATTCAGAGATACTATCTCATTTAATGCTTATTGCCATCCTGCGACCATTAAATGGGCTCTGTTATTATAAGGCCCATTTTATGAGTAAGCTGAGCATTCAAAGGACTAAGTAATTAACCTCAGCTCACACAGCTATTGGGACGAGAGCACAGTTCCAAGCAGTGGTTACAAGCCATGCTTTGAAGTCAGATGTATTGCGGCTTCAAATCTTGGCTTTGCTTTGAGACGGTGACCTGCCTGTGCCTCAGATTTCCCTTGGACAGAAAGGGAAAAATCATAGTATACCTTGTAGAGTAAATAAGAATGCTTGAAACCATACAGCATAGTGAGTCACATGATGAGCACTGAAATCATAGCCAATAGTATTTTGACACCAAGGCTAGGGCTCTCTTGACCCCTGAAAGGCTGAGGAACACCTCAGTTGTGGGAGAGGAGTTACCTCCATCAGACCTGTGGGTCCTTGGAGTTCTGCTTGTCATGCCTCTCTGACTGGGAACAGTGACATTAAACGTACAACACAAAAATGGTACCATGCTTAAAGAAACCAAGATTTAAACTGAAAAACAACAATTTATAGGAGCACATCAGGGAATAAAAATAGCCTTCACAATTCCCTTTCCAAGTTTACAATTATTTCTTCTTAGCACCATTAAAATTTGACTGTGGCGAAATGAAACAAAAATTCCCTAAATAAAAGGCAGAAATAGGTTTTTCCTTATGACCTCTCCTGGTTCTTCAAGTCATTTTTTCAACGGTTAATAAAGGGCTTCTGCATGCAGGCTATTTTTCCTTGTCTCATGTTTTCTTAATTTTTTATTTATGGCATACACAAAAAAAAAAACCCATTATGTTTCTGGGCAAAAACGGTCAAGGATTGCCCTACAAAAATGTTGAACACTATCAAAAGTCGTTGTACTTTTCTCCTATTTTAAGTGTGCAAATTTTCTTTGGATTCTGATTCACGTAGGCCACAAAGAAAGAAAAACAAGTGAAACTCTCTACTGTAACCAGTTCTTCCACCCTGTCTATGAAGCATCAAGCTACAGCCAGTGATGATCCTGGAAACCTCAAAATGAATAAAAAGGCAATCCTCCTGGTTTGTAAAACAGGAGACAAAATACACTGTGAACTGTTTTTACAGACAATGTTCAAAGTTTTCTGAACATGTTTGATCATACCAGTTGGGTTCTTTGTTTTTTGTTTTTGTTTTCCTAGATACAGCCATTTCTGAGAAATGAATAGGTGCCCACAACTCATAGACAGCTTTCCAAAACCACTAGGAGCTAAGCACAAAAGCTAGTCATAAACATATAGAGTCCTTACATAAATTAAGTCTTCACTTCTACACAGATCTGAATCATTTACTTCAATCTTTACAGACTTCTGTCCAGCTTTATCTACTTTATCAATAATAGTCACTGAAAAATGTAAAACTAAGAGTGGATGAAACTTCTTTGACATACTTGGGGCCTCAGGAGACCACACAGCACCATTCTATTGCAATGACTCCAAATAATTTTCACATGAATGGCTAAAGTGCAGAAATGTATAATTTATTAAGATTTAAATAAATCACAGGGAGAGAAGTGCCTTAAAGTTTTTGGTAGAAATTTTTCAAAAGATTAAAAAAAAAAAGTTCTAAGAAATTAAGTTCTATGTATAAAATTCTTCCCCATCTTTGATATTTCAAAGCAAAATATGTTGATAATGCTTTAAAAAGAGCATGTATGCTTTTTTAGCATTTGACGACAGTGAGATTTTTTTTTTAATGACATAATCCAAAATTTGGGGGGAAACACCTTTCTAAAAACTTGTACTGTTACCAGCAGAATGTTATAATCATTCTCTTTTGTCTCAGCAATTTCCCTGATACAGTTCCCATACTGGAAATATTCCCAATGGCTGCTAAATTTGTCAAGAATAAAAAACTTTTTCTGTTGAATCTATTAGAACATGCCTACTTTTCTCATGGGCTGTCAAAGAATAAAAAGCCCCCTTTCTCCCAAGGGTGCTAACATCTTTTCCTTTTTGCAGATGACAATTATTACCATATCATTAGTAGTCAATAAACATCTCTCATAGTTGCCAAAATAGCTAAAATTAGAAATCCACAAGGATTCAGAATGACATTACTAAAATAAGAAATCTGAACATGTAAAAAAATCAAGTAACTCTATAAACAACAGAACAATGACATGAACATCAGTTTTATTCACTGAGAATATACTCTTAAAAAAAAAATCTACGGCATAAATATAGCTGTGAACAAACACTGCTTTTCTCAGCACTTTCTGCCTAGAAAATTCAGTATACTATATGAAAACATCATTAAATTAAAGCATGTAAACTTATTTATGTACAACGTGATTTTTTTAACGCCAAGGTTAAAAGAAAGAAGGCACCAGAAATATTGAAAAACACAAAGAAGCAAGGTAGAAATACTGCAAGATTATCATAATTCTGTTTGCCACAGGAAAAATATTTAAGATAAAATTGAACATAAAATAAACATAGGTTATGATACAGCCAAATTATTGTCAAAGGTATCAAATTGGCTGGCTGTACATTATGGAGGTCACAGAAAATTATTACTTTAAAATGCTTCTCCACAAATTAGCATCTATAAATGCTATGTTCTGTGGTTTCCAATATGCTACCTAAAGTATCACTCCCCAAGGGAGCCCGGTTCCAATCCAGGGCAGATGAGATAGATGGAGCCAGAATGGCAGTGTTTGACAGACACTAGTAAAAAAGACCAGTGATATTCTACATACTTGCAATATCCCATTTTATTAGAAGCAGCAGGGCACAGAGGTTAAGCACATGAGCACAGGAGTCAGACCCATGTTCAAATCCTGGTGCCACCACTACAGACTGTGTGACCTCTGGGAAGCCATTTAATCTCTTCTAAACTCAGTTTTCAAAGCCGAACAGGGAGCACCTTCTTCAAAAGGCTGCAAGCAGAATGCAGGCAAACTACTGAGCCATTATCTGGTTCACAGTCTCCATTCAATACTTGTACTGAACTGAATTCACAAAAGTGAATAGCTTAAAACTATCAACTAATTTAATTAAATATATTTACTTGTCACCATGGTATTAGAGGAAAGTCAAGTTTTATTGCTTAAGGAATCCGAAAAGGAATGTACATGGACAAGAGGATAGAAATACTGAAATGTACAAATAACATATTTCCATGACCAGTGTTGATTTATTTTGCAGACAATAGTTTTCTTCTATGGATTTCTGAAAATATTCCAACCTTCACACTGACATGTTCTCAATCTTTCTCTTTACATTTTAGAAACTAGAAAAGCTCAGACATGTAAATACACAAATGACACACTTGCCCAAGATTAAAAAAAGTGGCAAGGACTAATTATTTTTTATATGAGTTTATCAATATCTCCTATTTCTTATGAACCTATGGGAGAATATGTTTTAAAAGGGTGAATTCAATGGAACAATTTTGGAATATGTACAATTTTCTCAGAGATATCAAACCTGGTTTGTTTTGAATCGTTGATAGCTAAGGTGAACTCTAAATGCAAAATTAAATTCAAAGCCAAATAATCCTTTCTTGATTCACAGACACTAAATATTTGTAGCTGTATGGACTTCGTGGGCAGGTTTTTTTTTTTTTTAAATAATTCCTGCAAAGTGCCTTAGATTTCATAAAAAGTAGCACCAATATTCTAGCATTACACTCCCTTCCCAGGGCAAAAAATGACAAAAATATAAAACTACAGGCAAGTTTAAAAAGTCACTCACAGTTGTCTATTTTAAAAATTAAAAACTATAAAATAACTTCATGCTCAAGAGCATCAAGTAATCAATAAAGAGATTGATGTACACATTATTTTCACCTTTAATTTTAGACTAAAGGTCAACTTCAGACCCCAGACTACTTTTCCAAGCAAAGCACAGAAGATAAAATTTTATCATTTTATACTCAAAATAGTATTGACAATGTCACAGGAAGAGGGATTTAAAAATGCAATTCACCCTGAAACTCAATAGGTTAGTGTTTTCCAAACTGCAATTTTGAAAGCCAAGTAGTGGGTCCTGACAAGAATAAAATATCAGGTGCATACTGGGTTGTAAGGGTAAGCATTGTCTGGTAAACTTTTGTTTGGTTTGTGTGTACGTATATACTGGGTCCCAGTGCAAAATGTGTTTTTCACTGTTGAGTTGCTGTGAAAAAAAGATTCAGTCACTGCTCTAAGGTCCACTAAATTTTGCCTTCTGGAGCCCCCTACAGGCTTTAAATGTTAAAATCTTGAATTCTAAGGTAAATTACCCTTTGTTGGAGGTTGGTTCAGGAACTAGCACTAGATAGTTTACACAGGATCAGACGCTTACACAGATAAATCGGCAGCCTTTGGTCTAAGAACTCAAAGTAAACATGTGAGCAGCCTCAATCTTGAAGCCAAATCATCCTCAAAAACCGCATTTATTTGGCAAGGTCTACGTTAGCCCTTATTATCTAATTTCATTTCAAATTGAGAGAAATATATCAGTTTCTCACAAAAGAAGCTGTCTGGGGGCAAACTAAGAAGAGAGAGAATCACAAGGACTTTAGAAAACTGTTAAAAAGACATTCACTTTTATGAAGTGCTTACAAAGCAGTGTTGAAGACTCGTTCAACAGAAACATGGCTAGGCAACTAAAAGGCTTATTTCTATAACCCTACTCCCCAACAAAGATTTGAGTAAAGAACAAAAATTCTGAACAATCAAGCACTAACCATTACCCCAACTCAAATGTTTTAAGAACTAGTGGATCACTCTATCAAAGTAATAGAACTCTATGGGGACTTCCGTGGCAGTCCAGTGGTTAAGACTCCACACTCCCAATGCAGGGGGCACGGGTTCCATCCCTGGTCGGGGAACTAAGATCCCACGTGCCGCGCAGTGCGGCCTAATAAGAAAAAAGAACTCTATAAAGTGGTTAGAAAACTGCAGTGATGTAGGAAATACAGACTTTCAATGAAAACAAACTGATAGGCTATTAGATTAGGGCCTTCTTCCCTTGCTCACCTTTCATAAAAGGAAAAATATAACATAAATACAAAGAAAAAGTGTTTATCATGCTTCCTAACCACCACAACCAAAAAAATCTGTTTGCAGAAGTCTAAGATAAGAGTAGACTCAAACCACAAATATCCTGCAAACAATTATCAAACACTGTTCTGACCTTAATTTCACCTGTATCAAGTCGCCTATCTCAGAATGCTTGGGATGGTTTAGTTAGCCTAAGGTCGATTGCAGAACCAGGTAAGAGGCCAAATGGTAGATGATCCTGTAGAAAGGAGATCACTTGGCAATAAATGGATTTAGCATAAATGAAGGTGATTCGTAATACCTGGATTAGCAGTGTATAGCCTTCTTTTGGGTCAGTCTTGGTTGGCCCCTCAAGTAGATCTTTGAGACTAAAAATGATGCCAAATGGGGCAGGTTTGACTTGCAAAATGTTGGTCCACTTGTTTAAAGCAACCCTGACTCTCTAATCTAAAATGGTCCTGCAGGTTGACATACTCACTCATGTCTTATGTTTACTGGAACATAATTAGATCCAGCCTAGACAGTAAACTGGGGCTTGTGATTCAAAATTTATCCTTGGCTATAGAATAACTTACATCAAAAGCAGTAAAAAAAAAAATCACATAAAACCAATAATTAATGAGAGCTCATTTTAGTACTATTTGTTACTATTAAACAAATGTAATTACGTTCAAAATTATGCTGGCTCCCCCACCAAAAGCCCTAGACTCATGTTTATGATAAACATCTATTGGATAAATTATCATCTATTCAAAATAAATGGTCACACAGCTTATTTGCCATTTACTTAATTCACAAAATATGAATAAAACTTGTTTATTTGAAAATAATGAAAATGAAATTTACTCCCATTCTTTATTATTTTCCTGTATAAGCTGAGATTTAAAGAACGACTCTTCTTGGACAATGCATAAACATTCGGAGGGGAATTTTGTATGAAAAGCAGTTTTTAAAACAAGAAAATAGGAGCCCAAGTGATATATACATCCTTTTCCCATCACCACATAGTCCTTTTGGGTAAAGATCACTTCCTTCTCTTGTTATTCCTCACAAATATCCATCACAATTAGAACTGTCATATCTTTAGGTCATCTTTTTTTTTTTTTGCGGTACGCGGGCCTCTCACTGTTGTGGCCTTTCCCGTTGCGGAACACAGACTACGGATGCACAGGCTCAGCAGCCATGGCTCATGGGGCCTAGCCGCTCCGCGGCATGTGGGATCCTCCCAGACCGGGGCAGGAACCCGTGTCCCCTACATCAGCAGGCGGACTCTCAAGCACTGCGCCACCAGGGAAGCCCTAGGTCATCTCTTCAAGGTGTTCTTTCCCTTCTCTCTATTGTGCTTAAGGAAAATGTCCTTCCTATTGTTTGCAGGCATCTTGAATATCCTCAAGATAATATTAAAATAATTGCTTTTATAAAATTGTTTGTGCTTTTTATCTGGGATACCAAGATCCATCCATGAACAAAGAAATATGGCTGTTAAAGGTTACTTATAAGTTAACACTTTAATGCCCTTCTCTTTCATTTTCAAGACCACTCTGTCAAAGGAGTGATTCTACTGAATATTTAATAGCCAGTGACTTCGGTACCCAAATTCATATTGAGTGGCATTCTCTCATGTACATGAACCCAACATAACACACACACACATATCCATCACTCATTCATTCTCACACTCAAGCAAGCATACACATACGTTTTCTTTCTTTCCAGAACAAGCCAGAATTACAGCTCTTTTGGTGATTGTTATAATTTTTGGAATGGTTCATAAATTTTCCAAATTCTTTTAAATTTGCAACACTTTTATCTTTTTTTTTCAATTGTGAACCATTCCATATTGCATCTTTATTGCAAAAGTCAACATGCTTCTTAGAAATTCAGATTGTAATCGATAAAACAAACATTACATATATGAATTTAAATGTATAAACAGTTAGAAATTCAACAATATCTCCTATTATACTATTACACAAGTTCACAATTTTGTAAAAACTATAATACAGGCATACTATACATCAAGAGGAACCACTATTCCTTTTCACATGATTTTTTTTTTCTTTTTTTTTGAAATAATGATCCATCAGCATGGACCTCTTTTTTTCACCCTAACAAGACGTTTTCCAATTTATCACCTTAGCTACTGACAATGTTTTCTCAATGTTACAGCATGAAGAAATTGAGGGAAATTCTGCATTCCCTGGGGTTACCTCTTAAGCCTGGGCAGCAATCCACTAGTAAACCAAGATGACCGAGCCAGGCTGGTGGTTGTTATTGCTCAACGGCTACTTAGAAAGATGTCATACACATTAAAAAGAACAGAATTTGCCTCAGATGGTATATGTTATTTCTGTAAGTGAAGATGCCAAGAAAACAAGTCATAGTTACTTGCTTTTAAGAGAAATTCTAATGCTTGGGGATCTCAGTCCTAAAGGAAAAAATATATACATTTAACTAGTTTATGCTAACCTTAACTTAAATTTTCTAATATTATATTAACACATATTTTGAATACATTTTTGAGAGTCAAACATGTTTTAGAAGTCTTAGGAAAAGACGTTTATGAAGTATTTTAGGTGTATTGAAAACTAAGTTTTATATAAAGGGCCTCAAAACTTACTCGAAAAAGTGTCTAGCTATTCTTCACTTTAACATCCTTCTCTTTCACCCCCCTCTCCCCCAAGAACTAAAAAGGTCAAACAAATCCTCAACGCTCTCTGTACTGAGAGTGTAATAAGATGTCAATTTTAGGTTAAAAAATCATATGAAAAGGAATCTCACTCTGCTGAATTGTCAGTCTACTGAAAATTTCCTTACAGCTCCATTAATTTACTGTAATTTTCAGTTTCCAAATACAAAAATACAACAATTCTTATTGAAATCTATACGCTGGTAGTTTTAGTACACAAAAAAACCAAACAAATTATTTACAAAATTATACAGTTTAAGAAAAAACTTTGTACAAAAAATATATAAATCCTTTGTTCCCTCTATCACGTTTAAACTGTCAGGACTCAAAATATTCACCACAATGAATCTTTCAAAATATATACCAACTGAGCCACAGACATCAGGAAAATTTCGTTAGAGATGACGGAGGAGGAAGAAGCAAGATTGCTTACTCTACCCCACTGTAATGTTTTCCTTCTTTTATAAGCTTATTTTAGCTTTGTGTTTTCAGAAATATAACTATAACCTAGAAAGAGGAAGTCCTTATTATTATGAAGGGAAAATTACATGAAAACTTAAAAATGATCCTGGTTTGACACATCATTCCAGGAAAACATGTAGAAGAGGAAAGATAGTCAGAACATGGGATTTAACTTCTTGTAGCCAAGTAAATCTAGAGTCCTGATGGTTTTAAGTTTCTTAGTGAATAGTTTCTATTTTGAGAAACAGTCTTCACCTCAGGAAACAAAATCCTTGACATAGTGATCACCAAGAACCTTCTGAAGCCAACAGGAGGTTTCAAATTTTCACACCACACGTACTATAAAAACATAGCTGTGTATATCCTTGAAAAAGTAACATCCTATGTACATTAATCATTTTATTTCCCCAGGGGTCAATACAGTGTAGTGTTGCTCCTCTGCTTTTCCATCTAACATTCAGAACACAAGGACATAAATTTACAGATATATTTTACTTAACAGATACTCTATACAGTGTACAGTAAAAATGCACACAGTGAAGGAAACCGTCTACTGAAGGATGCATATGTTCATGGATAGCAACAAGCTACAAAATTATGAAAATATAAGGTCATCTGATCAAAGTCAAGTTATGACTCCCATTTATTACTAGCATACCCATCCCCCTACCCCATCCCACCCCCAACCTATCCCCAGTCACCTCACCATCATGGTTTAAATTTAGGGAAAGAATTTCACACACTTTCAAACCCTTCTGCATAACTATTAACTAAAGTGAAGCTTTAAAAAAAAAAAAAAAGCTGGTGACTCTCTCTCCCCACAAATCCTTCCATTATTCTCATCAAAATATCACTTGTTTATCAAGGTGCTGGTTTAAACTTTTTATTGGGGACTGACTTTTGGTGGCCCAAAAGAATCACTTATCTCAATAATGGGTAAGTCAGGCTATTAATAAAAAGGCAGGAGAAAGAAAATGGGGACGAGAAAGGGGCAACAGGTGAAAGCCTTTTATATTCTGAGAATGTTAAAAAAAAGAAAGGAAAAAAAAAGGACCAACTGAACCAGTGCTCAGTAATTTCAAAGCAAACTAAAAATCAGTGGCAGAAGTCCAGGAGAGTTAATATGATGACAGAATGGAAATCCCACAGAGCTAGCTACCATTGCCTTATAGCATTGAAGAACAGTTACAATTTACACTAAAATATTACTTACTGCTGCACATTAAATCCCCCCGAATTCAGACTGAATACAAATTGGGCTCCTCCTCAATAAAATAATTAAATTTACTTTTCTTCCAAGACAACTCTTGAAAGCAAAAGGGTATTTTAATTACAAATATCTCCTACTATCTGATGACCCATCCATAATAGCTAAGAGATAAAAGATTCCAGGCGATTTTTACATTTAATGAAACTTTATCAGCAGATTATAATCCAAAATAAAATTTCTGAACACCCTGTCATTTACATCATAATCCAACACCAATAGCAACAAAAACAGGTGGTGTGGAAAAATAAGGCTCTAGAGATTATCCAAGTCATTCCTGTGGATCTTCACAACTGTGTAAAAGTCACTAGGCCTTTGGTGCTTTAATATCATGAACAGTTATGAGATGTATTTAAATAGCAAACTTGCTGTCCTTAAACCTACTGTGTTGAAAATAAAAATAAAAAAAATTTTTTTGGCTCATTGACTTCTTTAAATAATTTTAAAAAGTTGTTCTTCTAAACAATATTCCTAAAAAGTATACAGCTCGCATCAGATTTCATCTTCGCCATGAACGAGATTCATATTCATCTTCATCCTCATCGTCGTCATCATGCAAAAACAAATCTGATGTTTCTGTTTCCTGAAGAAAAGAGAGGGTAAAATCTGCTCAGTGGCACAAGAAAGGTAAGTAAAGTGCTTTTTAGGCCAAAGGACAAACAGACTAGTGTACAAAGCCCAGGCTGGATTTACAAGTGACGCAAAGTATCTTTGGGGGCAAAAAAACCCCAAAACATTTATTTATATATATATATATATTCTTCTCCCCTGCTAATTCTGCTAGTTTAATAGAAGATTTCCATTCTAATATCATCAGAAAAACAAATAACATATGAACATTTAGTGGGGGGAGGGGGATATCTATGAAACATGTTTTTGATAAAATTAATTTTATTCTATTATCTTAAAAGTGAGAAAAGTAAATAACCATTTGAACGTCTAAACGTTTCCTCTAATATCCGATTGTGAAGGACGAATATAATACCTTGCCTATGACACTGACATTCCAAATCTTACATAAAAATCTAAAATCTTACACAAAGTAAAAGTATCTACAAACATTCCCGAAATACCAAGATTTTTCTTTTCTTTCTTTTTTAAAGAAGGGAAATGTTTCTGCTTTTGTTATGTAAAATTACCCACTTGGTCGGGAAGACTCTTGATCAGGCATAAATGCTATCTTTTAAAAACAAAATTACAATGAATGAGGAATAACTTGCAATGCTGCCTAAGTGTCCATTTTAACAAACTAATTAGAAATACTGTAGTAAAAAAGCAATATTAATTCTCATGTTTTAAGAAGCTGGTTAGTACTTGTATTATTTAAGTCCTTGGTTTTGCTATTCTTCCCTCTTATGGCCATTTTAACCAACTATATGTAGAAAGAAAACTCAAATCTATTACTTATGGAACTTGAATAAGTTAAAACTAGATCAGATAAAATTTAATTTGTTCACTTAATCCATGTCTTCATTTACCAAAATAAAAACGTCCAGAGCCCCAATAAAGCCAAAATAAATGCAAATTTTAAAAAAGTACAGTCTCTCCTACACCAGAAAATAACCCCCAAAAGAGCTTTTTTATTTCTGCACCTAATCTGATTCTTTAATAAACTTCTAGACTAGTCTTAATTAATTACATGCATGAAAAAACTCAATATTTATTTTTAAATTTTTATTACTTAATGTTAAGAAAAGCATATAACTGGAAAACAATCTAATTCAACTCTTATTTTCAATCGTTAAATTTACCTCCTCCTTGACTTCCTCTTCCTCAGTCTCAGTGGATACAGAAGGCACCTTGGCCTTGTGCCATGATATTTGTAGCCGACGGTCTTTGAATTTTGACCCTTGGTTTGCAGGCTAAAATAGATTTTAGAAGAACACAAAAGTTTGTACTCACACTTACTAATGATTTCTTCAAATTGTGTGCTATTAAAAGTTTAATGACTTGAGGGGAAAAAAAATCTGTTAAAATGGATCTACAAATAATCTCCAATGAGAGCTAGAAAAAGTGAAGTTCTTTTTAATTAGAAGACCACATGTCTGGTTTTCCCAGGATAGTCCATGATTAATGTTGATGTCACATAAATTTTAAGATCTGTCTTGGTTTGGATATAAATTATATAGTCATTCTACATAGAAAAGTCATGATGAGGACAACAAATACTGTCTTAATATGATTATTGGCCTTTGGCTTTGATAATCTACATATTTAGAGTAAAACCTTACAAATATAAGTAATTTAAAAATTATCTATTCATCTCATGACATCTCTTATATCCCCATCTATATCTGTTAAAACTATTCCCACTTCTTTTCCTGAAATGCTATATAACAATGACAAATACTCTGCAGCTCATCTACGCATCCCACAAATGTTAAACACCTATTATCCTATCTCAGGGTAAAACTACGCAGTTTCAAATGTATTTCTTGTTATTACTGTCTAAACATTTTTTCCTCCCCAGCAAATTTCAGTAAGAGAAACCAAAAGTTTAATTTTAAGGACAAAGCAATCGAGACAAAAGAACAGAGACCCAAAGTTTCATGAAAGTGAAAGCTTAATCATTCCTACAGCTTTCCTATCAACAGATCTGGGTTGTAGATTATCCCCAATTCTTGGTTCAGTCCTAAAATATGTAATAGAAGGGGCTCTTTTAAATTTGGGGTTTCACCCTATATTTTCTAGGAAAAATATTGATAAACTTCATGAAGCATTTACAAAATATTTCCATAGAACACTCAGATCATTGCATGGCAAGAATGTACATTAGGCCAGATGCATACCAGTCAATTACTGTCTCTGCTGATACCACAGCCTGTGATTTAAGGAAAAACTCCTATTATCCCTTGTAGGTGTTAAATGTTTATAACCTGACACCAAACATTTTGATTCATGGGACAAACTAAAATGACACATCAAAATGGCCCTAACCCAAATATACATTTACCATCTTTTCAAAATCAGGTAGTTACTAAGTGAGTGGACATTAAAAGTTCTCATCACAAGGAAAAAAAAATTTTAACTATGTGTGGTGATGGATTTAACTAAACTTATGTTAGTAATCACAATGCATATGTATACTGAATCATTATGTTCCACATCTTAAAATAATACAATGTTGTATGTCAATTATATCTCAATAAACCTTGGGGAAAGAAAAAAACAGGTAATTTGTGTAACAGACATCCCTTGCCCTTACTCTATCCTTTAACATACAGCCCAATTATAGAGATTTCTTCAGTATTTTGTTCATTTCTATATTATTTAAATTCTTTCCAGCTTTACTGAAGTGTAACTGACAAATAAAACTGTAAGATATTTGAAGTGTGCAATGTGATGATTTGATACACTGTGAAAGGATACCCCATCGAGTTAATTAACACATGCATACCTCACGTATTTATTACCCTTTTGGGAGGGGGGGGGAGAGGGGGGTTTTTAGAACATTTAAGTTCTAGTCTCCTAGCAAATTTCAGTTATATAATAGTGTTGTCAACTACGGTCACCATGTTACACATTAGTCCTTAAACTTTGTTATTTGAATTTTTAAGTAAAGTTATATTACTTTTATTAGCAAGAAAAAGCAATATAAAAATTTTTAACCTATATTAACTGGGTTGCTTTCCAAAGAGGGTAGCAGTTCTATCTTCCAAAAGAAATTTTAAGGCATTAGATGTACTGCATATATATTACTGAAGGAAGAAGGAGAAATTTAATTTGTATGCAGTCAGGAACTAAGAATATAAAACTCCCACTACCTAACTTGTAACAAATAAGATTAATAAATAGAATAAAGATGTATTCTAATAATACCAAGTCAGGAACTCTCACACACCACAAGTGGGAATCTAAACTAATAAAACTGATGCAGTTCACTCAACAAGTCCATGTATATGCAACAGAAATGTACATGTATATATGAAAAGACATTTAAAACAATGTTCACAGCAACACTGTTCATAAAAATGAAATGGAAATAACCCAAATACCTATCAATAGGAGAATGGAAAAATAAATTGTGGTATATATATATACAACTGAAAACTATACAGCAATAAAAATAGCAAACTACTGTTACATGTAATAACACAAACGAATCTCACAAAGATAATGTTAAGAAAAAAAAGTAGACACAACAGAATATATACTATGTGGTTCCATATATATAAATTTTCTTAAATACGCAAAATAATACTATAACATTTAGGAATACACATTAAGGTGATAAAAATACAGTTGATTCTCGTTATTTGCAGTAGTCACATAAAGTTCACCCAAGCACTGAATTAGCAAACACTGAACCATTGTTCCTAGGGGAAATAGAGGGTTAGGTTCCTATGAGCCTCTGGTCAAAACATTTTTGCCAATGATCAATATGTAACCTTGTTTTATGTTTAAGGACATTACTTAATATATACTGTTGATTCATTAACATTGAACTCATGGCCCAAAGCATGACAACTCATGCCTGAACAAGGCTTATCTCTAACACACATCTTTACCATAAGGCACATCACTACCTTACTGAACACTTACACAGCACTTCAGAACTATACTTGGAAGCCATTTTAAACAGTGAAATCACCAATGAAAAGCACAAAAAAATGAGAGAAATAGGGCACTAAATAGACTGCAAAAAAGACTTGTTTACAGGATGAGAGCTGAGACAAGAAGGCAGAACATCACCTCATTTGACCTCCGTTGGGAACTTGTGCACTGGTCAACTCAAATTTTTCACAGCACATGTCTGAAAATGACCACACAAGCACTTCAGGTATTGATTTTGAGGCTGTAATAAATTTTAGTGGGTAGGTGAATGTGCAATGCAGTATCCACGAATAATGAGAATCAACTGTATAAAGAAAGCAAGGAGGTGATTATAATAAAGTGAGGCTAGACTTTTTCTGAGGAGGAGAGAAGATAGTGACTGGAAGGGGGCAGAAGGAGACTTTTGGGGTGCTGGGAATGTTCTGTTTCTTGACCTGAGGGGCAGGTAATATGGTACCTTCTGATAAATCACTTAACTATACATTTCTTATTGGTATAGTTTCAATAAACATTTTAAGTTGAGTATTATCTTCATAATTTCAAGAAAATACCAATTAGCCAAGATATTTATGTTAAAAAAGCAATGTTTAGAATGCACCTCTGTATTTATAAATGATCCCATTTTGGTAATTTTTTAATTAATTAATTTATTTATTTATCTTCGGCTGTGTTGGGTCTTCATTTCTGTGCGAGGGCTTTCTCTAGTTGCAGCAAGCGGGGGCCACTCTTCATCGCAGTGCGTGGGCCTTTCACTGTCGTGGCCTCTCTTGTTGCGGGGCACAGGCTCCAGACGCGCAGCCTCAGTAGTTGTGGCTCACGGGCCCAGGTGCTCCGCAGCATGTGGGATCTTCCCAGACCAGGGCTCGAACCCGTGTCCCCTGCATTGGCAGGCAGATTCTCAACCACTGCGCCACCAGGGAAGCCCCGGTAAAATTTTTTTGATGAGAGACTTAATATATGTATTCTTATATTCGTAATTTTTTCTATAAATATATCCAAGAATAATAACTACCTTGTAAGAGTAGGCCAAGATTAAGAGGTGAGATTTTTACTTTTTATTAACCGAATTTTGACCCTTTGCTTGTATTAATTTTTTTAATTAAAAATACTTAAAAAAATTTAGGACTTGCCTCATATACCTATCAAAATATCTAATTTTTCTATATACACATATATATTCTCTCACACGCATATCTATACCACGGCTTGAAATAATGAAATAGTGGAGAAAAGTTAGATGTCCATCAATACAGGACTAATTAAATCTAGTACAGTACATCTATACAATAAATCACCATGCATCCATTAAAAACAAAGCAACATCATATGCACAATTAACAGTAATTGCCTATGGGGAGTGGAACTGTATGACTGGAGGTAGAAGGAAATGTTATTTTTCTTTCCTTTTCTTTTTCTTTTGGCCACAACACGCGGCATGCGGGATCTTAGCTTACCGACCAGGGATCAAACCCGTGCCCCCTGCATTGGAAGCATGGAGTCTTAACCACTGGACCGCCAGAGAAGTCCAGGAAATCTTACTTTTCATTGTACATACTTTTCTTTTTGACTATGTATATGTGTGTTGCCCCTCAAAATAAATCAAATATTAACATACATGAATATATGTGTGAATATGAGCAAATCAATTACATATCATCAATAAAAAATTATATGCAGTAACTTAGAAGCATGTAGAACCTTAGAGGTAGAAGTTACGCAGAGAGAAATTCACCTACACAGCCATTTTCCCAGATCAGAAACTGATGCCAAATCTGTGCCAGTCATGATCATCAATCCCCTGACTGGCAAAGATGAAAAAACAAAACTTAAGTGCTGTTGAGGATATGGGCAAACAGGTGCTCTCACCCAATGTCACTACAAGTTTAAATTAGCGCAACATTCCTGGAGGATTATCTGGCAAGCTGTACCAAAATTTTAAATACACATACGCGTGCCTTCGATCCAGTCATCTTGCTCCTATGAACTAACCTAGGGCAATGGTTCTCAGTGGGAGACGATAATGTTACTCTAGAGGGCATTTTGGTGGTCACGCTGACTGAAGAGCACTTACTAGTATTTAGTAGGTGAGAGCCAGAGGTGCTAAAGGTCCTGCAATGCACAGGACTGTCCACATAACATTACTTCCCTCAAAAACGCCAAATACAGTAAGATGTATATAACATTGTCCATTAACAGTGAAAAAACAGGAAACACCCTAACTAGCCATCCTGACTGACATCATGAAGAAAAAGACCTAAGGAAGAAAGCCAACACACTAGGATAGTAGAGGAGAAATATGAAAAGAACCTGTGTAGCTGAGTTTCTTAAATAATCAATCCTAAAACCTCCCTACCTCTAAACTTCTTGAAAAAAAAGAAAATAAACGTCCATATTTTCCAAGTTATTTATCTGTTACTTGCAGCTACTAAATGCATCCTGAGAAGCATTTACTATTTTCATAATCAGGAAGAAGAAAATAAAAAAAATCTACTTCCACTCTATTATTACTGAGTACAACTCTAAACCACACTACCATAGCTCAAAATCTTTGTAGTTAAATGATGCATACTATTGAAAAAATGCCAAAGTACAGTTCAAGTATTCCAAACATTCAGCATAAATAACTTTCCCTGTTGAAATTAGCTGAACCCCTCTTTACCCAGGAGTGAAGGAAAGCACCCTAAGCTCTCATCCTATCTGTGCCCTTAAGCAAGCCTCTATGACTTAAAATTTTCAGCTTTTACCTAAACTTTAATATTAAAATACTTAAAGGAAATTCTTCATGGTCTTTGATACCCTCCTAACTCTGTCAAATGAAAGATATATAAATAAGGATTCTTTTTTAAAAAAAGTTCTTTTGGGACTCACTGATTTTATCTTTAAAATATACAAAATTCTATTTATATATTACATGATATTATTTCCCTTTTTTAATTTATTATTATTATTATTACTTTTTTTTTTTTTTGTGGTACGTGGGTCTCTCACTGTTGTGGCCTCTCCCGTTGCGGACCACAGGCTCTGGACGCACAGGCTCAGCGGCCATGGCTCATGGGCCCAGCCGCTCCGTGGCATGTGGGATCTTCCTGGACCGGGGCACGAACCCGTGTCCCCTGCATCAGCAGGCGGACTCAACCACTGTGCCACCAGGGAAGCCCTCCCTTTTTAAAAAAAAATTATTTATTTGGTTGCACCGGGTCTTAGTTGCAGCAGACATGCTCCTTAGTTGAGGCTCGCCAGCTCCTTAGTTGCAGCAGGTGGGCTCCTTAGTTGTGGCATGCGAGCTCTTTGTTGCGACATGCATGTGGGATCTAGTTCCCTGACCAGGGATCTAACCCGGGCCCCCTGCATTGGGAGCGTGGAGTCCCAACCACTGTGCCACCAGGGAAGTCCCATATTTCCCATTTTTGAACTTAAATATTTTATATATAAAGTAATAAAATAATATATACCAGGGGTCTGCAAACTACAACCTTCAGGCCAAACATGGCCCAGCACCTTGTTTTTGGTGGCCTGTGAGCTATGAATTATTTTTACATTTATAAAAAATTATTAAAAGAAGAAAAGGAAAAAGAAGAAGGAAGAGGAAGAGGGAAGGACAGGTTTAGAGAGAGGAGGAAAAGGAGAAAATGTGACAGAGACTGTACGAAGTCCGCAAAAGCCTAACGTGTTTACTATCTGGTTCTTTACTAGAAAAAGTCTGACTAGTGATATATACTATTAAAATATTTATATATTATTATACATGTTTTATGTTGTTATAGATAACTTCCATTGTATATAAACATTCTCTGGATTTTAAATTTGTGTATATAGTTGACCCCTGAACCACACAGGGATTAGGGGTGCTAACTCTCCATATGGTCAAAAATCTTGGTAATAACTTACTGTCAGCCTTATTATTGAAAAAAATCTGTGTACAAGTGGACCAGCACAGTTCAAACCCATGCTGCTCAAAGGTCAACAATTTTTAAATTTACTCATATTTTTCATGTACGTATCTGGGACGTAAAGCCCAAGATTAACACATATCCTCAAATTTGGTTTTAACATATACAGTATAAAAATGCTG
This sequence comes from Tursiops truncatus, assembly GCF_011762595.2. Lineage (NCBI taxonomy): Eukaryota > Metazoa > Chordata > Mammalia > Artiodactyla > Delphinidae > Tursiops > Tursiops truncatus. The sequence continues at coordinate 122,313,166 of NC_047036.1, read as the reverse complement.
GTGTTTCATCTTAAAAATGAATGTGAAGTTAAAAAGTCTGATTTTAAAAATAAGATATGTTCCTTTGGAAAGCACAGAAAACAGAGAAGAGCCTAGAAGGGAAAAAAAATTAAAACTAACTTGAATTCTCCCACCCAGAACTAACAATTTAAAGCAGTTCCACTCCAAGTTTATGACTACTCTCCTATCCCACCCTTCCTTAACCTAAAAGACAATCCTGAGAATTTTCTTATGTCATTATTCTTTAAAAACACGTTTTTAATAGCAGCAAAGTACTGTTGAGCGTTTAGATAGTTCTCATTTTCACTATTATAGAAAGTGCTACACTGAGCACACTTACAGTTTGCAGAATCGTTTGCATAATTTCCGTATGATAAATTCTTAAAAGTGGATTAATGCAGGGGTCCTCGACCCCCGGGCCACACAGCAGGAGGTGAGTGGCAGGTGATCAAGTGAGGCTTCATCTGTATTTACAGCCACTCCCCGTTGCTTGCATTGCCACCTGAGCTCTGCCTCCTGTCAGATCAGCAGCAGCATTAGATTCTCATAAGAGCATGAACCCTACTGTGAACTGCGTATGTGAGGGATCTAGGTTGCACGCTCCTTGTGAAAATCTAATGCCTGATGATCTGCAGTGGAGCTGAGGTGGCGATGCTAGCACTGGGGAGTGGGTGCAAATACAGATTATCATTAGCAGAGAGGTTCGACTGCACAGAGACCCTAATAAGTCTCTGCTTGCAGACTCACATCAAAACCCTATTGGTGCGTGGCATGTGAAAACAAGCTCAGGGCTCCCACTGATTCTGCGTTATGGTGAATTGCATAATTATTTCATTATATATTACAATGTAATAATAATAGAAATTAAGTGCACAATAAATGTAATGGGCTTGAATCATCCTGAAACCATTTCCCCCCTCCCCTCCGGTCCGCAGAAAAATTGTCTTCCATGAAACCAGCCCCTGGTGCTAAAAAGGTTGGGGACTGCTGGATTAATGAATACAAGAATAAACTGAAGGACTCTAGAATTAGGTCCTCACACTTCAGAACAGCTTCACTAACACCCATCCATCACCTTTTCATACAGATATGGTTGATCCATGATCCTTTCACAATCATTAAGGACAGTAAAAGAATACTGAAAATATACATTTTACTTTAGTCTTTGTGGGATTATAAAAGACCTTGAAGAAGAGTTACCCTATAGGTTTGCTAAATCTACTTTCAATAATGTCTTAGGCATACGTATTTCTGTATTTTTTTCAAAGAAAGCATACTATACTGCCCAAGTATCTGTTACAAGTGTAAGTGTGTTTCTAGCATTCAAGACTGTCTGATAGTACCCTATCAAAACAAAAAACAAACTACAAAACACCATCGAAACCAATGGTAGTGTCTCATTCTTGAAGTTGCCTTACCAGCCTTGGCTTTGTTTGCTCCTTCCCCAAATGCCTGGACATGTCCCTTTCTGCAAACCAAGTGCCGTATTTCAGACTTAACAAATATATGTATATAAAAGTTGGTTATTGGGGCTTCCCTGGTGGCACAGTGGTTGAGAGTCCGCCTGCTGATGCAGGGGATACGGGTTCGTGCCCCAGTCCGGGAGGATCCCACATGCCACGGAGCGGCTGGGCCCATGAGCCATAGCTGCTGAGCCTGCGCGTCCGGAGCCTGTGCTCCGCAACGGGAGAGGCCACAACAGTGAGAGGCCCACATACCGCAAAAAAAAAAAAAAAAAAAAAAAGTTGGTTATTATTAGATACTCTAGAATGACTCTACTTATGAGAAGGAAAGAGAGCCATTTGAGCATGACTTCTGGATTAAAACTTAAAGATTTATATATAACCCTCAGGGTAGAGCATGCAGCTTCCTACCTAACAAAATTACCTACTTTTTGTAACTAAAACTTTCTACAGAGCCAAATTTATAAAAATTCTGCTTTATATTATTATACATTATTATGTAATGCACCTCACCAGAGCTGGCAGTGGGTCTAAATGCCCATGCCCAAGTTTTGGCAAGGAAATTAGAATATTATATACTCAACCCTGAGAGACAAAAATCGACATTCACCCAGCCTCCAGAAGAACACCCTGCCCATGTACAGTGCTCCTCCATATATTATCTTCTTTACTCCTCAAAGAAGTCACTTAAAGACAATCTCACACTTTACAAAAAAAGAAAATAACAGTCAGGGTAGTGAAAAAACTGGCTCAAGAGTAAACAGACTGCAGCCCAGGTGGCTCTCAAATCTGGACATCTTATAATAACCCACCATTCTCTAATAGCCAGGGTGAAACAAGATTAATGAGCATCAAACTAATAAGAAACTATGGAGTGAAATCTTGCTCTTTAAGATTTCTCTCACCATCTTTAACACTCAATAGGGCTGAAAATGTTTTCTCTCAAAAAAGTTGTTTGAGGAATAGGCATCCTGGATGTTAACAGTCAATTGTGTATTTTTACCTTGGTCCTGCCACTTATTAACTGTATGATCTTGGGTGACTTTTTTAAGCTTTAGTTTTCCGATCTGTACACATGGGTTTCTACCTGCACTTTATACAGTTATTTAAGGTTACATGAGATCATGTATGAAAATGCTCTAGCACAAATAACACTCAAAAAATATTTACTAGATGAATTAATGAGTGGTTAGAAAGAGAATATACTGTTTATGTGCAAAATAACAAAAACATTCACTTGTGGCAAATATCTATTTGCATATTTGTCTAAAAGCAAGTGGTCACCACTGTACACAGAATATAACTAAACATGACTCTTCTCCTAACAAATTCTTCCTTTGGATTTTGTCTCCATCCCAGACTATTTTCACTTATTGACTATAAACATCTAGTAAACCATGTAATAAACCCTAAAGCAAAAATCAAATATAGCTTTCGAATAACTTGTTGTTACAAATGCATTTATGTGAAGTATTATGGAATATAGCATGAGCTGCTTCTTGACCTTCAAATATATTAATAGGAATTTACTAATACCCATGATTTTACAACTTATTTTTCTAATCTATAAAACATTTGACATTTATACAGAAGGCATCAAGGAAATGCTAAATACAATGCTTTTAGAGTTGGCATTTACTATTTTAAAAACTTACTGAAAAATGCTGAAGTAAGTCATCTTTCTCCTCCTCAATGAATCCCCCAACTGTTAGTGCTTTAGGGCGGTGGTCCACCACCATGTGATTTAGTGAACCCCTTCCTCTTCCTCCACGGCCTCGGCCTCTTCCTCGACCCTGAGAGGACATGGTCTTTCCTCGACCCACAGGTAAAATACCTAATCGTGCAGCCTGAATAACAACAAAAAGCAGAACATAACACATCATCAGACTAAATCTAGGAAAACTATTTTTCGAGATGTTAAATGTAGTGGGGGTAACTCCTCTTAAATCTCACCTCAACCTGTAACTGACTGAGTTTTTTCCGTAACTCTGTTGTGTCTTCTCCTGAGGATAGCCTCTTGTGAAGGTCCAGTTCGGTATCTAATAGTTCTTTTTGGGCCTTTGGAAAAATTAAGAGTAAAAATGTATTTTTTAGACAACCTACAAAATCTTGTTCACAATATTACACTTACAGAATGACACACATCTCTTCTGGGTAAATGTGAGAGCACGCAATAAACATGGGTGTTTTAAGGAAAGTAACTTTACAGATATAATACTGAAAACATGTAGAGAGTATGTTATCAGTTGTAACAATAAACAGTATAACTGCTTAATAAGCAAGCAGTATTACAAATGCTTAATTAAGATGGCACAGCCCCTCCAGAATAGAGAGACCCCCGGGGTGGCTGTCTCCAGGTCAGCCACCTGTACACAGGTGTGTGAAGTTCTGAGGCACAGCTCCGTCCATACGGGGCCACTGTGTCCTCGGCAGCACCTAGGGCTGCTACCCACACCCTCTGAAATCGGCTTTGCGAAAGCTTGTATCTGCCGGGCAGCTTTTGGCTGAAATGCAACAGATGTCGAGCCCTCCTTGTAAAGGAACATTGAGTTTTCCTCTTGTGACACATGGGATGCATCATAAGTCCCTCCCCAAGTCGTAGTTCACACACCCATCCTTCCGACGGCGAGTTCTGTGGTTTCTTTTTTTTTAGTTTTGTGGTTTTTAAAAACAAAAACAATTCATTCTGATTACTGTCGTGATATGAAGGCATCATTTCCATGAGCTTTGGGGGATTTTTATGTGAAATAAATAAACTATCACTGAGGAAAAAAAAAAAAAAAAAGATGGCCTAAAAATCAGACCTTGGAAACAGTCATTTGAGATGAGGGAGCTGAGAACATAATAAAGCATCATAAGTGAAACATAATAGGGCAAAATAAATTACACAATAAAAATTCACTAATAGTACAAACATAACAGTTACATAATTGCTTTCAGATCTGAACCCTATAACTATTGCCGCTCTTTTTTTTTTTTTTTTTTTGGTAAGAAACAAATTATCAGCCTTTAGCTGGTGTGACTATGAGAGATTTTCTTTCCCCCATATTCTCTTAAATTTCTTTCCATAATTAAATGCTCTTTTTATTATTGGGGGAAATTTCAATTAAAATAACATTTTATTATATTTTTAAAAAGCAATCATTTTTTCTTTTTTTAGATCATAAATTAATCTTTTTCAAAAAATTTTTATTGGAGTATAGTTGATTTACAATGTTGTGTTCTTAATGAAACACTTTACATTCCTTTAATAACAGAGAACCACAATTTCAAATGTAATATAATATTGTACATAAAAATTTGCATTCTATATATATATATCTGACAAATTTATTCCCAGTTTTCAAAGGGCTGCAAATTTATCTAAAATCCCACTACAGAGCTGTAGAATAATGATGGAACCATGGTGTAAAAGCAAGTATTCTTCTACGGTAAGGAAACAAATAGAAATGAACAAAATTAGACTTAAATGGATCTAGAACTTTTGATTATTCTTTTCAATAGAAAGCCATATTTTTACCCATACTAAAGGCAATGATATCTTTTGAATATTAAAAGGGATGGCTGCATTACAACATTATTAAAAAATAGAAAAAAAGCTGCTGAAATAGGAAATGTCTCTTTCCTTGCCATCACTCTAAGCAGTTACATCATCAGCATGGAGAACAAAAAAATTCAGTTAAAAAACATCTTTGTTCAAACTGGGTATTATCACTTCTTTCAGAGGGAGTGTACAGCATCTACAGAAACATTAAAAAAAAAAGATACTTACAATTGTCTCACACTAGACTATTAGCTACCTAAGGATTCCACTGCACTTTTTTTTTTTTTTTTTTTTTTTTTTGTGGTACGTGGGCCTCTCACTGTGTGGCCTCTCCCGTTGCGGAGCACAGGCTCCGGATGCGCAGGCTCAGCAGCCATGGCCACGGGGCCTAGCTGCTCCGCGGCATGTGTGATCTTCCCAGACTGGGGCACGAACCCGTGTCCCCTGCATCGGCAGGCGGACTCTCAATCATTGTGCCACCAGGGAAGCCTCCACTGCACTTTTAAAGTGCAAAGCACACCACAGATGTTCAATAACCCTATGCTGAATGAAAAATGCAAATAGGTACCTCTGTTTTTGTCTTTACTTTAGATGGTGTGGAGACTGCAGAAGATGTTTTTAACTCATCTTTCAATTGTGAGATCTTTTCTCCAAGCTCTTTTAAAGTCTTCATTATATTTGCTCTCTCTTCTGGTTTCATGTTTTTGTTTTTTTCTAGCTTGGATATTAACATCTATAAAATAAACAGCAAAAAGTAAAACTATGCTTAGTAAATTTTAGTTTAAGTAACCTTTAAAACTCTATTGGGGATATCTTTGTAAAATCCATTCCATACATCAATTCCAGCATGCAAATAATGAACATTTATCTTACCTTTTGGCATTCTATTTGTTTTTCTAACATTTCTTGCCTCTTTTTCCTCATATCTTGTTGTAGCTTCATTGCTTCCTGTACGAACAGGTAAAGAAAAAATCAGTAATGAATAACTAAGTTTGCCCATGATATATATGGCTACTACAGTCTCAACTCATTTCTTCTGAGTCATCCCTTATACGAGACAGATTTTCCTCCTAATCAAAAAATAGCTGAAGCCAGAGATGAAACCTTTAAACCTATTTTCCCCAACACTTCCAACATAAAAGAGTTTATGTTTGTAACTGTACTTTAATATTTAAAATACTGAACACTAATTAGCTGTATCTATGAGGTTTATTCACTTAAATGACCTGAATATGTATGTAAAGAAAAACAAGTTTTCACTTCCCCACATAATAAGCGAAATCCTTATTTTTGAAGTTTGAAGTCTAAAAATAAAGTCTAAAAGTGACATGCAGCTATAGATTAGAAATGATAGCAAAATCTATGGATTTTTGCCTGGAAAATGTTGCCTCCAACCCCTCTGTTAATTAAATCTCCAATTATACTGAGATAATATATATAAATAACTATTTTATTTGAAAAACTGTGAGTTTAAATCTAAGATGATAATGAAACTCAGAAGTGAGTCACATGAATAATAACTACATAATTGTTACACTTCACGTGAAATATTACCTAACTTACGAAGCCAGAAAGGAATTAAAAGAGAAAATAATGAAATAAAAGTGTTTATTTCTCTCCCTTGCGGGGGGGTGGGAGGAGAGACGACAGCTCAGTGTCTTTTACTTTTACATAGAAAAAAGTTCTTTCTTTGTGCTTGATGTAGCCACTGAAAGGCAACTGCAAAACATTTTTTCTGTTTGCTCATCTTTTTTTCAAGTGTACAATGCATCAAGCAGCAGCTAAATAAATGTTAAAATGTAGTTTCATAACAACATGAACTGTTCAGAGGTGTTAATATAATCACTTAAGAATTCAACAAATCCCGGACTTCCCTAGTGGCACAGTGGTTGAAAATCTGCCTGCCGATGTAGTGGACACGGGTTCAAGCCCTGGTCCAGGAAGATCCCACATGCTGTGAAGCAACTAAGTTCGTGCGCCACAACTACTGAGCCTGCGCTCTAGAGCCTGTGAGCCACAATTACTGAGCCTGCACTCTAGAGCCCGCGAGCCACAACTACTGATGCCTGCGTGCCACAACTACTGAAGACCGTGTGCCTAGAGCCCAAGCTCCACAACAAGAGAAGCCACCGTGATGAGAAGCCCACGCACTGCAACGAAGAGTAGCCCCTGCTCGCCGCAACTAGAGAAAGCCCACACACAGCAACGAAGATCCAACGTAGCCAAAAATAAATAAATAAAAAATAAATAAATGTATTAAAAAAAAAAAGAATTCAATAGATCCTTTCCTCTTGAAGGAAAAGAATTGAGGCTGTTACCTGCTTCTTTTTAAGAACTTCTTGGACATCGTGAGACTTTGATCCTGAACAAAGTTTTGAAGGTGTCTTTAAGTTTGAGGAGCTGTAGATCATTTTTGGATGGCCTGGAGTTGAAAATATCTATGAAACACAAATATAATTAAATTAAATCTTAGCAATACCTTAAAATAATTTTTTAAAAAGACTCCATATATTTTTTTTACATTTAAAAACTTCATTTATAAAACAAGTTCTTTATACATAAACTCAATTGTCATTCAAATATAAAAACAAAAACTAATTTTAAGCAATAATGTTGTGTTTCTGAATACAATCACTTATCTTTCTTTTCTTTATATTTTTTTTAATTATGGGAAAAAGAACAACAACTCCTGACATCTAGGAGCTGGACTGCCACTCACAGCTAGGCCTTAGTGTCCCCTTGTTAAACATAAACAATTTTCATAGAACATCAACCTCAGACAAGGTCACTCTTGTGCCCATGGTGGATCAAGGCAAAAACAAGATCACTCCATTATCACGACTGAACACACACACAAACCATGAATACTATCCAAACCATAAAAATGACTAAACATCTCTCTACCCTGGCTAATATGAGTGACTACAGCTTCTTTACCAATTACAGCTTTAGCATAATTCTAGTCTTCCCTCCTTCTAGGTAAACTACTAGGAAATCTGATCATAGAATTACTCCTGTTTCCTTTAACCCTCCAACAAATCACCTAACACTGCCAATCCTAACATAAGTCCTTGCTAACACCCTCTAAATGAGATGTTCCATGGTTTCACTGTGTATACTCCCTCACTGAATAAGAGTTGTTCAACTACAGGTGTGTTCCTGGAGGTCTTTGGGAGGGTAATGTCATTAAGCTCTTTTCCACAATGCCAAATAAGAATGCATGTTCTAACTGCAAACCCTCCTAAGAATTAAGGTACTTTGCAGTCATAATCTTAATACTATATTTAATCAAATGTTATGAGTTTACAACCAACCATAAGTAGTTAGCTCACAGATCTAACTTTGCAAGTAAAATGGTGACCATCTTTACTGTGCTTGTTTTGGTATTTAGATTCCTTTCTGAACAGAAATTTATTTATTTATTTTTTTTCAGAAATTTATTTTTAAACAATTTATAATAAATAAATAAATTTATAATTTATTTTTAAATTAACTTTGAATATATTATATAAGGGACACAGGATATAATACTAAGAAATTCATGGAAAATTCAATCACGCAATATATACAAATACAAAACTTATCTCAATCATACAATACTTAATTGTCCTAAAACTTAAGCTACTTTAAATACACAGGAAACTCTCTCAAGTACTGTAGGAACCTGCAGAGATGATGTTCATGCTGTTATTACTATTTATCAAAATAAAAATGGCACTACCTACAAGTTACTGAGCACTTATTATGTACGAATAAGCACTTCTCTTTTATGCTTTACCAATATGAAATTTTTTAATCCCCATAGCAACTGAGTTTATTGAAAAGGAAACCAATGCTCGCCAGTTATTTAACACAGCTAGTAAGAGGCAGGTCAAGTCAGTAAGGGCTGTGTGACTTCAAAGTCTGAGATTGCTTTTGTTTTTCTATCTTTTAGTATCGAATAATTTTTTTTTTTTTTTTTTTTTTTTTTTTTGCGGTACGTGGGCCTCTCACTGCTGTGGCCTCTCCCGTTGCGGAGCACAGGCTCTGGACGCGCAGGCTCAGTGGCCATGGCTCACGGGCCCAGCCGCTCCGCGGCATGTGGGATCTTCCTGGACCGGGGCACGAACCCGTGTCCCCTGCATTGGCAGGCGGACTCTCAACCACTGCACCACCAGGGAAGCCCTAGTATCGAATTTTTGAAACAAACCAAAGTACAAAATTATATATAAAAAACCTGACGTATCCATCAGCAAGCAGAAACAACCATCAATTTACATTATTTTATATAAAATAACCTTGTTTTATTTAAACCCCCAACTACATCATCATAACACACACATTATTTTATCTGTAAATAATTCAGTTGTATCTCTAAAAGATAAGGACTCCTTTCTTTTTTAAGTAAAACTACAATACCGTTGTCACACTTAAAAGGTATAACAATTCTTTAATATCGTTAAATAGTCACATTTCCAGATTCTATTATAATTTTCTAAACATTCTTTTCACATTTAAATTAGGACCTACTACGGTCCATATAATGCAATTGGTTATATCTCTTTAAAGTCTCCTTTAATTCCGTTTCCCTCTCTGTATCTTTCTTTTCTTTGCAAATCACTTCTGGAAGAAACCAGGTCATTCATCCTGCAGTATTCACTACAGGATTCTATGGTATCCTTTAACACGTCCCTCTGTCCTCTGAATTTCCTTTAAATTGGTGCGCAGTTCTAGAGCCTTTATGACATTTTTTCATTCTTTGATAGGATGCTAGTAATCTTTGACAAATTCCTCACTTTCTGGTTTGACATCTGGAACACTGTCACCCCCAGATCTGGGAACAGCCATTTCTTCAAGGATCCCTGGTTCTTTTTGGAGCTGGGGGAAGGGGCATGTCAAGGTTCATTACCATCAGGCTGGGTCACTGTTTCTAGACCTTTCTGGTGGACAGAATTAAGAAATGCTTTGGAGGTTTTTAAAGTTGTCTAGTTTCTTCTATCCTTGCCGTAACCACCAAGACTTAAATTATATGGGTTCCTTTTTTTGTTTTTTTCTATCATAAGCAAGTATACGTATTCATTGCCCCAACTTTCTTAAATAAACAGTGGCCAACTCTACATTTTTTGTCCCATTTTGCTTTTTTTACTTAATGTATCCTGATGATCACCTCATGGTACACATAAAGATATTCGTCATTCCTTTGCAAAGTTACACATATGCTATTGTATGCATGTACTACATTTTAAGTAACCAGTCCCCTACTGATGGACACTGGATTGTTTCCAGTCTTTTGCTATTGAAGAGAGTCTACATTCCCTAGCCTTGCTCATATGTCTTTCTATAGTTTGACTAGTATATTTTTGGCACAGATTCTTAGAGGAGGATTATTGGTTTAGAGTAAATGCATACATAATTTTGCTAGATGCTGCCAAATTTCCTTTCACGGAGGCTATACCATTTAGCATTACCATCAGCATATAAATTTCAGGTCCTTGTGGACATTATCCTGGTTTACTATGTAATTTTAAAAATGGATCTAATTTTTTTTTTCTATCAGGCTATCCAGTTATCCCAATACCATTTACCAAAGAGTCCATACTTTCCCCGCTGAACTGAGATAATGTGTTAGCATATGATAAATTCCTATTTGTGAGTGAGTCTATAATCTCAGTCTTCAATTCTATTCCACTGGTCTGTCTCTTCATGTGCCAGTATCAAATTGTTTGAGTTATACTGACTTCACATTATTTTTTAATGTCTAGGAGGGCTAACCCCACCTGTTCTTTTTCAGTTTTCCTAGCTCTCTTGGAAAAAAAAATCACCAATCTGGACAGTCATCATATAGATATATTCCCAAAAGGAAAGGAAACTACTTAAAAACATATTTCAAAATCTGACTTTTGGGGCTTCCCTGGTGGCGCAGTGGTTGAGAGTCCGCCTGCCGATGCAGGGGACACGGGTTCATGCCCCGGTCCGGGAAGATCCCACATGCCGCAGAGCTGCTAGGCCCGTGAGCCATGGCCGCTGAGCCTGCGCATCCGGAGCCTGTGCTCCGCAACGGGAGGGGCCGCAACGGTGAGAGGCCCACGTACCGCAAAAAAAATAAAAATAAAAATCTGACTTTCGAATTGACTATGACTGAATCCCCTTCATGATGTTCTTAATTATGTTAAAGAAGAAACATTATAAAAGGAATGGATTAATAGACATCTATTAATAAATGGCTAAAAATTTCAAATTCCTATTTAGCTTTCAATAGGAAAAGAAAATTTAACTAGCAAATTTCTGGCTCAATCATGGAAATTAGGGAAGTTTACCGGCCACATTTAGGTTAGCTCTCACAATTATCTTGATTGAGGAAATAAGACATTATAAATCTGGGTGCTAATCAATTTGTTAATTTCTTTGTGTCACTGAACAACTCTAAATATATTTAAAGGTCCACAGAAATATATACCTGGCAATCATCTCCAGCACCACCTGACTGATTCAACAAGTGTGCTGCATCACCCTGGTTACCACTTGCATGTCCAAGACGATGTTTCACAGGAACTTTGTTAAGAACATATGCACCCGATGTCTGTGGTTTGTTCATCATCTGCATATACAAAATAAACATATTTATGGTGGAAGTTTTTTTAAATGCTAGGAATGATACAAATTTAGGACAGTAATTACCCTGGAGAGGAAGATAAGGAAATGCGGAGGAAGATAAGGAAATGCGAAGGAAGGGTGCTTCAATCATCTGTAAGGTTTGATTTTTTTAAGTGAAGAGGTGGATATACACCGGAGCCTGTGCTCCGCAACGGGAGAGGCCACATCAGTGACAGGCCCACGTACCGCCAAAAAAAAAAAAAAGAGTGTCTGATTCTAACACAAAACAAAGAAGCTGTTCTAGATTCAAAGTTGTTCAGTCATGGATGGCTATCATACTTTAGTGTTGAGAAGAATCACTAAAGGTATTTCTTAAATATGCAGATTTACGGTCCAATATCTAGAGACTGACTCTAGATCTGAGAAGGTAAGACCCAGGAATGTGCACCCAGATAAGTGATTTTGATGCAACACAGCACTTCTCAACCTTCAAGGTACGTAAGAATCACCTGGAAAGCCTGTTAAAACGGATTACTGGGCCCCACCCATAGTGATTCTAATTCAGTAAGTTTAGGTGAAGCCTTAGAAACTGCATGTCTAATAAGCTCCTAGGAGATCAGATGCTGCCGGTCTACAAATCAAACTGAATGGCTCTGATATAGAAGACCCCAGGACCACAAATTGAGAAACAATGATCTAGAGGATGGGATTAAAGGACCTTTAATTCCCTGTGAACCAGTAGATTACCTTCTGAATACCCCCATGTACCGTTGAGGGAGGAGACTGGGCCACCAGCACTTGCTGCTGATGAAGGTGCTGTGGCAGGTGATGGTGCTGCTGTGACAGGTGACTAAGTGTTTGCTGCTGTTGCAGGAGCAGCTGTGTTGGCGACTGTAGTGCTGGCTGCTCATTATTTTCCCTGTGCCACAGGACTCGAATGAACCGGTTGTTTAGAACTGCTTCAGTGCTGGAAATGGCTTTTCTGGCCTCTTCATTGGTAAGATACTGGATGAGGGCTGCTTCTGGATCTCCCTTAAAGGCAACCTATAAGAAAAAACAACAGCAACAACAACACACATAAATTAATGATTGTAGTTAAGCAAATATTGATAAATTATTGATAAAAAATTCAAAAGTAGAAAACAGCCTGCTGAAATCCATTGTGAATCCTATGTAAATAAAGTTAGCTATCCCTTAAAAGATAACATGTGTATTTCAACATTATATATGAAAGAATATTGGATTATTTAATAAATAATCCTAGTGATGTTATATAACCACTTGGGGAAAAGTTGTTAGGTTCCTCCCTGGTATCTTACACGTCCAAATAAACTCCAGAGAGAGAAAACATTTTACAAAAAAACCCAGGGAAAAAAGGTGAATATCTGTATAATCTGAGGCTTTGGAAAGCCTTTTTATGCACACCTATAAAGGCAGGACCCATAAAGACAAACAGCGAATTTGACCAAATAAAATTTTAAACCACTGTCAGTCCAAACCTGCCACAAACAAAATGAGTGACAAAACGAAAAAGTAATTTTCATATATATGACAGGCAAAGGCTTGGAAAAGCATTATTATAAATGCCTTCATAAAAAATGGGCAAAGACAGTGGGCAGGTAAATCCAAAAGTGCTGCAAATGGTCTATATAAATTAGAGTCTACCTAGGAATAAAAACAAAGCAAATTAAAGCAAGTACAATTTTTCACTTATGAAACTGGTCTAAAAATTTTTAATGGATCCATATTAGAGTTTTGATGAGGTTCACACATTGTGTTAGGGAGCATCAACTGGCACAACCCTTTTGGAGAACAATTTGGCAGTTCAAATAAAAAGTTTTAAAATTTCCTTTAATTCAGCAATGCATCATAAAAAAATAAAAGGTTTATACAAAAGGAGGTTCACAATAGCATTGTTTTTATAAAAAATAGTAAGAACAACATAAATTCCCCCAAATAGAGAATAGTGCTTATATAAATTATGGCCTACTGCTATGGAATGAGTTATGTCCTCCCCAAATTCATACGGTGAAGCCCTGACCCCCAATGTGACAGTATTTGGAGACAGGGTTTTTAGGAGGTAAATAAGGTTAAATGAGATCAAAGGGGTGCGGCCCTAATCAGACAGGACTGGTGACCTTACAGGAAGAGCTCTCTCTGTCTCTTCCCTTCCCTCTCCTTCCATCATGTGAGCACACAGCAAGAAGATGGCCGTCTCCAAGCCAGAGAGTCCTTACCAGGAACCAAATTGGCTAGTATTCTGATCTTGGATTCCCCACAAATAAATTTTTGTTGTTTAAGCCACCCAGTCTATGGTGTTTGTTATGGCAACCCAAGCAGACTCATACTCATTTACATTAAAAGCTTCCTAATTTTTCTAAATGCCATAAAGAATAATGACCTAGGAAAAATTTAAGAGGAAAAAGGTAGTGAGAGATACATAAATCATATTTTGGTTTGATGGCAACACTGCGTGTCAGGGGTAACTGACTGAAATCCCAACTTTAACAGACCTTCTAGTACCCTCAATTACAGCGTAACACCCAACCACAAATTGATAAATTCAAATATCTAACAAACACACAGCAAAATATAAAAGCTTCAGTTTATTTGATGTTAGATTATATGTTACAGTGCCTACAATTCTCAAGATTAGAACCATCCTTAACCAATTAATATTTCACAAAATAAAAGGCAGTCAGTAAACAAAATTACAATCTTAGAAGTTACCAAAAATCTTACCTACTTAGTTAGAACACTAAAGCAGGTAAAAAAGTCATCTGTCCAGAGATACAAGTATGAACAAAAATACAATAACTGGCCCACTGTCTTTCAGGAAGAGGTTGCAGAAAAGAACCAAATGAATTCAGAGGACAAATTCAGCACAACAACTCCGTCATAAAGTTGGGCATACAGATACACAGTGGAATTTAAAACACATAGCAGAGATGATCAGACTAATCACTGGCTTGTTTAAGCAAGGTAAGCTGATAGGAATATTTTTGAAGATACATTATATACATGGATTTTGTCACCAACATAGCTACACCTACCTGGATATTAACAATAGTTCCAAATTTGCTGAAATGTTCATTGAGCTTGGTAATGTTGTTCAATTCCTGAGGGATTTTCTTGACTTCTAATTTGGTGTTTGTATACTGATTCTTTCTCAAGAATCCTGGTTTACTCTGATTGTTATTCCCTTGCCTGAAAGGAATATTAACAGATCTTGGTTAATTCTCCTACATTATGCCTAGGCAAGAGATAATCAGCAAAGAATGTAAGTTTATATTTATTCAAGTATCCTTTGTAAGCACTTAACATTCTTCAGAAATGACTAGGTAATTTTCACATTATCCTTATTACATGGGAATCAAACAGGTAGAGAGAAAGAAAGAAGACTGATGTCTCAATAATTCTAATACTGGGTTAGGCCTAGAAATTAGTACAAATTACTAATATCTATTATCAATATTCTGTTAACTTTTCAATGTTTAAGACATACTAATGATGCCTTTGGGAACCTTAGCTTTAAGGCACACAGATTGAAAATTAATGATTAATGACAACTCTTAATTTTACAAATTTACTACTGCAAACAAAAAACCAGAAACATCAATTAGATGTTACTAATTAGCAAATTATCTTACTTTCCCAGCCAAGGTTTCTTTGCCAGTGGCCCTTCCAAACCACTCATAGCTCTTTTCCGGCTATCTGGTTCAAGAACCACTCTGGTTATGTTGCTATTAATTGAAACAGGAACTGGTGGTTCAGTCTGGATGACAATGTTAGCAGCTGTAGAAAACAAAAATTAACATTACTGACCATGCGTTGTATTTGGGGAATTTCAAATGATTAAAATTATTTAGTCCAAAAGCTAAAAATGACTGTGAATAGCACCTGGCTACTACCATTTCCTTTTCAGAAATGTTTAACAGCAAAAATAAATTATCAATTGCCTCCTTTTTCAAAAATACAATATGCGCATTTAAAAACTCCTAGCCAACTCTGATGTAATAATGACTGATTCAGGCAAGGATCATAAATGGAAGGAAAAAAAAATCAGTGAAAGGGTGTTGGAGAATAAGATATTTATCTGATGCCAAAGTACCACTCCACAAACTTTACAATGGAGAGCTCTAACAATTACAGCAAGTGATCAAACTTATTAGGCCACAAATGGAGTGAAATATTTGTCTCCTTATAGGATTCAACAAGAAGTTCACATGGATAGGATACTACTATGGAATTATGATTTTCTTTTATGTGTGGCAACGATATTGCACGTATATAGTACTGTGTCTTATTCTCAGATGTAAACTAAAGGATCTTAAAGTGTCACAATCTCCAAAATTTACTTTCAAGTGATTCAAGAAAACAATGTGAAGGGAGAGGGGAGGAAGGGGAGGAAGACAGAGAGAAGAGTGCACACAAGTGAGCATTCATGCCCAAAGCTGACAAAATGTTAACAACTGGTGAACCTAAGTGAAAGTATTAAGGTGTTTATTGCACTTTTGATTTTTTTGTAGGTTTAAGATTATTCAAACCTAAACATTGAAAGGAAAATTCAAAGCCAATGTTATAAATTAACACATTCCATTCACAACAGTTAAGACTAAAATACTATACGACGCTGACCTTACGACAGGTTACCTGTCAGTGGAAAGAGGTGTGTTGAACCAAAAAGCAAATACCAACCCAAAACTGCACGTTATATTCTGAGTATTCTCCATAACTTTAGCAACTCCACCAAAAGTAAAATCAGCAGCAAAGAATAATCACTGTGGGGCTGAAAATACGAACTTCCCACTAATTTCAGGTAATTTGGTAACAATATATGCATTACAGCACAGAAAGTAAGAGCATATTCTTTGGAATTAGATAAACCTGGGTCCAAATGCTAGTTCTGTCATGTATAGCAGGGGTCTCCAAACCCCAGGCCAAAGACCAGTAGCGGTCCACACAGCAGGAGGTGAGCGGCGGGCTAGCAAGCTTCCCCATCGCTCGTGTTACCGCCTGAACTATCCCCACCACCACCCGCTGCACCATCCGTCTGTGGAAGAATTGTCTTCCACGAAAACTGTCCCTGGTGCCAAAAAGGCTGGAGACCGCTGATGTATAGAATAGAATAGAACAGAAAAGAATTAATAATGGGCAAGTTCTTTAACCCCTCTTCGCCTCAGTGTCTATATATGAAAAAGAGAATAAAAATAGTACCTCATTTAAGTTGTTGGTAAGGAATATTAGAGATAATAATATATTAAAAAGGATTTAGTTTAATCTTGACACAAAACTGTTAACTGGTAGTAGCAATAATGTCATAAATGGCAGTAAAGAAGAGTTAATAAAATCAGGATAAGAAAGAAGGTAAGAAAAGGAAAATTGTCCACCATATAATTAAATCAGGATGGCACATGGCCAGTCACTCAAACTGAAATTAAATACTGGAAATCTAACTATAATAAGAAGTAAGAAACTGGAATCTCATCAAACGCTTTAACCAAACTTTGTTTTGAGCGGAGGTGAAAGGATGGTATCAACCCATATTAAAGGCAATGCTTGCATTTAATCTTTTAAGATTTGTGGCTATGCTTTATAAAGGTCCTAACATATGGTTTTAATCATAAATAATAGTCAAAAGATAATTTTATCATAGTGTTTAAAATTCTCAATGTTACTAGTGTGAAGCACAGCTCTTAAAACACAAAGTAGGCCATTAAATGATTAGTTCTTTGAAGGTGAGGGATCATGTCGTTTTTCTATATCTAACATCTAGCATAGTGCCTAAAATAGCCTAAAGTCCTACAAAAAGAGCAATTAATTAACACTAGTATTATTTTTATTTAAAAATAAATATAAGCAGAATATATTTATTTTTATTTTATTTATGGCTTTAAAGTAAAATCTGGAGATATTCAAAAGCATTTGAGATCATTACACAGCACCCTTCAAAGAGAGACTGTTGAAAGTATTTTTAGACCTTAGTGAGGTCAGAAATACTATGCCCAAATGACATTTAGCATGAGAAAAAGTTAAATGCATTCTTACCTCTTGGATTTGCATCCATATCTCCAGAGGTTAGGCCAATCAGGTTTGGGCGCTGTGTCTGTGTTCTTGAAAAAAACTGCCTATACTGAGATCTACCAGAACTGGTAATACTAGGAGCTTCTGGATTATAACCATCTGGTTCATAGGTATCTGAGGGAAAACAAAACAACAAAACATGAAACAAATAACAGTAGTTAAATCATTTCCTATTATAAAATAACCAGAAAAATGAATTTTCTTCAACAAATATATCAACCCATATATATTTCTCTGTTTGAATTATAGTATATAGATAAACCTATTTGGAAGTCAAAGAAACAAAAATGTTCCAGTCACAAAACACAGACATGTAAATCCATTCTGAATTACTGATATATTTCTGGATTTGTTTACCTAGCCATTTTTGTCCTCTATATTAATCACCTAATGCAAACTTAAATGCACATTTTTAAGAGAAATTTTCACATACATGAACGCCATATACAAATGACTGGCTGGGTTTCCTCTGTTATCACGTCTCACCTAATTTCTCGGTGTTCTTTTAATTGGGGGAAAAAACCAATCTATTTATTTGGTTATCTGCTTTTCTTTTTTTGGCCGCGCTGCGCAGTATGTGGGATCCTGGTTCCCCAACCAGGGATCAAACCCACGCCCCCTGCATTGGAAGCACAGAGTCTTAACCACTGGACCACCAGGGAAGTGCCTGGTTATGTGCACTTTAAACTGGAGAGAAAAGAGCCAATTTCATATGTAAAATATATCTCAAATGTTTGATTTCAAACAGCTAAATAAGATACATTTTATGTTTATAAATGTAATCATTATTTTACTACCACCCGCTTCATCAGTGCCACTTTTATCATGTTCTCTGTGTTTTCTCTACAACTAAAAATTTATTTATTTTTTTGGCCACACTGTGCGTGGCATGCGGGATCCTAGTTCCCCAACCAGGGATGGAACTCACGCCCCCTGCAGTGGAAGCACGGAGTCTTAACCACTGGACTGCCAGGGAAGTCCCTAAAAATTTAATTTTTAAAATTCTTATGCTAAATAAATATTTTGTTAGTGTTTAAAAAAAATTCTGAATGTGTTTATCTCCAAAATATCCTTTTCATCGTACATAAAATGAAAGAAGGTTAAGATGGAGTGAAGATGCCGATTCTCACAGTTGTGATTTATCAATATAAATCCTTGCATCTTTTTTTCTTAGTGGAAAAACCTCCTTTGTTGCTCGTATTAGGTTTCAGCTACAAGATAAGGTACATTCAGATCTTTATTACTAGCCAATTAGTTCTATAATTCAGAGTATAAGATCAGCAAATTATGATTTAAAAGTTTTCAGTTACCACTTGGTACTCTTGACAGAAAAATCTACGCTAAGGCTGCAGAAAGTTTTAAAGAAGTTACATAATCAAATAGCCTCGATCTGATAATTCCTGGGAATACACAGAACCCTAAGAAACTTGAAAGTCCTTTAGTTAATCATGATGAACTGAGATCTAAACGCAAAGTGAGAAATGTTAAAAACCTCATGAGACACCCTCAAAGCACTCCATAGATCTTCAAAATGTACATGTCAATAGGAGGGAAGAGTTTTCAAGAAATCACATTATACACAGCCATTCCATACAACAAGGGACAGATGGGAAAAAGACATTTTCATCTATGATCAGGAAGAAACCAGATGTTTTCGTTTTCTTTTAAAGGAAAATTAACCTAGTTTTCTTATAACATGTAACTGATTAGAAACCATTCAAGTAGATACTCTCTTCCTATCTATCGGATTAGAAACTAGTTCAAGGAACTAGCATGACCTTAGTTACAGAGGCATGGAAAGTAAATACAAAGAACACCAGAGATGACAGACACACAGGAGACCTAATCATCTAGGAGCCACTAGGGACAAACCAAAGAAGCAGAGAAACAAAAAATAAAACTACCTAGGAGTTTTAATGGGAATCTGTGAGAGCAGATCAGGATACCAGATCACCTCTTAGGTTGGCCAGTTTATGGTACAAAAGATCAGAGGTGGATGGCCATCTGTAGCAAAGCTTACCTGGGACCAGAGGGGTGGGGCTGGAGACTGAGGTATGGTACCCAATGGAGGATCCCATGAGGTTTCGAGGTGGCACCAAACGAGCTGCCAACAGAGGAGGCGGTGTCCCCAACTGAAGTCGCTCAGATGCAGCAGCACCATGTTCACGAGAGTACATGGGCTGTCCTACAGAGGAAAGAATAGGAGGGCAGCTGGGATTGAGAGTCACAAGCTTCTCGTAAGCAATGATCTACTTCCTGAGACTTGAGCCAAGAACAGAGAAAGTATACCAATGGGAACTGTACTCAAGAAAGATGTTACTAAGATACTTTCTAACTCAAGAAATAGACATGCAACTGGTTAGGATGCATTGAGGTAAAAAGAGTAAGAATTAGATAGTGTGACTGCAAAACGACCATTTTTTATAATCTTAAATGGAATAATTACGTGCTGATTTACCCAAAACTGAACAATCAACCATATCAAGTTATTAGACAACGGAACCTTGAGCTATTATTCATGTAGAGTTTTGTATCCAATGAGACATGTGGTTATCAAAGCTGTCATACCCATTTAAAAAAAATAAAAACACTCCTCCCCAAACTCATATAATTTCAGGTATGCACAAACTATACTCCCTGAGAGCAGAAAAAAGAAAAATAATAAAGGAACTTAAAAAAAAGAAACCCACCACAAGCATACCCTCAGAGAATAAGAAATATTCAAAAGAAAAAATTAAACAAGACAGTGAAAATTCGTTATCCTACTAGCAGGTGGATAACAAACATAGAGAAAGAAAAAAAGGAAAAAATCCCAGGTGAACAGACTAGCCACTGTACACATGAAATTACCTCAGATATGAAGGACCACTTTTGGAAAGAAAGCACATTTAGAATCTATATTTATGGATGCAAGAAATGTCAGAAACAATGAAGCCAAATTCTGTAGAACAAGATTAAAAAAGACAAGGTATCAAGGAGCAAAACCCCCCTTTGGTTGGTTATTTAATAGTATCTTTTTCACTGACTACCTCGTATGAGACCTATTTTTAAGATTTACTCAATATTTTATATCTAAAGTCAGACAGACATTCACTATGTGACACAAAACAAAGTGAATTTAGAATTTTTTTATACCTGATGAAATGTCCTTATAAAGTGAACAATCCAGAAGACTATTAATACACCTTAATAAGACAAGTCACAAAGCACCACTTGATTTCACAGTAAATGCAGAGAAGAAATAGATGTGCTAAACTTTACTACCCTTCTCTTCCTATATACGGAGCAGAGGAGGTGACACATCATACTGTATAAGCAGACCACATAACTGGGGGCTTAGCACCAATCCTTTCAAAACTGAAAAAAGGATCAATCATTACATTGCAAAAACAATTTAACATATCCTCAATGATCTGAAAATAGTTTTAAGCATGACCTACTGCAGAGAATTCCTTGCAGAACGCAGTAGTGAGCTAAAGAGAAAAATGGGAAGTACAATCTCAGTCCATATGACTAGTTTAAATTTATGATACAGCACTCAATGTACCATGTGTATTTAATTAATAACTGTCTCAAAGTAAATTAGAAACTAAAAGGCTACTTTGTACAATGTCTTTTTAAAACGAGTGACAAAGAACATGCATTCAGACACTTCAGAAAGATGGCTGTTTATTCAAATGAGCCGTGATTTTCTTTAACAACATCTATTCAGGTCTCTAAATAGTATTTCAAAAAGAAACAGTTCCTCAGATAAAAGGCTGATTCTAGGACTGGTTAGAAAACTTCTAAGATGGGCCTGGTACACCTTAGTATACCCTGTCCCTCCAAAAGCAAGATGGCTACCAAACACTAGCATGTCAAAAACGAAACAAAGCAATCTGCAGAACCAACATGAAGAGGCTCCCCATGGTCAAAAACTAGACAATTTGAACATCAAAAAGGGCCATAATGGGGTGAAACATACCAAACATTAGAAATCCATGAGTTCTTTATGATACTTAAAAAAAATACAGTGGTACCTCTGGAAGATATTAGGAAACAAACTCATTTTCTGAAAAGTGATAAATGAAAGGACACAAGCATTTATCCTGTCTTTCCTGTAAAAAGTGAATTTCAGGTTAAAGAAATGGTTAACTCCCAAGTTTCACTTTGTAGAATGCCAGCCAATAAATGTAGAAGAAATAATAGAATTAGAGTATCACACTTTTATAACCCCAATGAAACAAGAGATCTAGGCAGGGATCACAAATAACCACGTGCAACTTTTTAAACGGATGCATCAGGATGAAAACACCTGTACACAGTGATCAATATTTGTAACACAGAAAGGAGACAACTTGGTATTATGTACATCATGATATACTGCAGTAGGAAGTACAAAACCCCATCAATAAAATATTCATTCAAAATAAGGGGGGGGGGAGCAAACATGACCCTAATTAAGTCTCTAGATCTAAACCTCTAATTTACAGGAAATACAGAGGATAGAGGAATGTGTTAAATAACACCAGGGGATGCAATGTGCCAAGTCCAGATTGTGGAAAAATTCTTCAGGACAAATGATCTGTTCCTTCAACAAATAAATGTCAAGGAGAAAAAAAAGAGGTTGGAGAAACTGTTACAGATTTAAAGACTTTAAAAAAATAAAATAAATAAACAAATAAAGACTTAAAAACATATTAACTAAATGTAATATGTAACCTTATTTGGATCCAGCTTCAAATGAACCAGCTATAAAGGAACATCTATGATACAACTGGGAATAATGAACACTGGTTGGATATTTGACAATAATACCTGTTATAAATATCTTGGGATTGTGATTAAAGTATAGTAATTGTGTGCATGTGTGTTTATCCCTTATCTTTTAGAGGTATATAATGAAGATTTTACAGATTAAATGTTATGTTTGGGACTTGTTCTAAAATAATCAAGTCAGGAGTGAATTACAGATAAAGCAAGATTAACCGTGTGTTGATACATGTTGAAGCCACTAAATGAATAATGACAATTAACTACACTATTTGCTCTCCTCTTGTATTTGAAATTTTCCATAATAAAAAGTTTTTAAAAATCAAATTGGTTGGGCTTCCCTGGTGGCGCAGTGGTTGAGAGTCCGCCTGCCGATGCAGGGGACATGGGTTCGTGCCCCGGTCCGGGAGGATCCCACATGCCGCAGAGCGGCTGGGCCTGTGAGCCATGGCTGCTGGGCCTGCGTGTCCGGAGACTGTGCTCCGCAACGGGAGAGGCCACAACAGTGAGAGGCCCGTGTACCGCAAAAAAAAAAAAAAATAATAAATAAATAAATAAAATCTAGGATGTTATATTTTACTATCACTCTTTCACATACCCAGTACAACGAGCCTAGCAGTTACAAAATATTTCTACTCCTACTTCTTCAAAGAAGCAGAATAAACAGGTCAAATTTAAGGCAGAAAAGGGAGTATACTTTAAAATAGTCCTGTCCTGTGCAGGGGGAAGGGGGAACCCACAAAACCCAAAACCCCAAAACCGTACACTGAATTGGTGACTTCAAATTTGGGTAAAATGTTTAAGTACTTCAAAGGAAAGAGTTGATTTTAATAGGTGTTTTTCCATACAATTCCAACTACGTTTCATTATTTAAGTCCCTTTCAGAGTATTTCGGACATCTTAACTCCAAAAACCAAATTTCAGAGCTTTTTCTAAATTATAACCATTTCTGACATTAAGTTTTAAATAGCATTACCAGGAGCCCCATGTATCCTACCCAGTTTTCCAGTGAGGTAATTCTTTTTCTTCTTTTAACATTCAACTGACCTCTTAAAAAATGAGTGATAATTACAGACTAGATGAAGGTTTTATTTTGGGCAGAATTAGTTCCTTTGTTACCTGTATTTCTGAGGCACTCTGTTCATTTAGTTTTAACAGCAAAATACACTGTGATTGATTTTTGTGGGTTTGTAATTTTTAACATATTTCTTTCCCACTAATAGATTTTTAGCTTCTTAGGAGAAAAATCATTTCTTATTCATCTGTATAGTCCCAGTACCTAGCATTCAGTAGACTCCTATTCTTACCTCCAAAAATCCAGATTTCATTTTTCTATGTTTATTTGGGTCCCTATTGACATAATTTTCACAACTAAATACCATTTGATATGCTGTTCTTCACTTACGCACATTTTCTATGCTGTGAATTTTAATGATAGTTTCAATGACCAAAAAAATCTGTAACTTAAACTTTCCCAACTTGTAAAACTTTAAGAATAGCTTAAGTTCCCTATTACATTGCAAACAGACATATAGCTTTTTCACTTCATTTGAACTGAAGCAAGTTCTAATTTTCTTGAAATTATAAAGTATAGCTTAAAAGTAAACCTGAACAATTTGAAGAATTCAACTTATCTGTCTCAAAGGTAATTAAAAAAAAAAGATGTTTTAAAATCAACTGAATAGAAAGATACAAAAAATTTATAAATAACAAACTACACTCACCAAAAAAAATTTTTTATGTTTAGATTATCAGAAACCATCTCCTAGGTTTTCAAATTTCTCTCTAAATTTTGGAATCACATTTTAACTTTTAAGAAAGGAAGAAAGCAGTTTGCATAGTAGAGTTTTAAACTTCCCAATACTGAATATTCTATAAGTTTCAAAATGTTCAGTTGCCCACCAACTAAGTCTCTTTATAAACAATGACACAGCATATAAGACTATCTTCTAAAGCACTAATTCACAAATGCCAATAGGAAGCTATTGCCCTTTACTGGTCTGAAACAAAAATGGGAAAAAAATGTGATATTTCATAAAGCCAAATTTAAAAGGACTGTCATTTATTCTGAGTTATTTGGTATAAAAATGTATTTTTAAAATCGAAATATTAGATGTCTTCATATGCAGTCCTTAACACAGCAAAATAAGAAGCTGCTAACTGTACTGGTCCCCCAAATTTTCTTAGAAATGTTATCAGCCTCTGAAAAACAGAAACTTGAAACTTCAGTTCTAAAAGGACTTTACTGATATACCAAAAATAGTCTGGCTTTTAAGAAATAACAGAAAAATCATCTTCAAACATGAAGTCAGACATTTTGTTCATCTTGGCTCCCTAGGGTGTAGCACAATGCCTGGCACATAGTAGGCACTCAAAAAATATTTGCTGAATTAATATCAGGCTAAGTCATTGAAATAAATGGTAACTGCCAGATATTTTTTCATTAAAATCAAAATGGAAATTTTGTCATACTGAATGAAGTCAGATGAAAGAGACAAATATCATATATCACTTATATGTGGAATCTAAAAAAATGGTACAAATGAACGTATTTACAAAACAGAAACAGACTCACAGATGTAGAAAACAAACCTGTGGTTACCAGGGGGGAAAGGGGTGAGGGGTGGGGAGGGATGAATTGGGAGATTGGAATTGACATATACGCAGTACTATATATAAAACAGATGACTAATAAGGACCTACTGTACAGCACAGGGAACTCTACCCAATACTCTGTAATGACCTATATGGGAAAAGAATCTAAAAGAGAGTAGATGGGGCTTCCCTGGTGGCACAGTGGTTGAGAATCTGCCTGCTAATGCAGGGGACACGGGTTCGAGCCCTGGTCTGGGAAGATCCCACATGCCACGGAGCAACTAGGCCCGTGAGCCACAACTACTGAGCCTGCGAGTCTGGAGCCTGTGCTCCACGACAAGAGAGGCCGTGATAGTGAGAGGCCTGCGCACCGCCATGAAGAGTGGCCCCCGCTTGCCACAACTAGAGAAAGCCCTCGCACAGAAACGAAGACCCAACACAGCAAAAATAAATTAATTAATAAACTCCTACCCCCAACATCTAAAAAACAAAAAGAGAGTAGATGTATGTATATGTATAACTGATTCACTTTGCTGTACACCTAAACTAACACAACACTGTAAATCAACTATACTCCAATAAAAATTTAAAAAGAAAAAAAAAAGCTGTACTTCAGGGCACAAAATTTGATATACATTTCCCCATAACTTATCTGAAATAGAAAATAAAAATCTCATGCTGGGAAAAAAAAAAGGGAACTTTTATAGAGTGAGTCACAATGTTAAATTTAACAATATTAAAATAAATGGTAATCGCCAGATCTTTTAGAAATTAAAAACAAAATGGAATTTTTATTGTGAGTCACAATGTTAAATTTAACAATATGAAAATGTGTCATCTGCAAAAGACTCTCAGATAAATAAAAGGCATTAAGAAGTAATGTTAAGAGCTGATTCAGGGGGGAATAGATGAAACAAGACTGATCAACATGAAACATGTTGAAGCTGGGTGATGGGAATGTGGCAGTTTATTATACTACCTTCTTTATTTTTATAAAATTTCCCGTAATTAAAAAAAATGAGAGAAGCAGTAAAACAAATACGCACTGCAACAAGACACTATAGTAATTAGAAGACGGTGAGATACTAAAAGTGAAACAGTATGGACAATTACTTAACTATCAGATGTGGTTTCCGTTCTGAAGAAGCACAGCTGATTTACATAAATGAAAAGAAATCAAATAGTAGACCTATGTACAATTATATGTCATTACGTAATAAATGCTTTTTGGTACTGTAGGAGTTCAGAACAGAGCAGTAATGTTCCCCATAGACTTAGAAGATCTGGGTCTTACAAAAACAGGAGCGGGAGTACATTACTAAGAATGAAGACAGGAAAACAAAGTTGAGTCATGACAGGGGCACAGACAGGGTTATAATTGGCCTGACCACAGAAAATACACATGGGGGAATAGTGAAAAGAGACTACCAAGAAGTGAGGAATAGATTATAGAAAGAGAAGCCATAGAAAGGGGTTCATCTATGGTTTAGGAGGAAATAATGGCCACTGAAGAGTTCTCATAAGGAACTGTCATGGCTGGTTTTCTTAGGCAGACTAGCTTAGCAGCATTATGTGGTGTGACATGGGGGCAAGATGGGGGTGAAACGTAATGGACTCAAGAAGATTGTAGCAATAATCCGAAATGTGAAGTGATTCAAGCGTGGATGAGGGCAGAAGCCACAGCAGGAAGAGACAGAAAGGGATGCTTCAAAGAAAAAGAGGAACAATTTTTCGATTAACTAGATATAAAAAAGCAAAGCAATGAGTCAGTCATGTCAGGGTTTCAATTCTAGGTGATAAGGTGGGTGTTATTTCCATTAACAAAGAAAGACAAGCATTGTGGAGGTAGTAGAGACTTAAGGGAAGATAACAGGTTTGATTTCAGAGAGGCTGAAATTTATGGAGACAATGATAACTACAAAATTATAATAACTATTCCTTACGTGTAACTTGCTAGGTGCCAGATACTATTCCAGATGCTTTATAGGTATTAATCCATTTCTTCCCCAAAACAACCTTAATGAGGTGAGTAATGTTATTATTATTTCTATTCTACAAAAGAGGAAATTAGGATACAAAGAGGTTAAGTAACTTGCCTAAGGTCACAATGACACAAGTGATGGAAGCAGAATTTGAACCTGGGCTTAATTACTTTTCTAAATTGCCTCTCCAGGTCATGACAGAGATGAAGAAATGTTTATGATAAACAGTTACAAAAAAAGATGAATTTATCTATAAAGTTACCTAGCTCTGTAAAGAAAATCTCACAGTCTGACATTTTAAACCACCAACTACCTTATTTTTATGTTTTTGAAGAAAAATTTTTTTAAGCCTTAGTCAACTAAAACCAACACCAACAACAAAAAAAAACACTTAAGAAATAAAAGAGAATTAGGATCCAAGAAAAACATATTATTACAGTTAAACATAAATGTTACAAAACAGCCTAACCACTAAATATTACAGTTTAAATGATGCTATCTTCACTTCAGCATTACAAGTTAAATAATTAGGTATATTTTATCGGACCTTTTGTATACTCTTAGGAGATAAGCCTTATGTTTTGGAAATTCAATCAGAGGAACAATTTTTGAACAGAAGCTTCAAAATAAAATTCCTTTAGTGGAGGAACGTTGCTACTCTACAGCAGAGTAGACGTCTCCAATACAGAAGGCCTTGCCCTTCTCTCCCATTATCACACAAAATTAAAATACAGTTATATATCATAACCACACACTAAACTGCCCTTCAAACACACATATAATTTTTATATAGCACAGTCCATAAAAACAGAAATTAATTGTATTTTTTTTTAAGTGTAAGACTGTTCTGAGAAAACTTGGCTTTTCTATACCCTAGCAATTTTAAATCAAATGTATACTTACGTTCTGACACTGTATAAAGGAGGTTCTGGGGTAAGGGAGGAGGTAGTCTTGCTCCCACTGGTGCAAGATTGGGCACTGCACTTGTCCCAGGCTGATCACGGTTGTTTATCAAGCTTGACTGTGTTATAGGTGGTCCTACAGACAACCAAAAGTGAAAGGTAGAGCATTAATGTTTCCCAGCTAATAAAAATACTCACTACACCAAGTATTAATTTGGATATTCACACTTAAAATACCTACTTTGGCTTAGAACAGAATTAAGGAATTTGATATGTGCAGGGTTAAGCACTGGGTACATAATTAATTTAAATGACATTTTAGTTCTGTAACGGACGAAACTAATCTAGGGTGGAAAAATGGCAGAACTGGTTGCATCTGGAGGGGCAGTAGAAAATGGCTACCAAGGGACCTGAACAAACTTTCTGCGGTGAGAGAGTTCTACAGAACTCTCAAGTTAATGATAAACATGTTTAAGTGTACTGATGTTACAACATACCGTGAAATGGCATGAAAACTAAACATGGAGAGATCACATTTTTAGTTAATTGTAGAACCTAGATGCTATTTGTTTCCTTGAAATTTTTCATAGCAAAATGTTGGGGGGAAATGACATTCTTAGATTTAACTTTTAAACAGATATGTTCCCAAAATGAGGTTAAGATCTTTTATTGTGAGAATTCCTATACATCAAAGATGGCTTTTAATCTGGGAAATAAAATCTCACCTTGAGCTTCATAATTATACCATTCATGTGACAATATTAAATACTAACAAACACTGTTAAAATAACCATATTGCTATTGACCAATCTATGCATTAAATGTCTCCGAATCGTTATCAACTTTAATGAAACGTGTTCTATAAAGAATATTACTGCAGGAAAGCTATGTGATGGGTACATGGAATCATGTTAAACTATTTTTGCAACTTCTCGTGAGTTTGCAATAATTTAAAAAAATTAAGATTAAAAAACCCCAAAATTGAAAAAGTACAACTTAAATAAATTAAATGGCAACCATTTTTAAAAATAATTTGCTAACTCTTAAAACATTAAATGTCTTTGGGTAGATATTTTCTTATGCCTTTGTACACATGTAAACTGTCTGCCCCAGAATTTTTTCAGTTACATTTAAAAAATTTAGTCTTATTTCTGTTTCTGCTAAACCAGCAACTGTTAAGTAAGTGTTTTTTTTTTTTTTTTTTTTTTTGCGGACGCGCAGGCTCAGCAGCCATGGCTCACAGGCCCAGCCGCTCCACAGCATGTGGGATCTTCCTGGACTGGGGCACGAACCCATGTCCCCTGCATCGGCAGGCGGACTCTCAACCACTGTGCCACCAGGGAAGCCCCAGTTAAGTTTTTTTAAATGATCATTTTTAAACATTTCTTACTCTTAATTTTGGTGGATGTGGTAACAGCATATTGATTTTTTTTTTTGAAGTCCTTATCATTGAAGAGATTCATACTGAAGTACATACTGGTGAAATGCTATGACATCTGAAATTTACTTCAGCAAAAAGAAAAAATAAGCAAAAAAATTGTGTGTAGGGAGGGGGAGGAATAAATGAGACAAAAACAGCTGAATATTGATAACCACTTAAGTTGGATGATGGTACATGGTATATTATTATTCTACATCTGTGTATATCCAAAAATTTCCATAGAGGGGAAAAGGAATGGGACGAAGGCAGTCAAAAGACACAAACTTCCAATGATAAGATAAATAAGTACTAGAAATATAATGTACAACATGATAAATATAATTAATGCTGCTGTATGTTATATATGAAAGTTGTTAACAGAGTAAATCCTAAAAGTTCTCACCATAAGAAAAATAATTTTTTTTCCTATTTCTTTAATTTTGTACCTATATGAGATGATGGATGGTCACTAAACTTATTGTGATAATCACTTCATGATGTATACAAGTCAAATCATTATGCTGAATACCTTAAACAGTACTGTACATCAATTATATATCAATAAAACTGGAAGAAAAAAAAGAAAATTTCCATAATAAAATGTTTTAAAGATTATTTCAATACTCTTGCAGAGATTTTCTTTAAAGACGGAAATTTCACTGAACTACTGGCATGTTCTTTTTTTTCTGACCTCTTCAAAACACTGGCTTTCTTAAGATGCTATCAATTAGCAAGATTCTGACTCCAGGTCAATATAGATTAGACCACTATTGATAAAATTTACACTTGGAGGTACTAAAAATAATGCAATGTAACACTGGATAGAAAATAAAGAAAAACATCTTAATTATGGGAATATATTCCAAATTCTATTAATAATTTATTTTTCAAAAACTTAAAATCTAGTGTCAAGTTAGGTAAAAGGTATGGATTCTTCTAAATATAATTCTCCACTAAAGAAATATTCAACATATACTTACTTGGTATGGGAAGCACAACAGAAGGCGGAGGCTGGCCATGTCCTTGAGGAACAGGAAGTCTCATACTGTGGCCAGGACCTGGGCCTGGGCCTGGGCCAGGACCTGGACCTGGGCCTGGGCCTGGGCCTGGCATCGGAGGCATTAACATTCCAGGAGGTGGTGGAGGAGGAAGCCCAGGAGGAGGCGGAGGGAAAGGAATCATGCTTGGCAGAGCAACTTCATCAACAACCAGGGGATCATTTCCATGATCAAACTGACAAAGGTCACCAAGTACACAAAATCCTCTTTCTGTAAGAAGATAAATCTTATTATGATCTACCCAGAGTTTAGAAAACAAACAAGTCCCTGAAACACCCACCAATCTCATTTATGAGGTGTTTTTTCTCCAGGGAGTCTAAAGCCTTCTGAGTGTTACTCTGTTAACCATCGCATATCCCTGAGGTAGGGGCAGGTGTACTCTCTACTTTCTATACTGTGAGACTACACTTTGTTGAGATAGCAAATAACTGGATCAAAAACAGGCTACCAACCACTATTAGATTAACCCATTCGCTATTGAGTTTTCGTAATAAAAATTCAGATATTTTAAATAACAATTTAACGAAGGTGGGGAGGGATAAGGAACTTGAATTAGATGATCTACTTTCAACTATCTACTTTCATGCTATTATTCTAAAGCAACCATTCTTGCTACATCTAGGAATTGAAACTTTAAAGTATTCAACTGAGCATTATGTACCAGGTTATTCACTGCAGCATTGTTTGTAACAGCAAAATATTTGTAACACCTCAAAAGTGCCATCAAAAAGAAACAGGTTTAAACACATTTTTGTACATACAGAATACTAAGAAGTGTAAAAAATACTGAGGAAGCTCTTTATATATTAACACAGGATGACTCCAGAAAATACTGCTAAGTGAAAAAAACATTATGCATAGTATGAATGAAGTATGAATAGTATATAGTATACTAGAATTTATGTAAAAAAGAAAGTGGGGGAAATATATGTTTTTGTTTATGTACACATGCAAAGACTATGTTTGGAAAGACACGAGAAATTGACAGCATTCAACTGTCCTTGGGAAGGAGATCTTTGTGGCTGGAAGACCAGGGTGACAGTGATTTAATGCTTGAATCATGTGATTCTATTCCCTACTTAAAAATAAATAAAATGTAAAAATATATACATTCTATATTTAGAGAAAAAATGTTATGATGTCTGTTATTTGCTTCAAATAATACAGGCCAGGGAGAAGTGGTGGAAGTATACACAAAAACAAGATTGCCCATGAGTTAACGCGAGATCATGGATACACTAGGGTTAATTATATTATTCTGTCAACTTCTGTAAATATTTAAATATTTCCATAATAAAAAATTAAAATAAATGCACGCACACACACAGCCTGATCCATTCATTCAAATGGAAAGTTAGCAAGTTAAAATTGTAAGTAGGTTATACATGCTTATTAACAAATTCCCAGGGACAAACACCACACAAAAAAATTAAAATTCCTAGTGTCTACCAAAGTTTGTGGTATACTTATAGTGTTTGAAGTAACAAGAACAACAAAAAACAAACTAAAGGGTAAAATTTAAACATTCTGTTAACAAGAGCCAAACTATTACACCCAACAAGAAGCATATGCCAAAAGAGATTCTCCTCCTCATTCACCCCTTTTAATAAAATCCAGACTGTAATGAAAAGGTATGCACTACTAGCAACATTTGCTTTACTAGTACTTTGGGGTACAATATAGAAGAGAACTTTTACCATCATAATCTCTGCATCGCCTCTTTGGTGGAGGGTTTCGACCAAAAGAATTGGAAGAGCTATGATTATTATAGTAATTAGACCAACTCTCCGTTGTGTTTTCAGAGTGGTGCGCAGGTGCGATCACAGTAACAGTGCTGGGAATAGACTGTGCCCCAGAGGAATACTGCTCAGAAGAGTTCGGAGGTGGTGCAGACACAGACACGTAGGAACTCTCCAAGTCATTCCTCTCACTCTTAAACTTTGATCTTTCCCTATGTTCTGCTTCAGAGACAAAATAAAAACAAGAAACAAATAAGATCAGACATCTATGTTCTTAAACTACGTTTATTTTCTCACAGAAAAAGAAAGATGAGAATACTGAAGTAAACTTACTGAGCTGTCCATATTTCAAAGTGCTCTCATTATTAATATATCCTAAAACCAGGAACATCAACAGTGTGACATATTTTGACCAGTAACTTGTATAAAATCATCTTTTATAACATCAACATCAATACAAAATGAAGAAAGACCTGCTTCTCTACTGATATTTAATAAGAATGCTATCCAAGAACTGACTTCCAGGGCCTCCCTGGTGTTGCAGTGGTTGAGAGTCCGCCTGCCGATGCAGGGGACGTGGGTTCGTGCCCCAGTCCGGGAGGATCCCACGTGCCGCAGAGCGGCTGGGCCCGTGAGCCATGGCCGCTGAGGCTGTGCGTCCGGAGTCTGTGCTCCGCAACGGGAGAGGCCACAACAGTGAGAGGCCCACGGACCGCAAAAAAAAAAAAAAAAAAAAAGAATTGACTTCCAAACTGCTATCCTGGGAGATCAGTGGTTGGGATCCCAGTAATCTACTTAAATTTCTTTCTTTTTAATTTTAAATACTCTAATCAACCTTAAAGCAAATCAATTATTTTCAGTCGGGGGTGGGGGTAGGGGAGCAGGCAACCCTCTTCCTCCAGTAACAGCTTTGTTGACTAAAGGACATTTGTTTCAATTATACAACATGACTTAAGTCTACTCACATACGATGATACACTTATGGATAGCTCTTTTTAGTCAAACTCCTTTAACTCCAACCTGAGACTAGAGCCTTGTCTTTAACAAAAATCAAGTTTTTTGAGATAATTCCAGATTTTACATTGTTCAAACATATTAAAGGTACAGTTACTTTTAAGGGACACTCTGGCACCCTTGTGATATAGGAAGATAAGCAACTACGGAGTTTTTTGGGGAAGGCTCATGGACCCACCAACATTCCTATTGGGATCCCGGTCTTTGCTGCGCCCCCGGCTTCGACTCCGACTTCGACTCAGGCCTCGGCTCTTACTCCGGCTCTTACTCCTGCCTCTTCTCCAGTCATACTTCTCACGGTACATTTCAGTCCGCTCATAGTACCGGTCATAGTCTCTCCACTTGCCATCGTCTCTTTTTTTCTCACGTGTCCTATAATACACAGATATGAAAGCCATATGTATGCTATAGAAACCAAGTCTGAAAACAAATCAGTAGTATGAAATATCCTCCTTGATTCACCAAAATTCATAGCTTCTATACTTTTCCAGAAACCATAAAACTACCATATAATTCCTCTAATCCATTATATAAAAAGAAAAAAACATTCCCTTCAAGTACACTGGGTGGGAAGAAATGAAAAAAAGAGGTGAATCCAAAGTATGGGGAGGGGTAAGAGGAAAAACATATTTAAAACTAGAAAAGACAAAAGGCTCAAAACAAAGTTTTCCTAAACAAAGACTAATTTTTTGATGGTAGGCTGATGATTCAACATATAAACTGCACTACTTGTAAGAAAATGCTACAGATGATTTTAATACTGAGCACCCCTAACAAAATGGAACATTTCATTAATATTCTCTAAGGAGACTGCTCCCACCCCTGAGCTCTTGGGGAAAGCACATAATGAAGACTGTTTATAAAAGGAAGAGAAAGTATGACAAAGACAAAAAACAGAGGGAATGGAAGGAAAAACATTTTCTTTCTTTAATCAGCGTAGAGAGAGGAGTAGAGCATATGTTAAAAATCCCTTTAATGCCCTTCTACGGTAACTGAAAAGTGAGTTATACATGTCTTCCTAATTAAAAATAAACACAAACCTTCGTTCACTAGATTCTGAACGAGTCTTCTGGGGACTAGGGTATTTCTTTTTTCTGCCATCTCGTTCTTCCTCTGCTGGTTCCTGAAATACCTACATGAAAATATTCATTAGAAACAAAAAGAGTCCTTCTATAAATTATAAACCACATCCACCTGATAATCTTTCCGGCACACGAGAGGGCACAAATATACTGAAATACTGAAGTCAAATCACATCCCCAAAAGCTGGTCAACAGGAAGAAGTAAAAAAGATGCTGAAATTACTTTAACAGCAATATGTTAATTTTTAAATGCTAACTTAAGGTAGAGAATAGGAGGAAAACAGCAACTCATTCTTTAAACCGAAACAGTAAAAATAGCAAATCTCTAAGTATCATATAGTAAAATGGTGTGTGTTTTCCTAATTACAGAATATATTCACACATTAATTCATTTGAGGAGAACTTCAGATTTATTTCACAGAAAAGGTTTTGGGAACAAATGGTTAAGTTAACCACTGCTATAAAACTAAGTATTTCATGTGATTATGGAAAAATGGTATTGGAATTACTGGAAATGTTAAGGCTTCTTTTAAAACTTAACAGTCAAGATTGACCAGAAATAGAGAACTAGTGATTCTATTATAGTTTTTAAACAGAAGTTAATCTCAAAACAAATATATGGCCTTTATCAGAGAGAAATGAAATAAAGACATTTGGAAGAGGTAAACAAATGCCCATCTAATGGATAAGCTCATTTAAAAATACACAAATAAGCAAGTGAATGAATGGAACAGAAGATAACAATTTAGTAAAACTCAGGCAACATAAAATGGCAGCCACAGTACGGCAACCATATGGTGCTGACAAAAACACTCTACAATTATTAGACTATATTTAAAAATCATTCTTTCTACCAATTTACAGGAAATACAGAGGATGCAACCAGCAAAATCCAGAGTCAAAACTCCGTAAGACAAATGACTGAGTTTCTTCAACAAAACAAAATTTAAGGAAAAAAAGAGGGTGAAGAAAGGAAGAAGAGAGGTAGATATATAGGTAAGTATGAAAGGGGAATTTAAAGATATAAAGAGACTTAAAAGACATCAACTTGGAGAACTTTTTCCTTCTTTTCGCTGTTCTGTATTTTCTAAGGTTTTTTTGATGGACATGTATTAATTCACTCTGAATTTTTCTAATTTTAGGCAACTAGTTTTCGTTTTGTTTTTTTAAATTTTTAATTTTTTGGCTGCGTTGGGTCTTCGTTGCTGCACCCAGCTCTAGTTGTGGCGAGCGGGAGCTACTCTTCGTCATGGTGCGCAGGCTTCTCACTGCGGTGGCTTCTCTTGTTGCAGAGCACAGGCTCTAGGCGTGCCGGCTTCAGTAGTTGTGGCACACGGGCTTAGTTGCTCCGCAGCATGTGGAATCTTCCCAGACCAGGGATCGAACCCGTATCCCCTGCATTGGCACGTGGATTCTTAACCACTGCGCCACAAGGGAAGTCCCGGAAACTAATTTTCTAAACTACTTTCTAATTAGTTTTTCTAATAGGAAAAACTATTCTTAAAAAGTTAAAGGAGCCAAGAGGAATAAAAACATAAAACAAAACAAAAACCTGTGCAAGAATGTTCACCGCAGCGTTATTTATGATAGGCAAAAAGTATTAACCATTTGCCTATTAATCCAAATATCCATCAACTGATGACTGGATAAAGAAAATATGATATATTCATAAAATGGGGTACTATTCATCCATGAAAAAAAAGAGAAGTACTGATACGTGCTACAACCTGGAGGAACCTTGAAAGCATTATGCTAAGTGGAAGAAGCCAGTTATAAATGACTACATACTGTATAATTCCATTTATATGAAATGTCCAGAATAAGCAAATCCATAGAGACTGAAAATAGATTAGAGGTTGCCTGGGGTGGGGGCTAGGGAGGGAAGCACTTGGAAGGTGATGACAATGAGTATGGGGTTTCTTTTTTGGAGGATGAAAATGTTCTAAAATGGATTGTGGAGACGGCTGCACAACTCTGACTACAATAAAAATCATCACATTTGTACATTTTAAATAGGTGACTTGTAAAGTTGGTGAATTACACCTCAATAAGCTGTTTAAAAAAAGTCAAAGGGCATGCACAATATGGATGAATCTCATAAAATAATGAGCTAACAAGGAAGCTAGACAAAGGACTGTACGACTTCTACATCCAGGAAGTGTCAAGTTTAGATTACAGAAGCTAAACTAATCGTTCTAATGGGTGATGGAAAACATAAAAAGATATCAAGAAATCCAAAGCAATATGGGTGAAGTCTGATTTAGCATCCTGCAGTACACTACCAAACATGATTTTAAATCTCAAGCATGGTATTTAACTGGAGAATAAAGGAGCGCTCCCTTGCTATATAACTAAATAAAATGCTTGATTTGTACAGATAAAAAAAAAAGTCTATGTGATTCTTGTAACATAAAATGAAAAAAACAGGAGTACATGGTATTAGAAATAAGAGTAGTAGTAACCCTGGGGAGAGGGAAGGGAGAGAGAATGAGAAAGAGGGAAT
The DNA here is from genome assembly GCF_011762595.2 of Tursiops truncatus. Lineage (NCBI taxonomy): Eukaryota > Metazoa > Chordata > Mammalia > Artiodactyla > Delphinidae > Tursiops > Tursiops truncatus. The sequence continues at coordinate 122,276,455 of NC_047036.1, read as the reverse complement.
TTAAAAAAAAAAAAAAAAGGCAGTTCAACGAACTTGATTTAGATCTTGATTCAAACAAATGGGGAAAAAATGGACATTTATGAACAAATAGAAATTTAAACACTAAGTATCTGATGACATTAAGAAGTTACAGTTATTTTTATACACGATAAGAATACTTGGGCTTCCCTGGTGGAGCAGTCGTTAAGAATCCGCCTGCCAATGTAGGGGACATGGGTTCGAGCCCTGGTCCAGGAAGATCCCACATGCCGCGGAGCAACTAAGGGCTCGTGCACCACAACTACTGAGCCTGCACTCTAGAGCCCAAGAGCTACAACTACTGAGCCCACGTGCCACAACTACTGAGCCTGTGTGCCACAACTACTGAAGCTTGCATGCCTAGAGCCCATGCTCCGCAACAAGAGAAGCCACCACAATGAGAAGCCCGCGCACTGCTACGAAGAGTAGCTGCCGTGCGACACAACTAGAGAAAGCCCGTGAGCAGCAACAAAGACCCAACCCAGCCAAAAATAAATAAAATAAAAATAAATAAATTTTTTTTAAAAAAAGAAAGAATACTTGAGGGCTTTAAAGATATAACCTTTTAGAGATACCTGCTAAGTATTTACAGATGAAATAATACGATGTCAGGAATTTGTTTAAAAATAATTTAAGAGGATCGAAAGTAGTTGAAGGTACAGAAAAAGACTGCCCACGGATCTATAATTATTGAAGAGGAAATGAGGGCTTCATGGGGACTCATTACATTTTGCCTTCTTTCAAGCATTTTCATAATAAAAACTTTTTATATAAGTTAAACAAAAATAATCTGTATTCTTTTCTATTTTAAATAAAATTTCCAGAACTTCCTGAGGTAAGGATATGTTTTTCCACAATTATGTAAAACTTTTACTCTGAAATGAGTTACACGGCACTAAACTGTCATATTTTTCTTGAACTAATATGAAGTATATGTAAAGACTTCATACTCCAAAACCTCTTACCTACTTTGAGCCTAGTATTCTAAGAATATGAAAAGTAAATTTCTTTGTGGAATGAGATTATGACCAGACATGCTAATTTTAAAAGTTTTTCTTCTATGTTGTCCACCTGACTTAAATTCTTCTACCTCACATCTTCTTTTAGAAGTCTGATCATTACACACATATTTAAGACTTTTTAATTATTTATTATCTTCGTCTATCAGGGCTATACAAGTCTGAAAGCCTCCATTCCACTGGACCATTTTAGATATAAAAGTATACTAAGCAGGTATGTGGATGAGGCAGGATTGGCCCTGGATTGATGAGCTGCTGGGGTGATGAATACTGGGAATTCATTAAATTATTCTGTCTCCTTTTGATGTGTACCGAAAAGTCTCTAAAACAGGGTTGTTGTTTTTTTTAATTAAGTGAAATAAAGGTACTTTCAGAAAAACCAAACAGGGGAAAAACTGTGCCAGAGGCTCTCGTATTTCCAGTCATAAATCTATGCAGGGGGTCTAAGAAAAACTGCCTTCTAACGTTTCAGATGATTGTGATATACTGTGAATAAGGAATTATAATATCAAAGATCCACTGTTTTCATGATTATTCTTTTGTATGTTCATGAACTCAGACAGACAGGGTAAAGGGTTTGATGACAGCTAATTATAACCACAGCAAATTCAGAAGTGATTTTCCAAATGCAGATAGAACACACTGTGCTTCATAAATTATGGCACATATATACCAAGTGTTTTTCCAGCCCCAGGATGAGTTGTGCCAATGATCCAACTTCTCTCACCCGGTTCCCTGTGTGACCAATAGTTTTATTGTAAAACTGATGGTACCGTGTAGCTGGGGACCAAGGGAGAAAGTTAAAACAGCTAGTCCTCAGATTTGCTCCCGTGCTCAGAGCAATTGCATCAACTGAGCACAGACCAGAAAAAGAGATAATTAGCCAAAGACAGTGCTACCTCAAATCCCCTTCCTTCAATGTTATCTAACAATTACTGTAAACTATTATATTTACACACTATTCTACAAGCTATTATTTGTTAGTAATGACAATTAAGTTACGTATAAAAGCTTAGAAAATGGGGAAAATGCCAGACAGCATCATTTGGGGTAGTTATACATATACAGAAGCTGAAATCCATTTTTCATAATTTTCAAAATTAGAATTTACTACAAAGATACAAAATGAAATAGTGCAACAATTTGGGTTTTTTAAACTGTTCTTTCAAAACTCAAAATAATGCAATTTTCCTCATATTCAAATGAGCTGTCTTTCAAACAGACACTTCCAATCCACTGACCTTCAATGACTGTAAAAAAGGACATACACTGCAAAAATTTTAACTTATTATAAAAAGATTTAACATATACCTTTTTTTAAGTTCCCTGACCAGGGATTGAACCCACACCCTCGGCAGTGAAAGCACGGAGTCCTAACCACTGGGGAGCCAGGAATTCCCTAACCTATACCTTAAACCAAAAATTATACACTATCAAGTATGGAAGTAAAGTTTCTTCCTATTTCCATTACTTGAAGAAACATACTGGGAGCCCCTTCTTTTTTTTTTCTTTTTTAATTGATGTATAGTTGATTCATAATGTTGTGTTAATTAGTGCTGTATAGCAAAGTGACTCAGTTATACATATATATATATTCTTTTTTTAATATTCTTTTCCATTATGGTTTATAATAGGATATTGAGTATAATTCCCTGTGCTATACGGTAGGGCCTTGTTGTTTATCCATTCTATATATACAAGCTTACATCTGCTACCCCCAACCTCCCAATCCACCCCCCCAGCCCCCTTCCCCTTTGCAACCACCAGTCTGTTCTCATGTCCATGATGCTGTTGCTGTTTCATAGATAGGTTCATTTGTGCCATATTTTAGATTCCACATATAAGTGATATCATACGGTACTTGTCTCTCTTTCTGACTTACTTCACTTAGTATGATAATCTCTAGCTGCATGCCCCTTCTATTTTAAAAAGACTTTACGAGACAACTAGAGCGCATGAGCCAAAAACAAAAAAGTGACAGTAATCTCAAGTGATCTTTTTTTTTTTTTTAATTTTTTTGCGGTATGAGGGCCTCTCGCTGTTGTGGCCTCTCCCGCTGCAGAGCACAGGCTCCGGACGCGCAGGATCAGCGGCCATGGCTCACGGGCCCAGCCGCTCCGCAGCATGTGGGATCCTCCCGGACCAGGTCACGAACCCGTGTCCCCTGCATCGGCAGGCGGACTCTCAACCACTGCACCACCAGGGAAGCCCAAGTGATCTTAATTAAGTATAGCTACATTTTGTTTTCTTTTAATGTTGGATCAGTTCAATCAAGCTAGCATTTAAAACTGTATCAAAGAGACTTCCCTGGTGGTCCAGTGGATAAGCCTCTGCGCTTCCACTGCAGGGGGCACGGGTCCAATCCCTGGTCTGGGAAACTAAGATCCCGCGTGTTGCATGGTGTAGCCATAAAAAAAAAAAAAAAAAAAATGAGGATAAAAATGTATCAGAGATGACAACTAAATGCAACATGTGATCTTCAGAATGAATCTTGTACTGGAGAGAAAAAAAAACATGCTATAAAAAAGAGACTCTGTTGGGTCGATTGACAAAACTGGAAAACAGTAGAAGAAGACAGTAGATTAAAGTGTTTTATTGATGTTAGGGGACTTCCCTGGTGGTCCAGTAGCTAAGACTCCATGCTCCCAATGCAGGGGGCCTGGGTTCAATCCCTGGTCAGGGAACTAGATCCTGGATGCCACAACTAAGAGTTCGCATGCCGCAACAAAAAGATCCCACAAGTCACAATGAAGATCCTGCATGCCGCAATTAAGACCCAGTGCAGCCAAATAAATAAATAAATATTTTTTTAGAAGTGTTTTATAGGTGTTAAACTTACTGAAACTGATAACGGTACTAAAGCCATCTAAGAGAATATCCTTATTCTTATGAAATACACAGAGTATTTGGGGATCAAGGGTCATGATGTATCTGACTTACCCCCAAATGATTCAGAAAAAATAGTTCTGGGTGAGGATATATAAAGAGAGCAAACAGGGCAAATCTTCAATAGATGAATCCAGGTAGATGACAAACAGGTGTTTTGGGTAGTATTCTTTTAATTTTTCGGTTTAAAATTATTCCCAAATAAAAAGTTTATTAAATAGTTATAACAAAAACAAAAGTTGGGAAATACCTCTATATAATAACCAACATTTATGTGCCAGGCACTGGACTAGGGTGTGGGGTGGTGTATAAATCTCATTTAATCCTCAATGAGATAAGTACTACTATGATCATCATTTTGCTGATGTGAAAATGAAACAAAGAATAACTTATTTTAAAGCTACTATTTTAATTCATACAGCCTAATTTTGGAGCCCATATTCTCATCATGTAATACTAAATACTATGACATCTATATATAAAAAGAATTACAAATGAACTCCGTAAAATTTCCTCCTTGGTTCAAACAATTAGACTACCATCTAAATCATGTTTTTATACTTCAACACTGTAAAAACATTTATTTTCCTTTTCTTTCCTATGTTGAAAGTGATGTTTATAATTCCATTAACTAAAAAAAACTATATGGTTAAAAAAGAAGAAATGGTTTCTCTTCACATGAAAATGATGTAATGATTTCTCTTGAGGTTTCATTAATACTTTACTTTCAGTCAAGCCTATTTTTTTTTTTTAATTTTATTATTTTTTTTGGCTGCGTTGGGTCTTTGTTGCTACGCAGGCTCTCTCTACTTGCAGTGAGCGGGGGCTACTCTTCGTTGCGGTGTTTCTCATTGAGGTAGTCAAGCCTATTTTTAACCAAGTTTTCTTTTTCTAAAAGTCACTGGAAAAGATTTCCCTGAACTCCTCAATATTACTAAAATATTTCTTGTAACACTAAACAAGCTATCTGAAATTCTTCCAACTCCTCAAGTCCAAGGAACTAAGAAGCCCTGATAAAGAATCTGCACTATGCCCAAAACCCAGAAACTTCCATCAAGAGAGCTCTAAAGAGGCCAACTACCAGCTAAGAATGATACTGGTAATAAGATCTAAGAAGCGCCCACAGGCAAAAGAAAACTCTGCATTACCTCTTCTTTAACTTCTTCTTTTTCTTGGACTGGTGGTTTTGGCTCAGGCTTAACTGGTTCCAAAGGTGGAAGGTAGTTCTTAGTATAGAGACTTTCAAATAGTTTATCCACAAAACCTGAAGTCTCTAGGAGAAGAAATAATATGTGTTACACAAACAAACACCAAAAGTTTGACAACACTATTGGCAAAGCTGAGGAAAGTGGGACACCTCATACGCTGCTGGTGGAACTAAAAATGAGCCTAACCCTTATGGGGGAGAACCCCTCTTCTGGGTTTTAAAACCCTTTGAACATACTTGCACATGTACAGAATGTTTTATATGCAAGATTGCTTGTTTGAGTATGTAAAAGATTGGATACAACCCAAATGTCCATGAATAAGAGACTATTTAATAAATTATATGACAACTGAACAGAACAGAGTGGCTATAAAAAGAATGCGTACTGATAATATCAACTCTCAAAGATATAAGATTAAATATTTTATCTATTTATATTTGCATTAAAAAAACCCTGAAAGGACATAAAAATGACAAGTTGTGCACTGGAGGTGGGAAGGGAGCAGATGAGGTGAGAGAGACTTTTCATGGCATATCATTATATTGTTAGATTAAATGTACTGCCTACTCAAAAATTTAATTAAAAATATTTTTAACTCAGTTGAAAAATAAACTTTGATATGAGAAGTGATATGAAAATATCATTTTGTGTTTTACTTAAGGGATGCTCTATTTTATAACTCTTCAGACTAATTGAATGGGGAGGAACAGATGAATTTATTACAAATTAAATGTCAAAATATTTATATTATGTTATTCAAACCAAAGTTAAATCACTTTCATTGGTCCTACCCCTCAGGAACAGCTAAAGAGCATATCAGAAGTACAACACAGACTCTGCTTACACTGCAACTATTACACATTTTACATAAATAGCTATTTCTAAATGTCAAATTAATTTTTCTTCAGAAAAGCATCTTTTCATAAACTTTTTTATGCTATTAATTTGTGCAGTAAGCATTTTCCATGATTATAAAATTGTGAGCTCTTGTTACACATAACTTTAAGACAAATTAATCAGACCATTCAAAAGTCTTCATGTTCAGAAGACCTTCTTCATATGCTTCTGTATTTCTAAAGCATTTTTTAAAACATGTACTACTTTTGTAATTTAAAAGACATATATCATTACTACCTTTAATTAAAACTAAGTAATATAAATTAATACATTTAGAAAAGAAAATACTCATCGGTACTGGAAGAATCCTGTGTTAGATTTATTATGTATAAAAAGCCTTAAAAATGCCCCCCAAAATATGTAATCCTGTGTTTTAGATTGAGAAGCCATATTTACTATCTTTTCTTTCTCAGTAAATATTTGAGTTAAAGGGTATCGTCTCATCACCAACAGCTAGATCAACTAGTAAGTATGAATTATCCACATTCCTGTTTGTCCATTCAACAATATTTACTGAGTATCTTCTACATGCCAAGCCTGTAGGTTCTGAGTCACCAATCTCAACAAATGGAAAGACAAAGGAGAGGTGGGGAAAGAGATACACATAGATAAACAGACAAATAAACATATAACATGACAAGGAGTAACAAGTGCCATGAAAAAAAAATAAATAAAGCAAGGCTGGGAAGAAGAGAGAGTGATTAGGGGTATGGGGTATACTATATTGTATACAGGATGCTCAGGGGAAACCACTCGAGAAGATGACATTTGAGAAGAGACCAGAAACCATAAGAAACCATGTTTCAAGCAAGGGTAAACAGTGTTCAAAAGCCCTGAGCTGGGAACATGTCTGCCATGCTGAAAAAACAGCAAGGTAGTCAATGTGGCTAGAATAGAAAAAGTGAGGGGGAATGGTAGGAGATGAGGTCAGAGAAGCAGCAGGGAGGCCCCTAGCAAGCTCCGCAGACTACGGACAAGACTTTGATAAGATGATGAAGTTAAAGACACAAAGAGAAGAGGATCATGCCCATTTCTTCTTGGATATCAAGAAGCCCCGGCCAGGAAGAAGAAAAACAGATACCTTCATTGTCCTAATAAACAGTAAGAAGAAGCAACTTCATTATCCTTAAATTGCTACCCCTCAACCATCAACCAGGCTCTACCACAAGCTGCAAGGGATTCATTCACCTAAAAAGCACTTGAGTTACCACTGCCTCAATATAGGAGAAGCAGAGAAGGAAAGGGAAAAAAAGTTTTGCCAAAATACACAATAAATAATTAAGCATGAATAGGTATATTCAAGTATTTAAAGGACCCTGACCAATTTCCTTCCTTTCAAGCTTTATCTTCAAGATTTTATCAGGAAGTTTTAAATTTAAAATCTTTACTTAAATACTTGGTTGAAGGCCTATAATAATTACCTTTTTGTAAAAATACGTCAAGTTGATCGGCACAAAAGGCTTTCAATTCTTTCTCAGGTTTGTCCTTCTTGACCAGTGCTACAACATAGTTGGCTAAGGCTGATGGGTCAGCATCACATCTAGTTAAACAAAGAGAAAACAAAAATTTTTAAACATTTTTTTCAAACACTGATGTCATTAATGAAGTCACCCCTATCTTAGAAAGCTTCAAGCCAAAAACTTTATTTTAAAAAGTGACTGCAAACAAAGGCGACTATTTTAACAAAGAGCATATATATAGTACAAGTAAGTTTTTCTTTTTCTGCTTATTCTTATAAAATAATTTGCCTCCTATTTTCAATGTTCTAATCATACTCAGAATTTTGGACCAAATCTACATTTATTTGCTCTCAGTGGTAATAGGGAAAGAGTGGCAACGGACCCTTAAGTTGCAGCTTGACTCCCAGCCTGCAGAAGCACTATCAGTATCCTCAGGAACTATTGGTTCCACATGATCAATGAGGAAGAAGCAGGGAAAGTGTGATGCGACAGCTTTCCCCATTCCCTATAACCCCAAGCACCAACATCTAAAAATGGCAATCAATTTCCACTACTAATCTTCTCAGTGAGTATCTTAAGGATCTTTTTAAGATAAAAAGTGAGAACACAAGAAGGATGTCACCTTAAATTTTATTGGCAAACACTTCAGCAGCTATAAGCAAGAAAGAAAAGATCTGGGAGAACAGAAAGGACAAGAGAAGTGGTGAAAGGGCAGCATAGATAACCTTTGTCTACATCACTTTTTCTTTTTTTTCTAGTCAGTAGTAGTAACCTGACTTTGACATTCAAAATTATCTCCATGCCAGGGCAGCACATGATCCTTGAGTAGCAATTTGCCAGACTTAACATTTTACATATATTACATGAAATAGAAAGTTTCCATTTTATAAAAAATATTTAGGGCTTCCCTGGTGGCGCAGTGGTTGAGAGTCCGCCTGCCGATGCAGGGGACACGGGTTCGTGCCCCAGTCCGGGAAGACCCCACATGCCGCAGAGCGGCTGGGCCCGTAAGCCGTGGCCGCTGAGCCTGCGCTCCGCAATGGGAGAGGCCACAACAGTGAGGGGCCCGCGTACCGCAAAAAAAAAAAAAAAAAAAAAAAAAATTATACACACACTTATATATTTATATTCTATTTTCCCCATAAATGTACACTTAAGTAACATATCCTTTGTGGCTTCACAGCACTGTTGTGAAGGTAAAATGAAAAAATTCAGAATGACAGTAAATAAAATCATTATGCAAGCAAAGTGATCATATCCCTATAATACACTATTCAAATCTAACTAATCTTATTCTATAATCCTTGGGCCTCTACCATCAATCAGAAAGTTAAAAAGTTTCAGTTCAGGGTATCAATCACATTTCCAATAACTTTATGAGATTACTAAATAAAAAACAAGCACCAGCACCCTTACTTCCTTTCTAGTGTAATGTATACTTTTAAAATTAATAATTCCAATAAAATAGCAGACTTTTTCATTGTCAATATTAACACTGTTTCAGGCAAGGCTGGTTCTTTAAATATCCATGCTCATTTATGTACCAAATTCTAAGAGAGCAAATTGCAATTTTGTCAATTTTACAAAACTCAAAACTATAAAAAAAAAAGATGGGCAAAGGTCAAAGTGCACTAGGAGTATAAGTACACAGATGATGAGCTACATGTTAATTAAAAGAAAGCTGGAATTTTTAAGTAAAAACTATTACATTTTGGAGAATTATGAACAGATTACCTTAATAAATCCAACTGCTAAATTCTAAAATGGATATATAGCATTTCCACTTTCAAAAAATGTTACCCGGGCTTCCCTGGTGGCACAGTGGTTGAGAGTCCACCTGCCGATGCAGGGGACACGGGTTCGTGCCCCGGTCCTGGAAGATCCCACATGCTGCGGAGCAGTTAGGCCAGTGAGCCATGGCCACTGAGCCTGCGCGTCCGGAGCCTGTGCTCCGCAACGGGAGAGGCCACAACGGTGAGAGGCCCGTGTACCACAAAAAAAAAAAAAAAAAATGTTGCCCATGCCATGCCAACCTTGGCACCTCCATAAACACCTTAAAATAGAGATGTGTAGATAGACTTCATTTCACTCCTGAGGACAGTAAGACCTTTGATCAGTATAGTTCTAATCAGCATTCAAATGGAGGAGAGGAAAAAGAAATTACATCTCTACCTTTACTTAGAAAGTTCAGATCCTGGATAAGGAAGATATTCTAAACACAGAGAGAAAGGATTTTTTTAAATAAGTAAGAATGGAAGAAAAGAAGCAATGTTATTTTCCCCAATGTTATAGGGACCTTCAAGGAGTCTCACGACCTAACAGGTATTAACACTGGGTAAGGATATAAAGTATCTAGTGAGAAACAGGCAAAACTCAGATTACTGGATATATGAGGTGAGTTAAACAAACCCAGATATCTTATACATATATTTAGTATTCAGACTCTGAAAAACAAATGCAGAGTTAGGTTGCTTCTGATGAAATACTTCTTGATGTGACAGTGTTAAAACTCAAGATGGGGGACTTCCCTGGTGGCGTAGTCATTAAGAGTCCACCTGCCAATGAACGGGACACGGGTTCGAGCCCTGGTCCGGGAGGATCCCACATGCCGCAGAGCAAATGAGCCCGTGCACCACAACTACTGAGCCTGCGCTCTAGAGCCCGCGCTCTGCACCAAGAGAAGCCACCACAATGGGAAGGAAGCCCGTGCACCACAACTAGAGAAGGCCTGGGCGTAGCCAAAAAACCTCAAGATGAATAGTTACAAGAAGGTAAAAAAGTAGAAAAAGACTAGACACCAAGAAAAAAGAGTGATCACAGATTCTAAATATTTGTTTAATGTGAGTGAACAACTGACTGTTAATAACTGATAGTTAGAATTCTGCACCAAATACAAAAGCATGTTTACAGACAAAGGAATGGGACCATTTAAATTTAACAGCTCCTAATATGTATCCATAAATGCACTGTGAAGGAAATTGCCAGTCTGAAATAATGAGTCATGTTGAAACTTAAATACATTAGGGAGTTTTTTGCTGTAATTTTCTATACCTCTATGATTGCTCTTATTTATTCTTTCATCACCACTTACCATATAATCTTTAAAAACTGACAATTACAATACAGTAGCAGCTATGGTACCAATACTAATAGTAGCCCAACAAGACTTCCAGAAGTGTGTCACAAAAATCTGAGCATGGTTAAGATCCTTGATAGGATCAAATGCAGGGCCACTTCCTACTTCTCTTACACAAAAAGCACTACCCAAGAAGAGTATTTAAAACCTTTTAGCTCTTCATTTGTAACCAAAACTTATGGAAATTCATTTCTGTTTAACTACAGGGACAAGTACATTTTGGAAAGAAAGACATTTTAAAATTCTGGAGCCATGGCTATGTTAAATACACACGTTTCTAGACAAAAAGGGGCTTCCATTATAACAAAGAGATTAGAAAAGGTAATAATATCCACCTAAAATTACTATTCTACTATAGTCTTTAAAAGACCCTAACAGCATAATCAATCAATTATTATTCATTTTATAGATACCTAAATCTGTAAATCTGTAAAGACAAATCATGTGATCCATTCAAGAGCAGGCAGACAGCTTACCTGTGGAACTAAAACTCAGCTGCAATTCCATGCAAGTAAAATCTATCACAGCATATACATTTTACTAATGTTTATCTGCACAACAAATTAATGTGTTATAAGTCTCAACCAATAATCACCTTTCAGTTAAAATAAAGAACCAACAAAAGAAATTTCCTAAGTTTAATGGAAGTTACAAATGAGGATTCCTTAAAATTCACATCTTGCATAATAATGTCCTAAGAACGTTTCAATTATCTACCTTTTAATTTAAAAAATAAAAATTGACTAGAATTAATTTTTATTAGGGGAAGTGAACAGAAATATTGTCCTAAAAATCTCTTATCTGTAAAAACCTCAAATTTATCTTTTTCCTTCTAAATCTCCATTGCAGGTTCTGACACATCTACTGAGCTAGCACCTCAGCTTTACAGATTTAGACATATACCCAATCCCAAGGACAAAGAGTAAAGGTTCTCCCTTACCTGAAGCCCCAAGCCAAGAAACACCACTAACCACTTTAGGAAAAAGCCAAGGCTACCTAAACCTCGTCCATTTTCAGAAAAATCTACTACATGTTTCTGAATGTGTGCTGTTTTACGTTCTACCTCAGTGTGATTTTTGTTTCAGAGGTGAGACAACTAATGACTACGCTACTGGACCACAGGAAAAAAACCTGATCCTAACGTGTATCAAAAGCCATTAAAAATGTTCATACTTAGGACTTCCCTGGTGGTGCAGTGGTTAAGAACCCGCCTGCCAATGCAGGGAACATGGGTTCGAGCTCTGGTCTGGGAAGATGCCACATGCCGCGGAGCAACTAAGCCCACGTGCCACAACTACTGAAGCCTGCACGCCTAGAGCCTGTGCTCCGCAACAAGAGAAGTGCCCGCTCGCTGCAACCAGAGAAAGCCCACGCGCAGCAACGAAGACCCAACGCAGCCAAAAATAAAGAAATTAATTAATTAATTTTTAAAAAATGTCCATACTCTTTTGACTAGTAGTTGTACTTATGGGAAACAAACCTCAGGAAATAAAGCCAAACGTAGAAAATTTTATGGGTACCTAAGAGACACTAAATACATATACATGTATTACATAAAAACAGCATTATTTTTAACAGAAAAAGTAAAGTCAAAGTAACCACTCTTATTGTTGAATGTTTATGAAACATTAGGCATCCAAAGTGGTTATAGAAACAATACACAAATATTAAAATGCTAACGTCAACTGGAGAAATCAAGATAAAAAATTTTACATTTGAGGGACTTCCCTGGTGGTCCAGTGGTAAAGAATCCGCCTCCCAATGCAGAGGATGCGAGTTCAACCCCTGGTCAGGGAACTAAGATCCCACATGCCACAGGGCAACTAAGCCCGCTCACCACAACTACTGAGCTCGTGCACCCCAACTAGAGAGCCCATGTGCCCTGGAGCCTGCGCACTACAACCAGAGACAAGCCCGCGTGCCACAAAGAAGAGCCCACGTGCCACAGCAAAGACCTGATGCAGCCAAAAATAAAAAAATTTTAGGGCTTCCCTGGTGGCGCAGTGGTTGAGAGTCCGCCTGTCGATGCAGAGGACGCGGGTTCGTGCCCCGGTCTGGAGGGATCCCGCGTGCCGCGGAGCGGCTGGGCCCGTGAGCCATGGCCGCTGAGCCCGCGCATCCGGAGCCTGTGCTCCGCAACGGGAGAGGCCACAACAGTGAGAGGCCCGCGTACTGCAAAAAAAAAAAAAAAAAAGAAAGAAAGAAAGAAAAAAATTTTACACTTGAGTCTAATTACAGCTACATGAAAGTTCATACACAGAAGAGAAACTAGAAATAAATATATACAAATAATTTTATCCTCTTCTGTCCCTTCTACATTTTCTGTAACGTAATGCTTTTATTTCTACTTATAAAAAAGTAAAAAAACAGGAAGTCTGACACTGAGATCTATGTTCAGAATATTCCTTTGATAAGAAAGTACTGGAAAAATAAGTAAAATCTGAGTTGATTTTATCAGAGTATAAGTGAATAAATAACTATTAATTTCTAAGAACCTGTTAACTCATATTAAGAAACACAAATATTGGTACTTCTACTTCTTTTCAAATGAAAGCTTTCATACTCCCCTTCATTAATTAGGGGCTTTCATAAATGAATATGATGTAAAAGAAAATATCCCTAGATTTATCTGGAGGGGAAAATATATGACTCTCAGTTGTATCTCATTGTGATACTTGGACTATGGCTCCTAGTGCAGTAGCCCCCAGCTAAGCACACCCAGAATATTAGACTACTAAAACAAAATCTTACTTTTCTAATTGTGACCAACCTAAATATACATATAAGGACATTGATTCATTTAAACATTTACTGTCTTAACAAAATGCCAAGCATCTTGCTGGGTAATGGAATTACTTTGAGCAAGACAGACCTTGCCCTGCAGTCACAGGCTAAGAGATGGAAATGAAAACAAATAATTATAGTACAAAATATCAAATGCTTTAAAAAAAGAGATTAATAATGAAGTAACAACACTGTGAGAGGATGAGACAAGACAGTGGTAGGAAACATAAGGCTATAAAAGCAATATATGGCTTCTAGCCTACAACAATTGGGCCAGGGAGAATGAAGTCAGAAATATTTAGGAGGCGGACCAAAGGACATAAGAACAAATACCTTCCTAACTTAGTATACTATAACTTGCCAAGAAGTCTTCCGGTCAAAATAAGTCTCTTTCTGTGAAATAGTGAACGGCCTCCTTAAACAAGTCCCACAGGACTTTAGAGGCACACTATTTCTATAAAGCCACTACATATATTTCAGAAAATTATCACTACTTTTTGATCTTAAGAACATATTTACAAAATACTCATTTTACCCTTGTAGTTTATTTATCAGGGAGATGTGATCTAACAGCTGCTACATGGTGATTTTTCTTCCCATCTGAGCAACTGCAGAGATTACTAGTCAGAGTTAACTTGATAAGGACTGCAAACCTATAAGCAGCATGTAAACTTTAGAGTTCAACCCAAGTATACACCCGCTGACCACGGAGTCATAAAATGACCTAAATGAACCTTATTGCTGCCTTTTCCATCATACTCAGAAATGAAACAGTCAATCTCCTGGTGCATTTTTTTTACAAAGACCTGAACTCACAGAAACTGCACACCAAGTCCTTTCACTAGCAATTCTTGTCCCTACCTATAGGGCCTGTAAGGAGAATCTAACCCTGTCATGCACTAGACTGATTACTTTGTAAGAGGTAGCAGCGCTTAACATTAGTAAGTAAAATATTTTTGCAAAAAGAGTTCAACATATTTTCACATTTCAAAAACCATAAAATTTCATTTATATTTAATGATTCTGAGGTACACAAAGCACTTTTTATAGCCTGCATCATAATACTCATATTAACTCTGTTTAATACAGGAAGGTTAGACAATCTCTCCAAAGTCAAACAGTGAATCACATATAGAACTAGAAGCTAAATGCCCTAAGTCACATAATGATGCTCTACTAAAATAGATACATGATAGATAAATAGATGGATACAACTGTCTAAAAATATTACAAACCCCATCACTCTTTTTAAAACATATTATCAGGACAATTTTTTGTTATTCATAGCTTTTTTTTCTTCCAGTTTTATTGAGATATAATTGACATACAGAACTATATACATCTGAAGTGTACAGCATTAATGATTTGATTTACATACATGAAATGATTACCACAATAAATTTAGTGAACATCATCTCATATAGACACAAAATAAAAGAAAAAATACACATTTTTTCCTTGAGATGAGAAGTCAGGATTTACTCTCAACTTTCATATGTAACGCAGCAGTATTAATTATACTAGTCATGCTTCACTTCCCTAGTACTTATACATCTTATACCTGGAAGTTTGTGCCTTTTGACTATCTTCAATTCCCCTCCCGCCACCCCCCACCTCTGGTAACCACAAATCTGATCTCTTTTTGTATGAGTTTGTCTGTTTGTTTTTGAAGTAAAATTGACCTACAACACTTATGTTAGTTCCTGGTGCACAACATAGTGATTCAATATTTCTATACATTACAAAATGACCATCACAAGACAAATTTTTACAATAAGCCTAACAAGCAGCAGTAAATTAGATGTATTTGTACGTATTTAACGTATGTAATATAAATAACTTAAAACATTCCTCATTAAAGACAGCATTTTTGGTAGAAACGCATGTTTGTTGTTGAAAACTGCTTGCCTGAACATTTCCTAAACTTGTAGAAACTTCTCTAGTGATTGATTTATCCCCAAGGTTTACTTAGACCCTTACCTTTAAGGAGTCCAAATACTTAAAATGAGCAATTATTTCTAATATAAAGAAACCCAACATGTCCTACTTAAGCATAATCCCTACACAGTCTCTATAACTAGGATACCTAGGAGGTTTTGAAAGTGAAGAAAGATGAGGACCCCAAAGAAGATCTGTGAGTTCAGTCTGTTCATGCAGTGGTAGGAAGAGACAAACTCCTTGACTAAGATGGTTTCTCTCCCCTTTACTACACTGCCAACAAAAATGGTACTGGGTTTCTCATAGCCAGCTAAGGAGTCATTTCTTCTAGCCTTCCTCCTTCTGATTTTCCTCTAGTAAAGTAATAGATATGTCCCACACCTACAAAAGGAGTGGAACGAAACAGATAAGCTCTAACAGCATGAGATTTCTTATTTGTCTACAGGGAATAATCACATACAAACTGGACTGGCTTAGTAATATCCTGTTACGTGCCTTCGTTTCACTATGACGAGGTGGACCATGCTTAAAAATCCCTAAAAATCAAAAACTTTTATAAATTTAGTTAACTTTTTTTTCTTTTTTTGGTCACCCGTGTGGCTTGCAGGATCTTAGTTCCCAGACCAGGGATTGAAGCTGGGCCCATGACAGCGAAAGCTCAGAATCCTAACCACTGGACCGCCAGGGAACTCCCTAAATTGAGTTAACTTCAAATTAAGCTAAATAAGAAAGTGCAATAGGAAATGATGTACACAGCTACAGTATGATTCCAACATATCCACTGCAACTACATTATATGAAAGCCTAACAACTGCTCTGAAATGCTATGTTGTAGCAACATGCCAATCTCCTATGAAAATTTTCTTGAATCTGGAATATGCAAAAAGTAAATTTACAAATACAACCCACTTTAGCATATCATTTATTACATTTTAGGATGTCTAAACGAAAAATAATCTCCCATGACAACATACTAAGAATGAAAATATACGTGACCTCGGCATTTGCATTTACTATTTCTTATTAACACCTTCATCCAAAATCATTACTTATATGAGTTAAAAATAAGTATTTTAATTTTGTAGTTCTAGGAAAATCATTTGTATTATTAAAGTCTAAGCAGTGACTTTAGATCTTTTTTAACCCTAAAAAAGTAACAAAATTTTTATTAAAAGAAAAGATGCATGATGTGAGCTTTAAGTTGAACATATAACTCAAAACAAATGGGGAAACTAAACAGAAATAATCATTTCGAAAGATAATTTTTACCCATGAAAATTACAGAATATCTATGAAAAAATCAGTGTAAATAGTCAAAAAAAACCCTAGTGAAAACACGCTTAGGAGGTTTAAGTTCCCACCCAAACTAAATTCTGACATTAAGAAAGAAACCAAAAAACATTACCCAGACCAAAACATTTCAGGGAACTTTAAAAAAAGATAGCAATTAACTATAATGTTAAAACTTGTCACCTTCTACCCAAAACATAAAGTACACATTTAATACTTTCAAAAGGATCTCTACCAAAAAACTAAAAACACAAAGGTAAACAATATTCCAATAGACCTTTTTCTATTTCTAGCCTCTTCCATATATGGTCAATTTCACTAAATCTACTTCATGATTTCCCACCTGCATTTCCATCTTTGTGCTCCAAGCTTGTTACTGTGTGTAGGGAAAGTATGATGAACACTCAAGAGGCCCATATTCTTCTATAAAACTTTCAAGGGTGTCCAGAAGTCCCTTTCACTTTAATCAGACCATCACTAATGTAAAACTCAGAGGCTCTTAGTGTACATTTATTCATACCTGTGCTCTACTCACACACTCCTCGTCCTCAGAAAGCAAATAAATATCATTTCAGACATCAAAATGCTCCTAATGCTGTCTCCCTTTCCCATTCTACTTCCTTCACAAGGCTGACACACTGGACTACAGATGAGTCTTCCTAAGTGTTACCATCCCAACCCAAGAAACCAAAACGGCAAAACAACGAAAGTTAGTTAACAGGGTTTCTCAGGAGGACAAGGAAACATACCAACAGGAAAGTAGCTGTCTCCCAACAGCCCCAACTTCACCATACCTCCACACCTCCCCAACTACCCCTTCTTTCTGCCTCTGCAAAAACTCAGTTTTTCCACTAAAGTGATCTGATCTAATGAATCAAAGCCTACCCTTCTCTTCATCTACCCCTTTTCTTTCAGCCAGAAAGCCCTCCCCTCCACTAGGAGGATAAGTAAGAAGAAGTGACAAGGGGGCAGCAAATGATCCCTTCCCATGTCTTCCTTCCCGAGAGAGTGAGATAGCACCTCTCTCCAACTCTCACTCCAGCTTTCCCTCTTTGCTCATGGAGATATGCTTCTGAGACTACCTGTGCCCCAGTGTCCCAAATAAGAACTTCACAACCCTGCCCCTTGAAAATGATTATAAAACCAACCGAAAGTTGATACTGCCGCTATTCCTTTCAAGGGTCCCAGCAATATTTCCACAACACTACCCAAAATATTTTTTAAAAAACAAGCCCCGCACCGATAATCCTACACCCCAATATCTTCAGTTGCCCTCTCAGGACTTACAAAACTCATTCTTCCTACTACCCCCCCCTTTTATCACTCCAATACCTGTATCCCAAAATCCCTAGAAGCTGCCGGTATACCCCTCCCAGCTCGTCCTCCAATAAAATTAGATACCAGGGTAGTCCTTTCAACCCCCAATCAAACTTACAAAAATCTCAATTTTCCCAATCCCTAATGGTATTTAAAAATCATCAGCTCTCCTAGCACTATCAACTCCTCAATAATAACATCCCTCAATAGGCTTATCAGGTTCCCAATAATTCCTAAAACATTTCGATGCCCACAAATCCCTTTCAACTACCCTATTTTAATTCAATACTCTTGAACCTTTAGAACTCAGTACTTGCTATACATCTCTCAATGTCCCTACTCTCCCTTTCTCATGTTTTCAAAAGGTCCTCGATATTCTGCTTCTAGATCTTTTAGTCCCGTAATAATATTATTTGTAAAGCCCTTGATATCCTGATACTCCCTTCAAGATCCCGATATTCAAATTTTAAAATCCCTCGACAGCCCCGCTTTCTCCCTCAGTTCTCAAAGAGCAATGTTTTAAATTCCCTCACTTCCTTCAGCCCCTTTGAGCACCCCAATATTTACATTTAAAAAACCCTCGCAGTCCTCCCCGCACTCCTCCCCACCCCGGCCCCCCCAGCCACACCGCCTCTACGCCCCTGGCTCTCCCTCCCCCCCACCCTCACAATGGTGATAGTACTACAGAGAAGACGTCGCCGGGACCTCCCGACCGCGGCCCCTCCGCTCCGCCCTCCCCCACGCCGTTTCCCCTCCCCCCACACCCCCACGGGCCCCCAACGCCCACGTTCGCCAGCCCCGGCCCAGCCTGCCTCACTCACATCGGCTCCAATAACTTGGCCAGCCAGGACTTGAGGGCATCCACATCCTCTATGAGCATGGTGCAGGGAAGGCGGGCTCCGCCGCCGCTCCTGTTCGGGCCTGCCGCGGGTCGCCCCTCGCCGCCTCCTGACGCCTTCCTCAGAGCTCTCAGTGCCCCAGCCCACCGGGCATCTTAGGAGACTTCAACCTACTCCCCCGGCCGGGGCCTAACAGGAACTAACCCAAGAGCCCTCACTCAACGTAGCACGACGGCACGAAAGGGCGGGAGACAGCGTCGAGTGGCGGGCGCGGGAACCAATAGGAGACAGAGGGGCCGTGCGCGCAAAGCCAATGAAAAGGCTCGTTCGCCCCGCCCGCCTGTCGTACCCAGTGGAGGAGGAGGGATTTAGCAAGGTAGGTAGAGAGCTTAAGTGAACTCCTGGTGCAAGATGGTATCTTGGAGAAGGTGCTGTGGCTCTTAAAGGGGCCGCGGCGCCTTTTTTTTTTTTTTTTTTGACCACGCCGCCGACCGCCGGGGAATACCGCTGTCTGCTGCTGGAAGTGCGTGGGGGAACCCGGCGAGACCCTCAGACTGGCTCCTTCGTCTCGTTTTTTCCTGGAAGCACACACTCGTGTCCCGAAATGACTCAGCTGTAGTAAATCTGCAACACAACGTGAAATACGTTCACGTTCGACATATCGTACAGAACGCAAAATTTTACTTTTTTTCCTCGTACACTCATTTTGCTCGGCACACATACCGGTATCTTTTGCTGCTGTGCTTAAATTATGCAAAATGCTATGGCAACCATGCCTTGGACTCCAATAATCGTCATTTTTAAAACGTGGCGCAACGGTTGTAAAAAGCTGAGGCCATTTCAATTTTACCAGTATTTTAAATATATTTTTTATTTAGGAAGAAAAAGGATTCCAATTTTTACAAAAATTCTCTCTTCATTGCCTATCTAAAATTCAGTGGGAGTTTAGTGCAGGGAGGATTTTCGTCAGAAAAAAAGTTTTTAAAAATAATTAAAAAAAAAATTGAAATCACTGAAATAGACAGTTTAGTCTGTACTAGATGAAAAATCCCTTTTGGAGTTTTGAAATGACTGGCTTGGCACTGGTGTTAGAATGTTTATTTAACAACAAATACTGAGCACCTGCTATATACCAGCACTGTGTAAGGCGCTAGGATTCCAATGGTGAGCAAAACAGAGTCCCTCCTCTTAGAAAGCTGAACAGTATATGGGATAATGCATTATAATCATAACACTATGAAAAATACCTGATGAGCACACACCTCATGTAAAAGAGATGGGTCAACCCAAAATAAGCAGGCATGCTATATATATATGGAGCAGGTGTAGGCAAACTTTTTCTGTAAAGGGCTAGACAGCAAATATTTTTGGTTTTGTGGGCCATGAGGTCTCTGGCAACTACTCAACTCTGCCCTCTTGGCATGAAATAGGCCATAGGTAATATGTAAACAAACGATTATGGCAGTGTTCCAATAAAACTCGTATGAAAATTTCAATTTTAGAGAATTTTCGCAATATATCGTTCCCTTGATTTTTTTTTCAACTATTTAAATGTGTAAAAGTTATTGTTACCTCGCAGGTGTCCAGAAACAGATGCCAATATGGTTTGGCTTGCAGGCCGCAGTTTGTGGACCCCTTACCGTAGAGTGATAAAAGCGAAGTGCACTTAAAAATCATCTAGTGAAACTCCTTCACTGACACCTCCTCCCCAACTTTGCGTATGAGAAAAAAAGCCCAGAGAGACTGAGGATTTACGCAGAATTGCACATCTGTCAATGGAGCAGAAGTAACATCCACATCCTCCAACAGCAAGCCCAGAGCGTTCCCACATTCAACTGTTGCCTCTTCTTCCCTCTCACCTCCCCTTCTTGCTTTATGCTTATCCACATTTTCCCTTTACTTCTTTCCACTACAGAGATGAAGTGTTACCCCCAAGTGACAGAAATTTTAAAAAGAGAAATGTAAAAGTGATTTGATTAGGCCTAGGGCTAGGCAAGAACCTGATAGCATGATTGATATGGAATAGGAATCGCCTTTATCACAGTAAATCACTCCTCTGCAAGAATTTCAAAGTACTTTTCAAATGTATTTATAGAACAAATTTTTCAAGCCTTACTTCAGAGGTGAGGGTGTTGAGATACCAACTTCCTAGAGACCAAGGGCATTATTTAACCAAACACAGAGAGTAGAACAGACATGATTACAGTAGCAATATCTGGGTTTGGAGACCCTGGATAATTTATTCCTTTCCCCCTATTTTTCAAATGTGATGTTACTACTTTTATAAACTGAATAGAATAAAATAGATAGATGGATATAAACTAGTATTTTGAATGTAGATGTTGAACTCCAAACTGTGTCTTGAGAAAGTGGCATCTATAGAAGAATTGCTTTTCCAGAAGTGGAAGTGGAATACAATACAGGCAATCCCACTCCCATGCCCGACTCACTCCATTTGCTAAACAGTTGGTTCAGATTTGGTCAGTAGCCATGGCCCAGAATTTTCCATATACTTTATTTGTTGTATGCACAGAACTGACTCATCTGAAGTCCATGAATGAATGAGGCACTGGTTTCAGTCATTCAGTTATTGGGCTACCCTGAAGGCAATGCGTACACATATGTACTAGTTCAACACACCTATACTTAGTGCTGGTTACCAGGTACCAGATTCTGTGTTCTGGGCTGGGGCAGAGACAAAAGTTTAAAAAGTTATATCCATTCACTGCCTTTCGGGAGCTCAGGTTCTGGTGGTCTAAAATAGTCATGCACTGGAAATGATAATCAAACCCAAAGTTGAGTACATACCCTGTACTGGCCCTATGCTAAATATTTCAGTGTATTTCTGCCTCTCACGCTCACAGTACCTCTGTATAGTAAACAATATTCATAGACAAGAACATTGCATCCCAGAAAGTCATGAAGCTAATGAGTGAGAAAACCCAGCCGTGACCATGAGTGATTCCAAAGCCCATACCTGTAACCTTCACTTAATCACCTCACTTGCAAACACTGACATATGAACTATGTGGTTCATTCAAATTTCATTCAACAAATATGTATTGAGCCCATTATCATCTATTAGGCACTGCTCTTGGATAATACAGAGTAAAACTGATTTTAAATGAATGTTCTTTCCTTAGTTAATTAAGGTGGACATTAAAATGGATACTTGACAAATACTGACTTTTCTCTCAGTTTATTTATTTTCACATGAGGAGAAAAAAAGAGATGCCAGTTTATCAAAGACTAAAGAGATTATTAATACGGGGCATTGAAAAGAGAGAGTAACACTACAAGAAGAAAACACATCTAAACCATCCTTATTCAAACCAAGTTCACTTTCTTGGCTTGAGGGTAACTGTGCCTCTACCAGGAAGAACTGTCAATGGTGTGATTTCACACAAGTGTTGACAGGATTAGACAGGCTTTCCAAAATCAGAGTGTATTGTGCCCACTTTTTTGGAGGGATTATGGGGAGTTTTTTGGTCCTTATTCTCCAGCGTGTGGCTAAGAATGTCCCAGATGTACAATAAGAGAAGTTGAGGGTCATCTCTGAATTTTCTCTGTGAAACTTACAATCACAATTTGCTTCCTTTACATGCAGTTAAATTAAGCTTTGGTGGAATTTCAAACTGGGAAGCTCATGCTTACAAACAGACCCTCTCATGTCTGTACATTTGTAAATAATCAGCTAATTGAACAACACATGCATCAAAATATCAGTCTCTTCTGAGTCTGGGTCACCTGGAGCAGCCCACCTGGCTCAGAGAAAAGTCACTTCAGTAAAAGTCACTTGAATCTTAGTTATGCAAAGTCAAGGTGAGTTGACAGCCAAATAGTCTGTCAGTCAATTGGAATAGTCTTTCTTCGTTATGGAAATGACAGTTTGTTTTCCTAGGAGAACTACATTAAAAGGGATTTTTTAAAAAGTTGCTTCACACTAAATACCTCTAAGAATAGCTAGGACTTCCCTGGTGGTGCAGTGGTTAAGAATCCGCCTGCTAAGGCAGGGGACACAGGTTCGAGACCTGGACCAGGAAGATCCCACATGCCACGGAGCAACTAAGCCCGTGTGCCACAACTACTGAGCCTGTGCTCTAGAGCCCGCGAGCCACACTGAGCCTGCATGCCCTGGAACCTGTGCACCGCAACTACTGAGCCCGCCTGCCACAACTACTGAAGCCCACGCGCCTAGAGCCCGTGTTCCGCAACAAGAGAAGCCACTGCAATGAGAAGCCCGCTCACTGCAACGAAGAGTAGCCCCTGCTCGCCACAACTAGAGAAAGCCCGCGCGCAG
The DNA here is from genome assembly GCF_011762595.2 of Tursiops truncatus. Lineage (NCBI taxonomy): Eukaryota > Metazoa > Chordata > Mammalia > Artiodactyla > Delphinidae > Tursiops > Tursiops truncatus. The sequence goes on along the minus strand of NC_047036.1, from coordinate 122,253,363 downwards.
CAACAAAGACCCAACACAGCCAAAAAAAAAAAAAAAGAATGGCTAACATAAGAAAAAAAACAAAAAAACCTGACAGTGCTGAATGCTGATAAGGAGGCAGAGAAACTGGATCACTCACACTTCACTGGTGTAATGTAAAATGGTAGCTACTCTGAAAAACACTTCGGTATTTTCTCTAAAAACTAAACATGCAACTACCATATGACCCAACAATTACACTCCTGGGCATTTATCCCAGAGAAATGGAAGCATATGTTCACACACAAAAACCTGTACACAAATGTTTAGAGCAGCTTTATTTATAATAGTCCCAAACAAGAATCAGCTCAGATGACCTTAAACAGGTGAATGGTTAAACTGTGTGACACAGCATACCATGGAATGCGATTCCATGCTTCCCTCCAACAAGGAAGGAAATATTGATACATGCAACAATGTGGATGAATTTGCTGAGTGAGGAAAAAAGCCAATCCCCAAAGGTTACATATTGTATGGTTCTATTTATATGGACATGTCAATATTCTGATTGTCATGTCTGACATGTCAATGTCAATATTCTGATTATGATTTGCAAAATCATAAAACTAGAATTTTGCAAATGTCGCCATTGGGGGAAATTAAGAAAAGTGTGCAAAAGTTCTGTCTGCATTATTTCTTACAACTGCTTATGATTCTACAATTATCTCAATTTAAAAGAAAGTTGCTTCACACATAGAGAGCAGTGTCAACAGGGAGAAAAGGTTGAAAGTGGCATCTCTGGATGTGTGTGTACCAGAAATAGTCCATGCCCCATTCTCAAAGATCTTCATAGGGACCTCAGTCTGCCATCCTCACAGATTAGAAAAGCAAACAGGAGGAATGTGCAAAGCTCCACTGCAGTAGGGACTTTTTTTTTTCAAGCAGGAAATAGCAACAGTAGACCGACAAGACACCAGTTCCCTCTGGTTATTCCTCTGATATTAGAAGACAACTGCCCTCTCTTCCTTGGATTGAATAAGCCCCTTGGGATTGGGACATATCAAATAATAATAACTCATACTCCTTGTGTGCCAGGCACTCTGGCCAATGAATTCTGCACGGATTAACCTCTTTCAATTCCTGCATTCAGCCTTTCTTTCTTTCAAGAAATATTGATTGCAACCCTATCATAGGCAAAGCGCTCTTATAGGCCCTGGGGATACAGCAGCGAATAAAATAGGCATTCTCTTGGAGATCTATTTTAGCAGGAGGAGAGTGATGACAAATAAAGAACTATATCATATGTTGGGGGGGATACATTCTATAAAGAAAAATAAGGCAACGTGATGGGAGAGAGAGTGATGGGCTGAGCAGTGGTCTGGAGGGTGTTAGTCATGTGGATATCAGGAAGAAGAGCTTTTCAGGGATGTGCAAAGACGCTGAGGCAGGAACTAATTTGGCAAGTTTGAGGAAAGGAGGAAAGCAATAGGGCTGGAGCAGAGTGAGCCAGGAGGAAAGTGATGGTAGAAAAGGTTAGAGAAGTAGTAAGAAGCCAGATCATGGGGTACTTTCTTGGCCATGATAAGGACTTTGAATTTTTATTCTGAGTGAAACTGGAAGACACTGAAGGTTTTAAGCAGAGGAATAAAATTGTCTGATTTAGTTTTTTATTTTTAAACATGATAACTATGGCTGCCTCATGGTTATCAGACTGGAGGGGACAAAAGTGGAGGTAGGGAAACAAGTTAGGAAGGAATAATCCAAGCGAGAAATGATGGTAGTTTGGACTAGACCAGCACTGAAAGAGAGTAAGAAGAAGTTGGATTCTGGATATATTTTCAAAGTAGAGTCAATGAGTTTTGCTGACAGATTAATTGTTGGTATGAAACACAAAAAGGAATCAAGAATGACACCAAGGTGTTTGGCCTGAGATGGGGAAAATGAGGGAGGAGCAGATTTAGAGAATGGCTGGTAGATCACGAATTCAGTTTGGGACATGAATTAGACATTAGACATTGTCTTAGACATTGGACACAGTGGTAGCCGGCCTCCAAGATGCCCCCCAATGATCCTTACCTTGTAGTTTTCACACCCAGGTATACTTTGCTCCCACATTGGATCAGGGCTTGTCTGTATGATCAACAGAATACACTAGAAATGACAGTCATTGACTTCCAAGACTCGGATAAAAAGCATTGTAGCTCCTATTTTGGACCTCTTGTTCTGGGGAAAGCCAGTCATCATGTCCAAAGGCACTCAGTCAACCCTTCGCAGAGTCCCACATTGAGAGGAAGTGAGGCATCTTACCAACAGTCAGGACTAACTTTCTAGCCTTGTGAGTGAGCCATGTTTGAAGCAGATCTTCCAGCCGGAGTAAAACCTTCAGATGACTGCAGCCCGGGCCAGCATTTCACTGCAATTTCATGAAAGCCCTAAGCCGGGACTACCCAGACAAGCTGCTTCCAAACTCCTGACCCACAGAAATTGTGAGTGATAATTAATGGCTATTATTGTTTTAAGCCACTAAGTTCTGGGTAATTTCTTAGGCATGATAGATAATTAATATAAAACTCCAAGTAGAATGCCAAGTAGACAGGTGGATCTGAGAGTCTGGAGCTCATGAGAGAGATTGGGCCTTGTGTTAAAAACTGGGGATTCATCAGCATGTAAAGTGTGTTGAAACCATGGGCCTAAATAAGATCACCTAGGAAGTGAGTATAACTAGATAGAAAGGTCATTAGGGCATTCTCCTATTTAGAAGGAAGGGGAGTAATATCCAGTAGAGTAAACTGAGAAGACTTGGCCAATGAGGCAGGAGGAGAACAGAGAAAGAAGAAATGTGCCTCAGGAAGGATGGAGTTTTCAACTGTGTCAAATGTAGTTCTTGCATCAAGTAAGATGAGGACATGGAATTGACCATTGGATTTGGCAGCATGAAGGTCATTGATGACCTGGACAATTCCATGAAATGGAGGAGGTGAACACATGATTGGTCAGAGTTCAGGAGAGAAAGAGAAGAGAGGAATCAGAGATAGTATGACACTCCTCTTGAAGAATTTTACTGTAAAGGGGAGTAGAACAATGAAGGTACCAAAAGGTGTGGTGGGATAGGGAGGATGTGTTTGCATTTCATTCTGTTTTTTTTTGCTTGTTTGTCTGCTTGCTTGCATTAGGTTAGAAGATAGGTATGAATGTAGATTGGTATGATCTAGCAGAGAAATGAAATTTGATGATGTGGAAGGTAAAATCTCTTAGTAGGAAAAGACAATGGGAAAAGACATAGTTTAGACCGGTCTGATTTCATTGTTATTGTAAAAATAGGAATCCTAAGTGTTGTAAATGCACAAAAGAAATTTCAAAAATATAGCTACTGAAATTGGAAACTCAATGATATGTGATTGGTTGTCTTTACCTATTTCTTTTTTTCTCCTCCTTTTCTTCCTTTCCATCCATCTGTCCATCCTCTCCTTCCCTCCTTGTGTTTCTTAAGAAGCCCCTGGACTACTTCACAATGGTGATGGAAATGCTGGTAACAATTTAGATAGGTAGGTTATCTAGGAACTCAAGTGTCACATTTCCCATATGACCCTATGACACGGCTGGCAATGCTCTGTGCAACGTTGACAAGAGCAGGCTGAAGCATGTGCATCCTGAGTCTGGAGTGGCATGGTATGAGTGAGTCATTTCTAATTCCCAAGAATTACAAGTATCACCACTTTAGGAGAAATCTAGGCAACAGGGGTTTCTCAAAAATTTGGTACTTGAGAAGTGCAACTTCTCTAATTTGGTTACATTTGTCTAAATATAAAAGTCTCTCTAATTAATATGGCTACTTGTTCCTAGTTCATGTCAATCAGATTTTGAATTCCCATTAATTAAATGACTGTCTTAGTCTGTTCGGGCTGCTGTAACAAAATACCACAGATTGGGTGGCTTATAAACAGCAGAAATTTATTTCTCATAGTTCTGGAGGCTGAAAGTCTGAGGATCAGGGTGCCAAGCATGGCCAGGTGAGGGGCCCATTCCAGGTCGAACACTCCTCTTTGTATCCTCACAAAGTGCAAGGGGTTGGCGAGCTTATGGGTTCTCCTATATAAGAACATTAAACCCTTTCAAAAGGGCTTCATCCTCCTGACCTAAGCTCCTCGCAAATCTTAATGCCAAAACCTTGGGCATTAGGATTTCAACATATGAATTTTGTGAGGACACAAACATTCAGACCAGACCACAGCACTGATCAAACTGGCTTCCCGTATTCACCACTTCTCTTTCTTTCTCTTTAGATTAATCTTTCTTGAGCATTTAGCCCATGAACCACACATTGGGCTAATCACCTTCCTTGGTATAGCTCATTGTATTTTCACAGCAGGCCTAGGAAGTAGGTACTATCATCACACACATTTTACATGTGAGGACCCAGAGTCCCCAGGTTGAAGGAGCAGAGTTAGCACAGGACAGAGCTTCAAGTCAGACCCCGGCAACTGACTCCAAGGCCGGTGAGCACAGCCATTGCCCACATGCTTCCTCTGCTGCCCAGTAACTGTCAGAGGCTGCACATAGAGCAACCCCGGGATCAGCTAAAGTCCATAAAGCCTAGAAGGATCTCTCCTTCTCTTTATATTCATTGCCTAGGTCATTAAAAAAAAAACAAAACTGTTCACCATTCAGGAAACATAAAAGTTAAGGTAGAACACTAATGTTGGAAAAAAAACCCATTTAAAAACAAATGGTGTCTAATAGGATAGGGAAGTGACAACTATATTTATTGAGTGCCATGTTTGTCGAACAAGTATGAAAATAAATGCCCCCAATTCCTTCCTTGAACTGTGTCATGTAAAGGTTGGGAAGCTAGGTAAATATGCATGAAAAACAAGTATAAAGAGACTCAGAGACAAGCCAAAGCTAGTTATAGCTTTATGCATCTGAATTTAGAAATGCTGATTCAATTGAATTGAGTAGAGTGACCGGTGGGGTGGGTTTGGAAGAAAAACAAAATAAAATAAGGCAGAAGTGAGTTCTGTTGTGGCATTTTAAAGAATGAGCACAATATGGTCTGATAGTTGGTGAAGGCATACCCCACAATTATATGGTGATAACTAGCTCAGTTAGGCTAGGAAAGAGATTATTATGCGGTGCAGGTAAGCTTTTTCTATTTTAATCAGATTCAGATTAGTGTTTATAGATCAATTTTCCTAAAATAGTAATAAAAATATCTGACATTTTAAAGTGCTTACTATATGCTGGGCATATATATACAGGGTTTATACCTAAATACATATTATTCCTTTAATCCTCTATGAGGTACTTACTATTATTACCTTTATTTTACAGTGGTTAATTGAACTGCCTGAGGTCACTCAGGTAGTAAATGATGAACTTGGTCTGATTCAGAGCCTGAGCTAATATCCAATATGCTACCTTTCTAATTTCATTTATCTAGAGGGGGTAATCCACATGGCATAGCAAAGAATCAATGATTCCCAATTAAAAAGCCATATTACTAAGCTGTAATAACTTTCATTTTCTAAATACCTCTTGACTCTGTTTACCTTTCTCTACCTTTACTGTCACCACTAAAGTCTAAACTACTGTCACCTCTCACCTGGACAACTGCAACAGCCTTCTGCTTCCAGTTTTGCTCCCTTTCAACCCTTCTTCAGAAAGATCTCTATGAAACACAAATGGGACCATGTCCCTTCCTTACTTAAAACCCTTCCATGGCCTCCCATCGCTCCCATAGCTTCAGTGTTTGCCTCTTCCACTAGAAGGAGGTGACTGCACTTGTCTTGTTCAAGAGTTGTATTTCCAGCATCTAGGATAGTGCCTTGTATATAGTATAAGTGAATTAAATTTTTGTCGAATGAATGAAAACCAAGTGACCCTTGAAAAATATATTTGTCACTTAAATAGGAAAATTAAAAAGAATGCAGTTGGAGGCATGGAGATAGGTTTTTCATAATTTTCATAATTTGTCATCACACAATCTCTTGTTTATTTTCTTCTTTAATGGCTCATGCACTTTAGACTGTAAGTTCCATGAGGGCAGGGGCAGTGTCTGTCTTGTTCCCTACTATACCTTACCTCTATGTCATGTTCATAGGAGGTATTTAATAGATATTGGTTGTATGAATAATTTCAATAACCAACGTGGATTGCAAGCTGAGGAGTCAAAGATGACAAATAGTACTGGTTAGGGCAGAATTGGAACAGGAAAGCCTAACCCTAGTTATAAGAGCTGTGGATGATGAGGATTCTCTCATTCATTCAATAAATACTTATAAGGCACCTACTATGTGCCAGACACTGTGCTAGGCAGCCTCTGCTATCATAGAGCTTAACTCTAGTGATAAATCAACAGGCAATTAAAATTCAGTGAGATAAATTTCCCAAGGGAGGGCAGGAAGGGGGTGCTTCAGAGAATATTTAGGAACAGACATTCAACCCAGACTTGGGCTGTCAGGAAGTGATGTCTAAATGGTTAGAAGCTGTAGGTAGAGAGTGTGGAAAATGATGTGGAGTATTTGTACGTGTAAGAGCCTGGAGGCAGGAGAGCCACTGGTAGGTTCTCTATAACCTAAGGTTCATTCTTAACTTCCTTTCATTCAACAAATTTTTATTGAGCCCATACCACGTGCCAGGCATTGTGTTAGGCCATCATTAAATTTATATTTCAAAACTAATTGTTGAAAAATGTAAATACAATATATATTACACATATATAATTCAAAATTTATTTTTGTTAAAATTTTTATTAAAATTTTTTTTCCCACTATTCCATTAGGAAGACACACTTCTGGGCTGGGCACACCTCCACCCCTCCAAGTGCTTTGTAGATCCTTAATGATTATTTATTGAATTAATAAAGGAATGCATCTGAGAGTAACTAATCTGACCACCAGAAAGTGAAAGTCTTGGATCAGCACTTTTCAATACATCTTTGTTTGATGATGGAAATGTTCTATATCCGCACTGTCCAGAGATATAGTAACAACTAGGCACATGGACTTTCCAGCACATGAAAAGTGGCTAGTGCAATTGAAGAAATAAAATTTAAACTTTACTTAATTTTAATTAATTTAAATAGCCACAATGTGGCTGGTGACTAGTACTTCAGACAGTTCAGTCTTGGTTGGTGACACGGATGAAACAGTCTGAGCTTGGCACTGGGACCAGGTGGAAGGCTTCCAGCCTCTCCTTTAATAAAATGGAGATTGTTAATAAATGGCTACAAAATGTCTAAATTCTGGACTTCTGAATGCCACCGACAGTGATAAATATCTGTGCACAACGGCAACGCATAATTAGCACCTCAGTCACTGAGGACGAATACACCTTGCATCCTGCCATCCTGACAAGACACCCAAACCAGCTCCATACGGTGAAAAGGTTGAACGCCGGCTATCCCCACGTCAGTCAGGGAGCACTCGCGGCAGTCTGCGACACCGAACTGCATCATGGGCTTTGTAGTTCAACATGCTCATGACGTCACTACCGGGTGCCCTCTGAGTGGCTTATCGGGTACACTTCCGTAGCCTGTTTTCCTCTGGGAAATGTAGTCAATAGATGCCTGTAGGACGTGGGGTTTAGGGGTCTGGGAACTACGATTCCCAGCAGGCTATGAGATGCCCCCGGAGGTACTTAATTAGTGAGCCCGTGATTGCCTCATAAGGTGCGAAGTGTGTGCTTTAGTGTCGTGGTAGGCCTGGCTTCGCAGAGAGGGAGGGGAAAGGTTGTAACCACTCCTTTGAGGGGGATCACCGAAGTCACCGTCGTGGGTTTGCACAGTCGGACGGGCGGCGCCATGGCGGTGAGTTTTGGCGGGAAGAGGGTCCGTTAGGCCAGGCCTTGGAACCCGGCTGGTTACCTGCTTTCGCCAGAGTCTAGGGGCCCCATGTGGTAGCCACTGTCCTGAAGGGAAGAAATCCTTTTCTAAAGAATGGGGAGGCCTTGCCTCCCACGTTTAAGGCTTGGCTGTTGTGAGGATGTGCCTTTTCTTGCTAGCTGATGAGCGAGGCCCTGATATCTTTAACTTTGTAGACTATTTCATGTCACGTGTGTTATTTCACCAAAGTTTCTAAAAACTGATTTGGAGAAAGAGGAGTATGTGACATTGATTTCTCCTTTCAACAAAAATTTTTTGAGCGCCTCTTTGTAAAGTAGACAAACATTTCTGCATTCATGGTGTTTACGTGTGTGTGCGCTACATTCTGAAGTATGTGGTAAAATATGTCAGGTGCCGGTAGGTGCTATAAACAAAAAGAAACAGATCAGGAAGGAGTAGATCAAGAAAGGCTTTGCTGAGGTGGCATTGTGGCAGAAGGTAAGGGAGCAAGCCATGCAGCTATACGGAGGAAAAGATTTCCGGGCAGAGCCAACAGTGTGAGTGGAGTGAAAAACAAGGAGGGTTGTATGTGCAAAGGACTGTCATCCAGGGGGAGGTGATGATGATGATGACGTGTGTGTGTGTGTGTGTGTTGGGGGGTAGTGGGTGGTGGTTGATTGGTGGGTGGATGTAGGTCATATAAAGCCTCGTAGGTCCTGATTGAAGAGTGTGATCAAGAATGAATGGGAAGAGAGAGACTGGAGATAATGAGTATGAACAACTCTTCTGAAGAATTCAATAAAGGAGAGCAGAGGAATGGGGTAATAGATGAAGGTTAAAAGAGGTTTTTTTTGTTTGTTTGTTTTTGGTTTTTTTTTTTAAGGACAGGAGAAATTATATAGTGGTTGTATGCTTATGGAAATTGTCCTGTAGAAAAGGAAAACTGATAGAGAAAAGTGATGTTCCTGTATAGAATAGAGGAGGTGAGATCAGATCTACTAAGAAGTAGAATTTTAATTCATTTGGTCCCATTCTGGAGCTCATTCTCTTAATTATTGTACTATTTGCAATTGTAAACTATGGGGAAATTTCTTTTGCAAGCACCTTCCTGTAATGAAAGTTTTCTAACTCTGGAAGAAACCTTACCAGTAGTAAAGAGTATAAGATAATAAACATGGAGTAACATGGATATAAAATTAGTTTTTATATTATAATTGTATTTGTAAAGAGCAAGCAATGTAATTTCCTTCATATCATCGGAATATTTATTTTATAGAGGTTTTTTTTAAACTTTTTTTTTTTTTTTTTTTTGTGGTACGCGGACCTCTCACTGCTGTGGCCTCTTCCCGTTACGGAGCACAGGCTCCGGACGCGCAGGCTCAGTGACTATGGCTCACGGGCCCAGCCGCTCCACGGCATGTGGGATCTTCCCGGACCGGGGCACGAACCCGTGTCCTCTGCATCGGCAAGTGGACTCTCAACCACTGCGCCACCAGGGAAGCCCGGTTTTGACAGTTTTAATACCTTTTAGTTACATGTCAGACTTAGACCTGGGGATTTGTTGTAATAAAGATAATAGTCAACTTTAAATTTTTTGTTTTAAAATTTTTCATTTGGAAAATTTAAATAGTGAACAAAGTAGAAATAATAGTGTTATGTACTTCCATGTGCCCATCACCCAACTTCAATAATTGGCAGTTCAGGGCCAATCTCGTTTCAGTCGTACCTTCCCCAGAACCTCCTCCTCCACCTGTCAGGATTCATTTTAAACAAACTGAAGGCGCTGTATCATTTCATCCATACATATTTCAGTAAGTTTTTAAAATATAATGAGATATTCTCTTAAAACATAACCACAATGCCATTTTGACATCTGATAAAAAGCACGTGATGTCTAGTTGTCTCTCTGTGATAATGGTTAGCATTATTGAGCATTTACCATGGGGCCGGCACTATGCTAAATCTTTCATGCGTATTATCTCTTAATCCTCATAATAATAGTACAAGGTAGATATAATTATTATTCTCATTTTATAGATAGAGAAATGGAGGCTTAAAGAGGTTAAGGATCTTGTCTAAGTTCTACAGCCAGTGGTGCTAGGATATGGCCAGAGTACTAAGAGAAAGCAGAAATAAAAGTCAGAAGATGAGGGTTTTTGTCCAGCCTGACCATTTGCTGGCATAATGATCTCTGAGCTTCAGATTCATCATCTTTGTTTTGTTTTGTTTTGTTTTGCGGTACGCGGGCCTCTCACTGTTGTGGCCTCTCCCGTTGCGGAGCACAGGCTCCGGACGTGCAGGCTCAGCGGCCATGGCTCACGGGCCCAGCCGCTCCGCGGCATGTGGGATCTTCCCGGACCGGGGCACGAACTCGTGTCCCCTGCATCGGCAGGCGGACTCTCAACCACTGCGCCACCAGGGAAGCCCTAGATTCATCATCTTTGAAATGGTAATCGCTGGTCTGCCCACTTCTTAGGGCGATTGTTGCCCACCTCTTAGGGTTGTTGTTAAGATCAAATAAGTTAATGTGCATAAAAGTTTTAAGAACTGCAGAATACTATGAATATATGGAAGAGTTTATTATCTAGTTCAGTGGTTCGTTACTGGGGGTGATTTTGTCCCCCAGAGAACATGTGGTCTGGAGACTCTGGATTATCACAACTGGGGGTGTGCTACTGGCAGCTAGTGGGTAGAAGCCAGGGATGTTCCTAAACATCTTGCAGTGCCCATGACAGCCCCTGAAAACAAAGAATTATTTGGCCCCAAATGTCAGTAGGGCCAAAGTTTAGGAACTTTGCTCTTGTTAAATAACCTTTTAACTAGTTAAAATGATCAATTGTTGGGAATTTCCTGGCTGTCCAGTGGTTAGGACTCTGTGCTTTCACTGCTGAGGGCATGGGTTCGATCCCTGGTCAGGGAACTAATATTGCGCAAACCAAGCAGTGCGGCCCAAAACAAAACAAAATGAAACAAAATGAGACAAAACAGCAAACCAATTGATTAGTTGAGCAACCAATGAAGAAATTGAGACTCAGATTGATCAAGTGACTTGCTCAAAGTTATACAACAAGTTGATGCTGGGGTCAATATCAGATTTCATTACAATTGACCTTTGAGTTTTGAGGAACAAGTTTTTCTGAGAAGCAGAGACCTCAAAGAAGAGCTTTTGTGCATTTAGCACGCTCAGTACAGTGAAAAGAAACACATAGTTCTAAGTAACTTGTGAAGACTGTTGCTTTCATGGGTGGTTGATGTCATTTTTAAGCAAAAAATATTTGTCATGTAACTTCTGTGTCTATTAGCATTGGATGTGGTGCTGAGGTGACTATAAATGTTCTAAAAGTTGCTGTCTGCCAGGAGTTTACAACCCAGTTGGGTAAATATGAGAGATTATTTGGTTGCATGCAGTGGAAGCCAACTCAAGTTGGTTAAAGGAAAGAGGAATTTACTAATGATACAGTGGGATTTCATATGACGCATGACCCTAGGATAGGAGGTACAACAAGGCTTCATGAGGCCTTAGATAATTTTGCCTTTGTGGGCTGCTTCCTCTGTAAAAAAAAAAAATATATTAGAAATTATCTTTGACAACTGTGTTGTATAAAGACAGATATATTAATATTATCTATTAAAGATTTTTCTTCTATCCAAAAGTTTAATTTTTTCTTCTGATTCTAAAAGATATTAAAATATTTTGTTGAGCCCCTAGAAGTATTGTGGGCCCTAGGCAGTGTGCCTGTTCCACCTACAGATTAAGTTGGCTATTAGGAGTTGTACAGGCTGTTTTAAGGGCCAGGTGGAAGTGACTTACTTTCTTCTGCTCAAAACTCCTTTGTCAGAACCTAGTCACATAGCTCCAATCTGTGAATTCTCCTGGAACCATGGAAGAGTATGCTTAACTGCCTTTGCTGCACTACCCTAAGTAAGGTTGGGCGTCTGTTGCTGAGTAAGAAAGGGAGGGAATGGATATCGCATAGGCAAACTGTCGTCTCTGCCATAGCTTTTTTTCAAATGGTAGTTCTTGCATGTTAAAATTGAAAACAGGGGTCAGCATGTATAGGAATAGAGAGACTTACTTATAACTTACAGGTTACTTGTTAAAAAGAGGATTTTGCAGTAAGAGGGGGCCAAGGAGCTGAGGGTCTAAGTGAAGTTGGTTGGTAGCAGGAATGGAAAAGAGTGAATAGATGGAGGGCCTTATTCTTTCTTGGAGAAGGAAATTCCTTATGCAGCCACATTTAGTTTTATGGAAATTCTTGGGAAGGAGTCCAAATTGCTTAGCAACTTGACTCAAATATGCAACCCAGTTCTTAGTCTTAGGTTATTTTGTTATGGCCATGGTATGCAAAAGCTGGCAGTGTTACTCATTTCTCTTTTTAAATCTTTAAATGTTCAACACATACTTGAGAGCTGCTACAAGCTTAGACATTGAGGATATAATGAGAAATGAGGCACAGTCCCCACTGTGAACAAACTTATAGTCCTATGGGGAAGATAGACTGATACTGATACTGCGTGATTAGTGCTATCATAGAGATAATACTGGTAGGTAGGAATATATTAAGAATGGTACCTGATACACTCTTGGGGAATCAAGGCAGGTGATCAGCTGGGACCTGAAGGATGAGGTAGCCAGGCAAAGAGATTGGTGGGGTATGAGGGCGGGGAGAATAGCTTGAACAAAGGCCCAGAGGGGAGAGAGGGAGCTTGGCACGCTTGGGAAAGTGCAGGTGGCTTAATAGGCCTGGAGTGGTGGTGAGAGGGAAGAGGGAGGGGCCTGGCAAAGATGAGATAAGAAGGGCCTTGAGTGCCAGGTTTAAAGTATGGACTTTATCCAGAGAGCAGTAGAGAACCTCTGAAGAGTAATTGACTTGGTCAGATTTGTGTTTTGATGTAAGTTCTACTCACAGCAATTACGATCTGGTCAGGATTTATAGAAATAAAAAATTTACTTGTCATTTTTATTTTCCTTTGGTACTAGAGAAACTTATGTCCATGACTTTTCAAATGTGGAATTCTTTCTTATTTCCTCTCTGCCTTTGTGGCAGTGTTCTTTATCCATCATTGCACCTCCCCTTGTAAGCTGACATTTCATCTTTCTGTTGCTTGTCCTCTTCTATCTTAAACTTGCTTAAAAAAATAAAAAGGAATAGTAAACTTGATTTACTAATCAAATCCTTTGATTTAAAATAAAGAAAACTAAAGGAATTCCCTGGCGGTCCAGTGGTTAGGACTCTGCGATTTCAGTGGGGAAGGCTGGAGTTCAATCCCTGGTCAGGGAACTAAGATCCCACAAGCCCTATAGCATGGCCAAAAAAAAAAAAAAAAAAAAAAAAAAAAGAAAGAAAGAAAAAAAATATAAAACTGAAAATAGTAAAACAGAGTTGACAACTCTATGGTAGATTTGTACTGAATCTTACCCAATTTTAGTACTCTTATTTTTATTACATAATACACAAGGTATATTTAAGATAGTTATTGAAGAAATAGTGGTAAGTTTAGGGTTTTTTTTAATTGCACAGAAGTCCTGTTTGCATAGTACTTCAAATTTGTGTAACCATTTTTAAAAATAGCTGTCTAAAAATCCAGTATATCTGTGATATGAGTAGAAAGCGTGTTTTAAATAGTTGGGTGGAAGGACAGAGGGAGACATGACATGACTTGGCAAGGTCACTTGCCCTGTAGGTTGTAAAGGTATTCAGTATACGTAGAACCAGGGTATTTTCTCATTTGAAAATGCTGCAGAATCTGGAAATGTTAGCATGTAAGAAGGGGAAGAAAATCTAATTTCGGTTCAGATAATTTTGTACAAGAAAATAAAATTCTAGAAACTAATATTAAGTTTTCAAAACAGAATTAGATTGTGTATGGTCCATTGGTATCCAGCTTTCCCAGTTGCCAGTTACATAAGTCCCATGTTCCACCTCGGCTGTAGCACATGTGCTTTTAGTAGCTGATTCTTTTTCACAGAGTCACATACTGAGAGGGAAGTTCTAATCCTTCTTCATTTTCAGAGTTAGAGTGATCACGTATGTTTTTTCCTTTTATTTTCATCCAAGGGTGGCATAAGGGATGATGGGAATGTTGCCAGGTAGATCCAATATGCTGGAGGCATGTTTGCCGTTCTGTTTCATTTTAATTTCATATTAATAGCCTGTTAACCATTTTGGAGAGAAGTTCTTCATCAGCTTCCTTGAAAAAAAAGAACACGCAGATGACTAATCCTCTCTCAGCCTCTACCCATTAGGCCTCACCATCCTCCTTTGGTGGGCATAATTGCAGCTGGGCAAGCAGGCACTGCACCATCCTATGCTTTTCTAAGTATTCATCTATTTTAACTAAATAGGAACATTTGACAACGGTGTTATATTGTAGTATCTAATTAAAAACAAGTATTTCACAGCTTTTTTATGTATTTAAGTAATTCTTTAGTCATCCCTTTGACGTCTGAAGTGGATAACCCTATCAGGTCATGATAGCCCTAATTTTTAGTCTTACTCATTTAAATTTAAAGATAACCATGGAAAAATTAATCTGTCAATAAACAGCTCAGTTCTGTGTGAACCCAAATTTTTTTTTCTTTTTTTTAAAGCAAGTCTGCTGAAATATAGAGTGTATTAGTCTATCTCTTTTGTGTCCAATAGGAAAGAAAAAGAACAACCAAAGTGGACTTCTTGAAGAAGATTGAGAAAGAAGTCCAACAAAAATGGGATGCCAAGAAAGTGTTTGAGGTCAATGCATCTAATTTAGAGAAACAGACTAGGTGAGTAATAGTTTGTGAAACTCTACACCTTGTGTTTCCAGAACCATTGGCTGCAGAGACTGCTCTGTGGAAGGAATAAGGCAGATTGTATTTACAATGTCTGAAACAGGCTGAAGGAGGTAACTTCCACTTTCTCTATTTCAAATTAGCATCCTCTTTCCTATGGAATCTTAAAGGATTTTTTCCTACGTAAAGTTTTTTTAAAAACTAATACTTTTCATAGTTAGACAAAGGAAAATGTTTTGAAGTTTTATCTTTGCTGACTGATAATAGCAAGTCATTCTGTTACAGAGATTCATATTATAGTGATAATTATCTCCAAAGGCACAGATTATAAATTTTGAAGGATTTCTGTATTTAAAGATCTTATTTTATAAATCTGTATTGCCTTGATGTTAAGAATTGTTTATTAGAAGACAGACCATAGATAATGATATGATATTGGGGAAAAACAAAGTAACTGCTGCAACACAGTACCACAGTAAATATATGCATCAATTATAAGATGCGTCACAATTTCAGATACGTTGGGCTGTAGAAAAATGTGCTTCTTAGAGTTGAGGAAATGCACTGACAACAATAGCAATAATAGCTAATATTGAACAGGTATTGTTCAGTATGCCAAGGCAATAGGAAATAGGCCATTTTTTAACATGCATATTCTCATTTAATGTTCTTAGTAACGCTTTAAGGTTACCAATATTTTAATTTTTGTTTTATTGATGAGTATACTGAGACACAGAGAGGTTAAGTAACCAGCTTAAGATTGCATGGCTAGGAATTGACAGGGCTTGGACTTCTTATCAGGACTTCTGATTCCAAAGTCTATCCTTGCTACTAAGCTACACTCTAATGGAATTTTTTTTTTTTTTAAGAGAGGAAAAGAATTTGCTCTACTACAAAGTCTCTGGTGTTATACTTTAAACTATAATTTGAAGTTTCTGTTTGATTCTAGAACTTTGGTCAAATCTAAGGTAATTTATAACACTGAACGAAAAAAGCTCACGAGTGAAACTAAATGATGTATTGTTTAAAGGCATAGACTTATGTGCAAACTATTCAAAAACAAAGGAATGACAAAAGTAAATTTCAAGATAATGGTTCTGTCTGGTGGGAGGGTGGGGAGTAGCACACGGGTAGCTTCAGTGAGTTCATAAGTTGGATGGTGTGTTTACAGGTGGTCACTTATGAAGTGCAGGTGTGCTTTATAACTTACATATGTCTGTTAGATACACTTGATTCATAGAAAAAAGGAGTATAACATAATACATTAAGCAGCTTTAAAAAGGTGCTTTTTAAGGGAATTTACCACATATCGTGTAATTTTGAGGATGTTTTATTTTACCTGAGAGGCTTTGAATTGCTTTATATATATCTAATGAAAGCATATCTCATTTAATCAGTAAAACAGTAAATTAATTCAGTCTCCCTATTAATTTTTTTTTTTGGTATATCATTTTTAACTCAGTATTTTAGCTTAAGTTAAACCTCCAATATTTGCTACAAGGATATTTAGTTCTTTAATAGCCACCTATAAATATCTTAGTTTTTCTAAATCAAAAACAAGTTTCAATTTTAGAGAGCTTTTAATTTCTGGATTTATAAATTTAATTTTCAATGTCTGTTAAATAACTAAAATTTAAACAAGTTATTTATAGTAAGTGTCCCCATGACCCCACCCTTAATTGTAAAAGGAATTTAACATTTTCTTTTTTGTACTTTCTTTTTTACATGATTGTTTTGCAGCAAGGACAAGTACTTTGTAACCTTCCCATATCCATATATGAATGGGCGCCTTCACTTGGGACATACATTTTCTTTATCCAAATGTGAGGTAAAGCTTCCTCTATGTTTAATATAATGGGATGGGAGGGTCTTTAATAAATACTATTTTTAAGAAAATAGCATCTATAGAATTTATTTCCTGTAAGGGAACTTAGAATTCCTTAATTTTAAGCATGGTTTTTATGTTAAAGTAATTTAATTTTTCTATTTTCACATGCTGTATGTGTGTGTGTGCAGGGGTCTAGGTATGTATACATGTTCATAAGTAATTTCTAGGTTGGTGAAAAGACAGAAAAAAAAGGATAACTTTGCAATGACTATAAAATCTAACTGGTATTCTAAAGGAAGATGTGAAGAGGAAAACTCATGATCTTTGTGAAAAGTCAGAATTTTGTATTCGTCTAGCATTTAAATTTGTACTTTAAATTGAATTTTTTTTCTATAGTTTGCAGTAGGGTACCAGAGATTGAAAGGAAAAACTTGTCTATTTCCCTTTGGTTTACACTGTACTGGAATGCCTGTTAAGGTAAGATTGCTTTTGGGATTGCTTTGTACTCTTTTTAGCTTAGAGCAAATTAAGCTTAAGTTAAACCTCCAATTCAAGAGCTTGAAATAGGATTTTCCAATATGTACTTCTGTATTACGTTAGAGTGTTTTTTGAAGTGAACTGAATTTATTATCATGAAAATTAATTTTTAGAAAACATTTGGAGAAGTGCTTTAAGGGCACACATTAAGGTCTAAGTGATTTCTAAGTAATGCTGATATCTTTTGGTTCCTTATGTATTCATATTTCTGTTTTAGAATTAGATGATAACTACTAACAAGTAAAATGGGCAGTGTTTTGTGCATTCATGGCATATATAGGCTGTTGGCATAAAATAATAAACAATTCTATCATATTTTGGTCATTTTTGCAAGTGTCTTAAATTTGTCATAAATTCATAATAAAAATAATTTTCAATAAACGATGGGCAAGAAAACTACAGTTGAAAGGATTCCCTAAATCCTTGGGACTTGGGAAATATATCTCATTTCTTTTTATTCTCCAGTCCTTTATTTTGAAAAATGTCCAACCTATAGGAAAGGTAAAATGATAATGCAGTGAGCACCCATGTACCCTTCACTTACAGTTACCAAGTATTAACATTTGCCACAGTTGCTCTAGTTCTGTCTCTCAACATACAATACATGCACACTTTCTTCTCCCTTTTTGTATGAATTCATTGAAAGTAAGTTGGCAGACATCATGACGTGTCACCCCTAAACACTTCAGCTTGTATCTGTTGAGAACAAGGGCATTCTTCTACATTGTCATAGTCCCATTATCCACTCCACGAAATTGAGCATTGATGTATCCTTTCTGGTGGTTTTTTCCTTTTTATTTTGTGGATCACACTTTGCATTTGGTTATCACCAGTACTACATTGATGAGGTTGGAACTTCCCACTGTATCACATCAAAAGTCATATAATGGCAACTTGTGTCATTTTAGTGATATTAAGTTAATAACTGCCAGATTTCCTCATTCTAAAGGTAACTTTTCTCTTTTCTAATTAAAAACTAATCTGTGGGATGATACCTTAAGAGCCTCTGAATATTTGGTTACCCAGTAACTCAGTGGTTTTAGCATCCTTTCATTATCTTTGTCTTTCAGTTATTGAATTTGTGGTTGTAAAATGATGACTTTCTAGTTGTCTCATTCTTGTTAGCTGAAATTCTTCATAGAAGTGTCCCCTCCCTTTTTTTTTTTTTTTTTTTTTTGGTACACGGGCCTCGCACTGTTGTGGTCTCTCCCGTTGCGGGGCACAGGCTCCGGACGCGCAGGCTCAGCGGCCATGGCTCACGGGCCTAGCCGCTCCGCGGCATGTGGGATCTTCCCGGACCAGGGCACAAACCCGCGTCCCCTGCATCGGCAGGCGGACTCCCAACCACTGAACCACCAGGGAAGCCCTCCCCTCCCGTTTTTGAAATTCACAATTCTATATTTGTATTTTTCTCATAACTTTAACACTGTCTACTTGGTGTCATCTTTGTTTGTGACAGTGGACTTATGGTACAGCTGAAAAGAGCTGGGGTTGAAAATGCAGGTTCATGTTGTAATTCTGCAGCTTACTAGCTTTATAACCTTGGATAAATCCCTTCATCTTTCAGTGTTTGTATTCTAACTTAATGTCTGTCCTATCTACCTAAATTTCAGAGTCAGGTTTTTCTTTTAAATAAATAAATTTATTTTTTTATTTATTTTTGGCTGTGTTGGGTCTTCATTGCTGTGTGCGAGCTTTCTCTAGTTGTGGCTAGCGGGGGCTGCTCTTCGTTGCGGTGCACAGGCTTCTCATTGCAGTGACTTTTCTTGTTATGGAGCATGGGCTCTAGGCACGTGGGCTTCAGTAGTTGTGGGCACGCGGGCTTTAGTAGTTGTGACATGAGGGCTCTAGAGTGCAGGCTCTGTAGTTGTGGCGCACGGGCTTAGTTGCTCCGCGGCATGTGGGATCTTTCCGGACCAGGGCTCAAACCCGTGTCCCTTGCACTGGCAGGTGGATTCTTAACCACTGCACCACCAGGGAAGCCCCAGAGTCAGTTTTAGTTGGCCATAGAAACAACAACAGAACTCAAATTGTTTCCACCTTGAATTTTTAACTTTACCATCTCTAATGTTGTGTTTTTTTGTAGGCATGTGCTGATAAATTGAAAAGAGAAATAGAGCTTTATGGTTGCCCCCCTGATTTTCCAGATGAGGAAGAGGAAGAAGAAGAAATCAGTATTAAAACAGAAGATATAATAATTAAGGATAAAGCTAAAGGAAAAAAGGTTTGGTGGTTTGATCATACTTATTTTGGTTGAAGTTTTATATTTATATTTGTCTGATTTATATGTACATTCCCAGTACTAGCATAGTACCTGACACATAAAAAATACTCAGTAATTTTTAAAAAGTAATAAAGCAGAATTATCTTTCTCAGTTTTTGATTACCTTTTTTTCCCCTTTTTACTTTATTTTGACATAATTTTAGACTTACAGAAGAATTACAGGATTGTACAGGGTTCCCTTAGAATCTTAACCCAGTTACATCTTATATAACCATGGTACAGTTCTCAAAACTAAGAAACCAACATTGAACAATACTGTTTAAGAAACTACATACTTCATTTGGATTTAACAGTTTTTCCTTAATATCCTTATTCTGTTCCAAGATCCCGTCCAGAATCCCATTTTGCATTTCCTTCTCATGTCTTTTCTTCTGTCTTCCATGATCTTGGCACTTTTGAAGAGTACTGGTCAGATAACTTATAGAATGTCCCTCATTTTGGGTTTGTCGAATGCTTTCTCATGAGTAGATTGAGAGGTGATGTGTCTTCAGTGCATCATATCAGGGAGTATAAGATATTGATATATCTTATTACTGGTGCTGTTAACCTTGATTATTTGGTTTGGGTGGTGTCTGTTAGGTCTTTCTCCTGTGAAGATTTTATTTTTCCCTTTGTAATTCATGTTTGTTTTGAGAGAGATACTTTGAGGCTATGGAAATAATACCTTGTTTCTTTTTTTGTTTTTAAACCATTGCATTGTATACTTTATATTTTAAAGACTTTTATTTATTTTGGCTGCATTGGGTGTTAGTTGTGGCACTTGGGATCTTCATTGTGGCATGCAGGATCTTTTAGTTGTGTGTGGTATGTGGACTTCTTAGTTGTGGCATGCGGGCTTCTTAGTTGTGGCATGTGGACTCTTAGTTGTGACACGCAAACTCTTAGCTGTGGCATGCATGCAGGATCTAGTTCCCTGACCAGGGATCGAACCTGGGCCCCCTGTGCTGGGAGTGCAGAGTCTTACCCACTGGATCACCAGGGAAGTCCCAATATCTTGTTTCTTTTTATATATTTGCTCACTAATTTTAGCATTCATCATTGGATCTTCCCTGCAGCGGTTATTGCTGCATATTTTGTTCTAATGGTGATTTTCAGTTTCCCTCATTCCTTCTACATTTATTATCTGGAATTCTTCTCAAAGGAAAAGTTGTTCTTTCTCCCTCATTTACTTATCTGTTAATTTCTTTTTTATATCAGTGTGGAATCATGCATATTTATTTATTCTTTGGGTTATAATCTAATCCTATTGGGTTTTTTTGAGTTATTGTTATTGCTCAAATTGTTCTAGCAATGGCCATTGGGGGAATCTTTTAGGTGGGCTCCTGTGTCCATTTGACATGCCCCCATCTTTTTTTCTTTTTTTCTATTTCTTTCTTTCTCTTTTCTTTTTTTTTTGAGCACTTCTATACATTCAGGTGCCACAAGATGCTCCAGGCTCATTTTGTATTTTCCCTGTTTTAGCCCCAGAGTCAACCACTTTTCCAAGGAGTCCTCTTTCCTTTTATTGAAATATAGTATTTAGAAACTAAGTTCCGAGTACTAGTTATGCTCATTGTTTCTAGGTCCTCTCAGTAGAAAGAGCAAGGAAATATATGTATGTCTACTAACCCACTTATATGTACGTGTCTGTATTTATTTCTTTATACATTTAAAAAAATTTCTTTATATTTTTTAAATGAGTTTTTTTTTTAATTAATGTAAACTCTTCCTTCCTTCCTTCCTTCCTTTCCTTCCTTTCCTTTCCTTTCCTTTCCTTTCCTCTCTTCCTCCCTCCCTCCCTCCCTCCTTCCCTCCCTCCCTCCTTTCCTCCATCTCTCTCTCTCACTCTTCACAGTGTATTGTTGTGTTGGTTTGACAAGTGCATGGAGTCATGTTTCTACCACCACAGTACTATACAGAACAGTTTCCTCAGCCCCCAGATTCCTTGTCCTACCTTTTTATAATTCAGCCTTTTTGCCTACCTCCAGTCCCTGGCATGTGGTTACCTTTTTGATATTGGTAAATATTGGAAAAGGAGGAAACTCTTGTTAGCAGCTTATTCATAACTAAAAAAGATGCATATGGTATTTGAAAAAAGGAAATAGAGAAGGTTTGGTGCTAAGATCTTATCTTTGTGATGATAACTTTTTATGGTTCCACCTCTGTATTGATAGTTATCTTTGGTGTCAGAATCCAGGTATCAGACTATATGGTTTGGCAAACAGAACAGTACATCCAGATCCTGCACTATTCTGACATGTCAACAGTATTGTTTTAGATTTTAAAAAACTACCAAATAGGATTATTCGCTTAAAATTACTGTGGTCCTGGAATTCGTTAGCCAGTTGTTAGTTATTCTTTGATGGAGTTTGGTTTTGCTGTTATTTTCAGAGTAAAGCTGCTGCTAAAGCTGGATCTTCTAAATACCAGTGGGACATTATGAAATCCCTTGGTCTGTCTGATGAAGAGATAGTCAAATTTTCTGAAGCAGAATATTGGCTTGACTATTTCCCACCACTGGCTGTTCAGGATCTGAAGAGAATGGGTTTGAAGGTATGCCCATCACCCCCAGAGTTTAAGGATATATGAAAAATACATTATATTTGTGTGATTGAATGAGATTTGGACTACCTCTTAATTTAGAATAGTATATTCCAGTAATGACTCAGTACTGTTATTGTCAGATTAGAACCACATGGGCCTCAATGTAAGCAATGAAGTACTTCAATATTTGTTGTTTTGGAATGTATATACATATATTAACAATTAGTAGAAAGGCATTCTATTCAAAGAATATGAAGAAGCCCACAACATTGTAAATCAACTATACTTCAATAAAATTAAAAAAAAAAAAAAAAAAGATAAGAAGAAGCCCAAGTGTAGCTTGAATATTTAGGGATACATAAAGGTGTTATGTAAATGCTCCTTCTTAATTTCTTATAATTCCTGTATGTTTAATAGGTAAATGTGTGTGTTTAAAAACTTACATATTAAGCACAAATTAACATAATTATGACGTATTATATATTTAATAGGTGGAACTTGAAATTTTTTGGTTTCCTTTGATATTTTTGATATAATTCTAAGTTGGAAAATAAGGAGTAGAAGAGTAAATAATTGATTCATGGGAATTCCTGTTCATAGAGACCATATAAATTTCTCAAAAATTACCTTTTCCTTTCTCCTTCTGTAGGTAGACTGGCGTCGTTCCTTCATCACCACTGATGTTAATCCTTACTATGACTCGTTTGTCAGGTGGCAGTTTTTAACATTAAGAGAAAGAAGCAAAATTAAATTTGGGAAGCGGTGAGTTTGTTGTCCTTCGGTATAATAAAGTAAAAATCATGTAATTCCTGCATTATAATTCAGTGTGCCCCAGAGCTTACTTTTTTCCATTATCTTTTCTCTTTTTATAATTTCTCTTTTTGTTCTCTTGTTTCCTTTGAATTCCTTCTTGTTTGGCTGGTGTCTCAGTTTCTCTGAGCTGCTTAGTGTTTGTGACAAATAGAACCAGGGAGAATAGGGGTCTCACTAAAGATTCCCTCTTATGTTCTCACTAAAGATTCTCTTAAGTATTCTAGCCAAGTAGAAAAATAAATTTATTTGTGTTTTAGTTTATCTTTTTGCTCTATAAAATCTTCTATAAAGTTCTTCCTTGATTATATGGATTAATTAAAAGCAATTTGCAATTTTTTTTTAGTTTTTGAATTTTATTTTATTAATTTTTTTATACAGCAGGTTCTTAGTAGTCATCCATTTTATACACATCAGTATATACATGTCAATCCCAATCGCCCAATTCAGCACACCACCATCCCCACCCCCATAGCGGCTTTCCCCCCTTGGTGTCCATACATTTGTTCTCTATATCTCTGTCTCAACTTCTGCCCTGCAAACTGGTTCATCTGTACCATTTTTCTAGGTTCCACATACATGCGTTAATATACGATATTTGTTTTTCTTTCTGACTTAACTTCACTCTGTATGACAGTCTCTAGATCCATCCATGTCTCAACAAATGAACCAATTTCATTCCTTTTTATGGCTGAGTAATATTCCATTGTATATATGTAACACATCTTCTTTATCCATTCGCCTGTTGATGGGCATTTAGGTTGCTTCCAGGACCTGGTTATTGTAAATAGTGCTGCAATGAACATTGGGGTGCATGTGTCTCTTTGAATTATGGTTTTCTTTGGGTATATGCCCAGTAGTGGAATTGCTGGATCATATGCTAATTCTATTTTTAGTTTTTTAAGGAAGCTCCATTACTGTTCTCCATAGTGGCTGTATCAATTTACATTCCCACCAGCAGTGCAAGAGGGTTCTCTTTTCTCCACACCCTCTCCAGCATTTGTTGTTTGTAGATTTTCTGATGATGCCCATTCTGACTGGTGTGAGGTGATACCTCATTGTAGTTTTGATTTGCATTTTTCTAATAATTAGTGATGTTGAGCAGCTTTTCATGTGCTTCTTGGCCATCTGTATGTCTTCTTTGGAGAAATGTCTATTTAGGTCTTCTACCCACTTTTGGATTGGGTTGTTTGTTTCTTTAATATTGAGCTGCATGAGCTATTTATATATTTTGGAGATTAATCCTTTGTCCATTGATACGTTTGCAAATATTTTCTCCCATTCTGAGGGTTGTCTTTTCGTCTTGTTTATGGTTTGCTTTGCTGTGCAAAAGCTTTGAAGTTTCATTAGGTCCTATATGTTTATTTTTGTTTTTATTTCCATTACTCTAGGAGGTGGATCAAAAAAGATCTTGCTGTGATTTATGTCAAAGAGTGTTCTGCCTACGTTTTCCTCTAAGAGTTTTATAGTGTCCAGTCTTACATTTAGGTCTCGAATCCATTTTGAGTTTATTTTTGTGTATGGTGTTAAGGAGTGTTCTAATTTCATTCTTTTACATGCAGCTGTCCAGTTTTCCCAGCATCACTTATTGAAGAGACTGTCTTTTCTCCATTGTATATCCTTGCCTTCTTTGTCAGAGATTAGTTGACCATAGGTACGTGGGTTTATCTCTGGGCTTTCTATCTTGTTCCATTGATCTGTGTTTCTGTTTTTGTACCAGTACCATATTGTCTTGATTACTGTAGCTTTGTAGTATAGTCTGAAGTCAGGGGGTCTGATTCCTCCAGCTCCCTTTATTTCTCTCAAGACTGCTTTGGCTACTCGGGGTCTTTTGTGTCTCCATACAAATTTTAAGGTTTTTTGTTCTAGTTCTGTAAAAAATGCCATTGGTAATTTAATAGGAATTGCATTGAATCTGTAGATTGCTTTGGGTAGTATAGTCATTTTCACAGTATTGATTCATCCAATCCAAGAACATGGTCTATCTCTCCATCAGTTGGTATCCTCTTTAATTTCTTTCATCAGTATCTTATAGATTTCTGCATACAGGTCTTTTGTCTCCGTAGGTAGGTTTATTCCTAGGTATTGTATTCTTTTTGTTGCAATGGTAAATGGGAGCGTTTCCTTAATTTCTCTTTCAGATTTTTCATCATTAGTGTATAGGAATGCAAGAGATTTCTGTGTATTAATATTGTATCCTGCAACTTTACCAAATTCATTGATTAGCTCTAGTAGTTTTCTGGTGGCATCTTTAGGATTCTCTATGTGTAGTATCATGTCATCTGCAAACAATGACAGTTTTACTTCTTCTTTTCCAATTTGTATTCCTTTTATTTCTTTTTCTTCTCTGATTGCCGTGGCTAGGACGTCCAAAACTATGTTGAATAATAGTGGTGAGAGTGGACATCCTTGTCTCGTTCCTGATCTTAGAGGAAATGCTTTGAGTTTTTCACCATTGAGAATGATGTTGGCTGTGGGTTTGTCGTATATGGCCTTTATTATGTTGAGGTAGGTTCCCTTTATGCCTGTGTCTTTTGGTTGGAGCATTTAATCCATTCACGTTTAAGGTAATTATCGATATGTATGTTCCTATGACCATTTTCTTAATTGTTTTGGGTTTGTTTTTGTTGGTCCTTTTCTTCTCTTGTGTTTCCCACTTAGTGAAGTTCCTTTAGCGTTGTTGTAGAGCTCGTTTGGTGGTGCTGAATTCTCTTAGCTTCTGCTTGTCTGTAAAGCTTTTGATTTCTCCATCGAATCTGAATGAGATCCTTGCAGGGGAGAGTAATCTTGGTTGTAGGTTCTTCCCTTTCATCACTTTAAGTATATCATGCCACTCCCTTCTGGCTTGTAGAGTTTCTGCTGAGAAATCAGTTGTAAACCTTATGGGAGTTCCCTTGTATGTTATTTGTTGTTTTTCTCTTGCTGCTTTCAATCATTTTTCTTTGTCTTTAATTTTTGCCAGTTTGATTACTGTGTGTCTCGGCGTGTTTCTCCTTGGGTTTATCCTGTATGGGACTTTCTGCGCTTCCTGGCCTTGGGTGGCTCTTTCCTTACTCATGTTAGGGAAGTTTTTGACTGTAATCTCTTCCAGTATTTTCTCAGGTCCTTTCTCTCTCTCTTCTCCTTCTGGGACCCCTATAATGCGAATGTTGTTGCGTTTAATGTTATCTCAGGGTCTCTTAGACTGTCTTCATTTCTTTTCATTCTTTTTTCTTTATTCTGTTCCGCAATAGTGAATTCCACCATTCTGTCTTCCAGGTCACTTATCCGTTCTGCCTCAGTTATTCTGCTATTGATTCCTTCTAGTGTAGTTTTCATTTCATTTATTGTATTGTTCATCTCTGTTTGTTTGTTCTTTAATTCTTCTAGGTCTTTGTTAAACATTTCTTGCATCGTCTCGATCTTTGCCTCCATTCTTTTTCCGAGGTCCTGGATCATCTTCACTGTCATTTTTCTGAATTCTCTTTCTGGAAGGTTGCCTATGTCCACTTCATTTAGTTGTTTTTCTGGGGTTTTATCTTGTTCCTTCATCTGGTACATAGCCCTCTGCCTTTTCATCTTGTCTGTCTTTCTGTGAATGTGGTTTTTGTTCCACAGGCTGCAGGATTGTAGTTCTTCTTCTGCTGTCTACCTTATGCTATTTTCATTTTAAAGGCAAATTTATATTTTACAGTCTTCTGTTTCATACCATAAAGCCAAGATCAGTGAATATTTTTCAGTGGTATTACCTTTGATGAAGGCAGAAAGCTTTCATTAAATAACTGTGTTGGCAGTAGAACTCACCATAAAAGCATAAAAATGATGTAGACATTTGCTCAGTTAGAAGTTTTAGTTAGAAGAAATATTGTGATGGTTAGGTGCAACACTGGCAAATATGTTAGGATAAAACTTGTATGTTATAATAATATTTGTCACTTACTTATTTTTTAGGTATACCATTTATTCTCCAAAAGATGGACAGCCTTGTATGGATCATGACAGACAAACTGGAGAGGTAATTATTTGTGCCATAGAGTAGGTATTGTAATAATTCTTTTTTTTAATAAATTTACTTGTTTGATTATTTTTGGCTGTGTTGGGTATTTGTTGCTGCATGTGGGCTTTTCTCTAATTGTGGCAAGTGGATGCTACTCTTTGTTGTGGTGTTTAGGCTTCTCATTGCGATGGCTTCTCTTTGTTGTGGAGCATGGGCTCTAGGTGTGTGAGCTCTAGGCGCTCAGGCTTCAGTAGTTTGACACGCGGGTTCAATAGTTGTGGCACATGGGCTTAGTTGCTCTGCGGCATGTGGGATCTTCCCAGAGCAGGGCTTGAACCCGTGTCCCCTTCATTGGCTGGCGGATTCTTAACCAGTGTGCCACCAGGGAAGTCCCTATTGTAATAATTCTTAATGTGGGCATAGAGTTTAAGAAATAGATTAGAAATCTAAAAATCACTTTATTTCAGTGCTGAGGTGTATAGTCATGATACTCTGGTGGCTGTTAAGCCAGAGGCAGAATGTCATCATAGGTACCTGTATCTTGTCAAGGACCTTGCTACTCCAAGAGTAGCACTAGGTTCAGCTGCATCAGCTTGTGTTAGAAAAGCACATTTTTGTTTGTTCGTCTGTTTTTTGTTTTTGTTTTGTTTCTTTGGCTGCTGTGCCTGGCTTGTGGGATTCCCCGACCAGGGATCGAAGCCAGGCAACTTGGTAGAGAAAGCGCAGAGTCCTAACCACTGGACTGCCTGAGAAATCCTAGAAAAGCAGATTCTTGAACCTCACTCCCAAATTGCTGAATCAGAAGCTCTGGGGGTGGGGCCTAGGAACCTGTCTTAACGTGTTCTCAGCGTGATTCATATGCCTGCTAATGTTTGAGAAGAACTGCTTGGAGAGTGCACTGCTCTAAAAGGAGAGCATGAGGAAAGGTAATGAGATATGTGGTTAACTGATGTACGCAGATTCCATTTATACTTGCTTTGGTCACATGCCTACTTACTTATTTCCAAAGTACTTCCAGCCATGCATGACATCAGTTCATTCTACATTCCTGTAGGACACATTCGTGACATTATTCCTTGTAATACTTGAATGAAGTAAGGGTAAGTCATTTGCCTAAAGCCTTGGCACAGTAAATCAACAGCAATGCCAGGATCTGAACTTTGCAGTCCCTATGAGTGTGTCATTCTTTGTTACCACCTTTGAACACGTTTGTAGTCTAGCAACTACCTTTCAAAATCAGCCTTCAATTATGATGTAACTTATTTGACAGAAATGAGTGTTAATCAAAATTTTGAAAGATTTGAGGGCCTTCAGAGGCCCAGTTTACTATGCTAAGTTTTAATATAGTCAGTGGTAGCAGTATCCTAAATTTCAATAGTACATCATAGTTTTTCACAGCATTTTCCTATCATTATCTTAGGTTTTCCTCAGGACAGTCCTGTATGAGTCACAGCACAGTTATTTTACAGATGAGGAAAAGAAGGCTCAGAGTGATTGTGACTCCTTGGGTCAAGCCACAACTGAGGGCCCAAGCTAGGTTTTGAATGCACATCATCTGACCCCTGGTCCAGTGTATGTCTGTGATGACTGCTCTGTAGGATTGATGTTGGTTGTATCTTCTAACTCCCATTTTGGCAAACACTATTTTGGCTGATTAATCCAAGTCACTTCATTTTTTTTTCCCGCTGTTCTTCCCTCTCAAGGGAGCTCTTAGCAAATCTTACTTAGTACAGTCTGGGCCTCCTTGATCGGTTTTGGTCTGGTGTGGGGTGGGATGGTGGTCTTCAAGTCATTTTTACACATTAGGCTTCCATGTGGTCAGCACACCACTGGCAGTCTCTTCATTGGAAGAAAGAATTATTCTAACAATGCAGGAACCCATCTTAGAAATTTGAATCAGATCTGTCACATAGATTAGTAGGTGTAATCCAAGCCTTTCTTTCTCCCTTGAATTTTTGTTTTATTTTGTTTAGGGTGTTGGACCTCAGGAATATACTTTAATCAAGTTGAAAGTGCTTGAGCCATACCCATCCAAATTAAGGTAGGTTTGCTACCTACCTTAATAGGTAGAAGAATTGTTGCTTCATCTTTTTTTTTTTTTTTTTTTTTTTTTGCCGTACGCGGGCCTCTTAACTGCTGTGGCCTCTCCCGTTGTGGAGCACAGGCTCCGGATGCGCAGGCTCAGTGGCCATGGCTCACGGGCCCAGCTTCTCCGCGGCATGTGGGATCTTCCTGGACCGAGGCACGAACCCGTGTCCCCTGCATCGGCAGGCAGACTCTCAACCACTGCGCCACCAGGGAAGCCCTGCTTCATCTTTTTGAAATATCAGATAGTTGTGATGGAATCCATAATGTTTTTTGCATAAATGTATATTTTTTCTTCCTAGTGGCTTGAAAGGGAAAAATATCTTCTTGGTAGCTGCTACTCTCAGACCTGAGACCATGTTTGGACAGACAAACTGTTGGGTTTGCCCTCATATGAAGTACATTGGATTTGAGACAGTGAATGGAGATATATTCATCTGCACCCAAAGAGCCGCAAGGAATATGTCATACCAGGGCTTTACCAAGGACAACGGAGTGGTGCCTGTTGTTAAAGAGTTAATGGGAGAGGTAAGTTGGGTAACAGACTTTATTTTAGTGCATGAATTTAGAGGAAAATGTCAAAAATGAAGCTTGAGAAAACATGTAAAAAAACCTTTTAATTGAGGTATACGTTACAGTCAAATGTGTTAAGTCATAAATGTGTATATTTTTGGTGTGTTTTTTTCCTGTTCTTAAATGCAACTTTTTTCCATGTTAATTTGAACAGATTCTGGAATGAGGAAAATGGGTGGTATAAATTTAAAAATAGCTTTCAACCTTTAAGGCTATTATTATATTTAGCCTTTATCCTATATGACTATAAATTCCATAAGCAGCTTATGTATATTAATAAAGTGGAAGGGTGGGAACTATATGGAATTGAAAAGTGCATTCCTTAGGTAAACAAGCAGCTGCAACCTGTTTGTGTGTTTTGTTTTGTTTTTTTTTTTTTTGGCTGTGCCGAGCGGCATGTGGGATCTTAGTTCCCTGACCAGGGATTGAACCTCAGCTCCCTGCATTGGAAGTGTGGAGTCTTAACCACTGGACTGCTGGGGAAGCCCCGCAAGCTGTTTGTTGATATATGAGAATATGGGTCCAGTATTATCCGACCTTCTGATTTTTTCTTTTAAGATACATCTTTTTAATTCAGTTTGTCTTCCTAATTATCATTTAAAATAGAGATACAGTATTCTATCTTGTTGATGTTTCATATTTTATTAAGTGATTTTATTATCATTTAAAGTTTTAGTTGTTTCCAGGTTTTGCTAATGTAGTTAACACAGCATTGGGGAGATTCTCAAAGAAAAAACAATTCTTTTTCCTGTGAGGTAGATTCCTAGGATTGGATTGCTGGGTCCAAGTTGGATTCCTATATTGTTTTCCTCAAGCAATGTATAAGTGTACTAATTTCCTCACAACCTTGCAAGATTTGGGTATTATAATTATTTTCAATTATTTTTAGTCTAGTAGGTATAAAAGAATGAGTGCTGTTGATTATTAGCTTCTCAGGGCTTAAAATGTTAACATTGTTTTAAATTTTAATGATTAGAATAAGTTACTTCTGTTTTATGCTGATCTTTTTCTTACATAGGATATTCTTGGTGCATCACTTTCTGCGCCTTTAACATCCTATAAGGTGATCTATGTTCTCCCAATGCTCACCATCAAGGAGGATAAAGGTAAAGAGTTTATTTCTTTCTAGAAATTCTTTGCGAAACACATTCTGGTTATATTAGTTAATTCTACAGTTTCTTTTATAAGGTACTGGTGTGGTCACAAGTGTTCCTTCTGACTCCCCCGATGATTTTGCTGCCTTCAGAGACTTGAAGAAAAAGCAAGTGAGTATCTGTGTTTCATGTTCCTATTTCCTCTTCATCATCTCATTGGTTAGGTACCACTGAACTAATTATTGGATTAGGCTAAAAAGCTTTGCATGTATCTTTGAAATGCTACCTTTAACCTGTTTCTTGATATTTATATGTTTTTCTATGATTTGAATTTTAAATATCGATGTAAAATTTATAGAATCTTTTTTTTTTTTTTTTTTGGCTGTGCTGTGTGGCATGTGGGATCTTAGTTCCCTGACCAAGGATAGAACCCACGCCCCACTGCAGTGTAAGCGTGGAGTCTTAACCACTGGACCGCCAGGGAAGTCCCCATAGAATCTTTTTTCTTTTTTTTTTTTTTGCGGTACGTGGGCCTCTCACTGTTGTGGCCTCTCCCATTGCGGAGCACAGGCTCCGGACGCGCAGGCTCAGCAGCCATGGCTCACGGGCCTAGCCGCTCCGTGGCATGTGGGATCTTCCCAGACCGGGGCACGAACCCGTGTCCCCTGCATCGGCAGGCAGACTCTCAACCACTGCGCCACCAGGGAAGCCCCCCATAGAATCTTTAAGACTTATTTTTTGAGAGCAGTTTTAGGTTCATAATAAAAATCGAGAGGAAGGTACAGAGATTTCCCATATACCCCCTGCTTCAACACCTGCATAGCCTCCCCCATTATTAGTATCACTCACCAGAGTGGTACTTTTTTTTTTTTTACTGAAGATGAACCTACATTGACACATCATAATCACCCAAAGTCCGTAGTTTACCTTAGGGTTCACTCTTGGTGTTGTACATTCTGTGGATTTGGACGAATGTATAATAACATGTGTCCATCATTATAATACACAGGATTTTCACTGCCTTAAAAATCCTCTGTGCTCGGGCTTCCCTGGTGGCGCAGTGGTTGAGAGTCCGCCTGCCGATGCAGGGGTCATGGGATCGTGCCCCGGTTCGGGAAGATCCCACATGCCGTGGAGCGGCTGGGCCGCTGAGCCTGTGCGTCCGGAGCCTGTGCGCTGCAGTGGGAGAGGCCACAACAGTGAGAGGACCGCGTACTGGAAAAAAAAAAAAAAAAAAAATCCTCTGTGCTCTTTTTGTTCGTCTCTCCTCCCTCCCACCCCTGGCAACCACTGATCCCTCCCTTCCTTTCTTCCTTCCTTCCTTCCTTCCTTCCTTCCTTCCTCCCTTCCTTCTTCCCTTCCTCCCTTCCTCCCTTCCTCCCTCCTTCCCTCCTTCCCTCCCTCCCTCCCTCTGGGTCTTAGTTAGGACACGTGTGATCTTCATTGCAGCATGTGGGATCTAGTTCCCTGACCAGGGATCAAACCCTGGCCCCCTGCATTGGGAGTGTGGAGTCTTAACCACTGGACCACCAGGGAAGTCCCCACTGATCTTTTTTTTTTTTTTGCGATACACGGGCCTGTCACCATTGTGGCCTCTCCCGTTGCAGAGCACAGGCTCCGGACGCACAGGCTCAGCGGCCATG
Source organism: Tursiops truncatus (assembly GCF_011762595.2). Taxonomy (NCBI): domain Eukaryota; kingdom Metazoa; phylum Chordata; class Mammalia; order Artiodactyla; family Delphinidae; genus Tursiops; species Tursiops truncatus. The sequence goes on along the minus strand of NC_047036.1, from coordinate 122,221,461 downwards.
GCTCACAGGCCCAGCCGCTCTGTGGCACGTGGGATCCTTCCGGACTGGGGCACGAAACCGTGTCCCCTGTGTTGGCAGGCGGACTCTCAACCACTGTGCCACCAGGGAAGCCCCCCACTGATCTTTTTAATTGTCACTGTAATTTTACCTTTCCAGAAAGTCATATAGTTGGAATCATACAGTATGTAGCCTTCTTAGATTTTCTTTCAATTAGCAATATGTATTTAAGGTTTCTCATGTCTTTTCATAGCTTGATAGCATATTTCTTTTTAGCACTAATAATATTCTGTTGTCTGGATGTACATTTATTCATTCACCTGATGAAGAACATCTTGGTTGCTAACAAGTGTTGGCAGTTATGAGTAAAGCTGCTGTAAACATCCGTGTGCAAGATATTGTATAGACAACTCTTTTGCGTAAATACCAAGGAGTGCGATTGCTGTATCATATGGTGAAAGTATGTGTAATTTTGTAAGAAACCACCAAACTGTCTTCCAAAGTGGCTGTACCATTTTGCATTCTTACCAGCAATGTATGAGAGTTCCTGTTGCTCCACATCCTTGTCAGCATTTGGTATTGTCAGTTTTCCAGATTTTGGCCATTGTAATTGGTGTGTAGTTATATCTCATTGTTTTATTTTGCATTTTCTTGATGGCGGATGTTGTGGAGTGTTTTTTCATATGCTTGTTTGCCATCTGTGTATCTTCTTTGGTGAGATTTGTCTGTTAAGGTCTTTGGCTTATTTATTTATTTATTTTAAATGAGTTGTTTTAATTACAGGTGGTACAGAATTCAGGATAGAACCAAGATTTAAGAACACATTTTGGCAGGCTTCTCTGGGCTGGGTTTATGCAGGTCTCATAGCTAAGGTAGAAATGGCTGAGAAGAACTAAAGACAAGATGAGCCACTGTATGATTTTTTTTTTTAACAAAAGTTTATTCTTAAATGTACAATAGGTTCCAAGACAACACTTCATTCTAGCTATAAGTGGCAACAGATACTATGGCAGGGAGTCCAGATGTTTAAACAGGAATGGAATTAGGATCATCATTGCCTCAAACACAAGGAACAGCTTACTTTTTGCCAGATTTTTTAATAACACCTGTGGCTAGGGGGGCCTTTCCCTGCGGCCTTCGCTTTTAGCTCCTTGAGTTTCTTCTGCTCCTCCTTCTGTTTCTGCTTGAATGCCTTACCTTCCTTGTCTATCTCCTTGGCTTGCTTCTTGGCGTGCTTCAGGGGCTTCTCCTCGCCACCTTCAGGGCCCAACATGGTGCCTGCCACCCCTTCCCCAGAGCCTGCTCCCGGAAGCCTTATTTTTTAAATCAGGTTGTTTGTTTTCTTATTGTTGAGTTTTAAGAGTTCTTTGTATATTTAAGAGTCCTTTATCAGATGTGTTTTTTGAAAATATTTTTTCTCAGTGTGTGGTTTGTCTTTCAATTCTCTTGATGTTGTCTTTTGCAGAGAAGAACTTTTTAATTTTAATGAAGTCCAGCTTATCAATGATTTCTTTCATAGATTATGTCTTTGGTGTTGTATCTAAAAAGGCATCACCATATGCGTGGACATTTAGGTTTTTTCCTGTGTTATCTTCTAGGAGTTTTATAGTTTTGTGTTTTACATCTAGGTTCATGATCTGTTTTGAGTTAATTTTTGTGTTGAGTGTCAGGTCTGTGTCTAAATTCATTTTTTTGCTTGTGGATGTCCAGTTGTTCCAGTAACATTTGTTGAAGAGACTGTCTTTGCTCCATTGTATTGCCTTTGCTCCTTTGTCAAAGATCAGTTGACTGTATTTATGAGGGACTCTTTCTGGGCTCTCTGTTATGTTCCATTGATCTATCTGTCTGTTCTTTTGCCAGCACCACACTATCTTGGTTATTATAACTTTATTATAAGTAAGTCTTGAAGTCAGACAGTGTCAGTCTTCTAACTTTATTCTTCTTTTATATTGAGTTGGCTATCCTGGGGCTTATTCCTCTCCACGTAAACTTTGGAATCAGTTTGTTGATATCCATAAAGTAACTGGTTAGAATTTTGATTGAGAGTGTATTGAATCTGTTGGTTAAGTTGAAAAGAACTGACATCTTGACAACATTATGTCTTCTAATCCTTGAACATGGAATATCTCTCCATTTATTCAGTTCTTCTTTGATGCTGTTCATCAGAGTTTTGTAGTTTTCCTCATATCTTGCATTTACATTGTTAGTTTTGTACCTAAGTGCAATTGAACAACACAGGTTTGAACTGTGCGGGTCCATTTATAAGTCTTTTTTCAATAAATATGTACTACAGTACCAGGTGATCTGTGGTTGATTGAATTTGCAGATGTGGAACCACGGATACAGTGGTCTGACTGTAAAGATATATGCAGATTTTTGACTGCTTGGGGTAGTTGGCACCACTAACCCCCATGTTGTTGAAGGGGCAACTGTATTTAATTTTGGGGGTTACTAATGTAAATGGTATTGTGTTTTTAATTTCAAGTTCCACTTGTTAATTGTTGGTATATAGGAACACCATTGAATTTTGTGTTTTAGCCGTGTATCCTGCAACCTTTCTATAATTGCCTGTTAGTTCTAGGACGTTTTTTTTTGTTGATTCTTTTGGATTTTCTACATAGGTGATCATGCTATCTGCAAACAATGACAGTTTTGTCTTCCTTCGCAGTCTGTATACCTTTTCTTTTCTTGCCTTATTTAATTACCAAGAGCATTCAGTATGATGTTGAAAAGGAGTAGTGAGAGGGGATATATATTGTGTCTGATCTTAGTGGGAAAGCTTTGAATTTTTTGAAAATCATCAAGTATGATTTTAGCTTTAGGTTGGTTTTTTGTTTGTTTGTTTGTTTTTTTCTTTGGCCACGCTGCGTGGCTTGTGGGATCTTAGTTCCCCGACCAGGGATTGAACCCTGCCCCCTGGCATTGAAAGCACGGAGTCCTAACCACTGGACCGCCAGGAAATTCCCTAGCTGTAGGTTTTTTATACATAGTCTTTACCAAGTTGAGAAAATCTGCTTCTATTCTAGTTTACTGAGAGTTTTTATCTTGAATAGGTATTGGATTTGGCCAAATACTTTTTTTCATCTGTTGATACGATTGTGTGATTATTCTTTTTTAACCTGTTGATGTGATGGATTTCGTAAAACTTTTGAAAAAAGGTTTGAGAAAAATTTTCTGATACTCACATTTTCATTGCAACCTGGAATATGAACCTCATTTTAAGTGGGGTGTGTGTGTGTGTGTGTGCATTTTTGCTTTTGGCTGTACAGTTTCATCATTTAAGTCATTCACTCTAACTTAAACTGTTTAGTTTTTTAAAATCATACGTCCTTTCTTGAGATATTTTGTAAAATTAAAAAATTGCTCTCTGTGGAGGGAAGAACAAAAATAGTTTAAAAAAGTTTGGAGGGTGCTTCTCTTAATGATTGTACAGTAAGTCCCCTACATACGAACCTTCAGGTTGTGAACTTTGAAAGCTGCGAATGTGCATCTGGTTCCAGCAAGGAACCAGAACCTGTGCCATCCATGTTAGGCATGAGTGAACTTGCAGCTTGCCCTCCGTGTCCTGTTGCTGATGATCCTTCAGCTCTATCATCTCCCACCTCCTGTCTCTCCTCCAGTCAGTAACTCTTCTTGCCTGTTCACTTGATGCCAGCCCCTGTATGCCAGCTGTTGTACAGTACTATTGTAATATACTTTTCAAGGTACTGTACTGTAAGATTAAAAATATTTTCTTTATTTTTTGTGTTTGTTCGTCTTGTATGTATTATTTGTGTGAAAAGTATTATAAACCTGTTACAGTACAGTACTATATAGCTGATTGTGTTAGTTGGGTACCTAGGGTAATTTTGTTGGACTTACGAACAAATTGGACTTATGAACCAATTGGACTTATGAATGTGTTCTGGGAACGGAACGCGTTCGTATGTAGGGGACTTATTGCACCAGTGAACTATTGATCATTAATATTAACTTCCAATTTTTTTGTAGGCTTTACGAGCAAAATATGGAATTAGAGATGACATGGTCTTGCCATTTGAGCCTGTGAGTACATAGATGATTCAGAATATTAATATCCATTTCTTTATTAGAGAACAAAGAGCAGCTAGCACTTTACTTGTCACAGAATTACATAATTGGTAGAGTATGAAATAAGAGGGAGTTTAAGAGTTTGTTTGCTTTAACATGATATCTGCTGTGGTGGATAAGAGCAAAAGAAAAACCAGCAATAGACATTTTCTTAGCACCTGGCACCTGTAATTCTGAAACAAACAAATAGCCTTTTAGCATTACCAATTTTATAGTAGCTTATTTTCTAGTGTGGCCAATTTCCAGGCTTCTAAATACAAAATTTTGCCATATTACTCATGAATGTTTATGTTTTCATATTAGTATCTGCAGAAGAAAAAAAAATTAAATTACTAGTGAATAATTTTCATGAAGAATCCAGAAGACTTAATATAAACCAGAAATAAGACCATCCATAGATTTAGTTGTTTACAGCGTTTTGCTAGTTTCAACGTTATTTAATTAATTATGTGCCAGTGTGGGGTTGAGAGCTGGGGAAGTTGTGTATGTAGTGAGGGAGGGACAGTGCGGGGGATGGTGCAGAGAATGCGGGGGGTTCCTATAGAGAGTAGGAAGACACATTCACATCTGGATGTTAGTCCCTAATGTGTGACACTGCCCTAGTGATATATAAGATCTGAAGTGACTTCATTGGACAGTAGAGGCAAAAGGACTATGCCTTTAGGGCTGTTTTTGTGTTTATTCAATGTGAATAAGTTCTGACATTGCTCTTTTTTGCAGGTGCCAGTCATTGAAATTCCAGGTTTTGGACAGCTTTCTGCTGTAACCATGTGTGATGAGTTGAAAGTTCAGAGCCAGAATGACCGAGAAAAACTTGCAGAAGCAAAGGAGAAATTATACCTAAGAGGCTTTTATGATGGTGTAAGTAATAATTTTGTTATCATTTTTATTTGATTTACTTACTCCATGCTCTGTGATTTTCTTCTTAGTGGTTTAGAAAAAAACTATAGAAAAATTCAATATTGTTTCAGCTCTATCCTGTTTTGAGAAGGGATTACTATAAGATTGTGTTCTTCTATTTCCAAATTTATTTTTTTAATCTGTTTTGGTCCAATAGTATTTACGGAAATTCCATTTTTGTGCCCTCTAATCTCTGAGTGAATTTCTTGAGAAGATAAAGTTAGTTCATATTATTTTACAATAAATTCCAAAAGTTTATTGCATGGACCATACCTGGTCCCTTCTTTTGCTCTCTTAATTGTGGAGTTCATATTTTAAATAAGCAGTTTCATTCAGTTCATTAATTTACTTGTTAATGCCTATTCCATGCCATGTTAGCAAAACAGACAAGTTGTGAACCTCTCTTTTCTCCTCAATTGTGCATATGTTAACATGGCTTACATTTCCATGGAAAGATGATGAGGCTAGAGAAAGTAAAAACTCAATCAAGTTGCTAGTGACTTGAGGTTGAAATGAAGATTTTTAAGGCTGTAAGTGAGAATGTTCTTTATTTTTACCTTTACTTTCATTTCTCTGGATAACCAAGAATTGGTTGTACGTCCTTTTTAAAAGTAACTTACACGTTTTGGATGACAGTAAAAGCCAACACTTATAGAGCATTTATATATTAACTTACTTATATCTCAAAATAACCTTGTGAAGTGCCACTTATTCCCAATTTATAGGTGAGGAAATTGAGGCACTAAGAGATTAAGTAATTTACCTAAGATCAGCCAGACAGCCAGGCAGAGGCAGAACTGGGACTCAAACTAGGCATCTTGGCTCTAAGATTTGTGCTTTTAGCCCCTGTGCCATAATGATCTATAACTATAATTTCATAATGATGGATTAAGTAGATATGAAGCATCTTGGTACGTTAGAGAACTGGGGCAGAAAAAAGAACATGTGTCTTTTCCACTTAAGATAGAAACTATTAAGAATGCCCTGGCGGTCCAGTGGTTAGGACTCTGCACTCATTGCTGAGGGCCCAATTTCAGTCCCTGGTCAGGGAACTAAAATCCCAATCCCATATGCCGTGCAGTGTGGCAAAAAAAAAAAAAAAGAAAGAAACTATTTGAGAGAGTCAACAGGAGTCAGATAGATGGAGGTCAGAGTATCAGCTGGAAGGGGATTGTGGCTTTGCTCTGTGACACCAATGGGCAAGTCATTACTTTGCCCTAGAATTAAGTCTCCCCGCTACGTAAAAGACAGAGTTGAAAAACAGTAGGCCTTCCTCTAAGAGCCAAGTTTATCACATGGGCAAGCAAAGGAGAATGCTTGCTGGCAACAGGCGGAGTTGTAAAGAGAAGCCTAAGTGGGGCCGAGCTGCATTTGCTCAGTTCCTTCTCCTAAAGCCTTCAGGAATGATGTGAGTTAGGGTAGAGGAATTCTCTTCACATGGAAACCTGAGAAGTGGGAAGGAAGTGAGCATTTCTTTCTAATCGTGTTCATAATACTTATCCTAGTTATACTGAAAGAAAAACAAGTGTGTTGTAAATATTAGCTGTCCAAGCTGTGCCAAAATAAAAATTTATGGTTCTAAATGTGATAAATTTCACACTAAAAATATTTTGGTTGTGTGTGCAAGTAAATTTAGTTAGGGAAAGTTCTAGGGGGGGCACCCAAAGCAAATTTTAATTTTATGTGCTTTTTCCCTACTTCTCATCCTTTTAGGTAATGTTGGTGGATGGATTTAAGGGACAGAAGGTCCAAGATGTAAAGAAGACTATTAAAAACAAGATGATTGACACTGTATGTAATAGGCTATCCTCTGAACGCTGTTTTAGGAGAAGAGCTTTCAGTTAATAGACTTTACAGTGTTACTTAGCAGTGAGTTCTGTAGTAGAACCTGGAGCTATATTAAAGGTATAATTTTATTTATATATAAAACTGGAGACCTATTTAACAGTTCATTTAACTTGAACATCCCACCTGTAATGTTGATGAAGATAGTGTTCTAAAGTTGGCATGTACAAATCACGCCCAGAGAATTTTAGTGATGCTTCCTGGCAGTAACCATTCGAGGTACTGGTAGTTGACAGTTCTTTATGTAGTACTTTATACTTTAATCCTTTTTCCCCCTCTTCATTTTTGTTGTAACTTTTTTCTGTTGAGTTACTTAACTTTTGAAATTGAATTTTTATTTTTGACAGTTGTGTATACCCATAATACAGAGAGACAATGATCTGTAAGTCTTATTAAAATAAAAAAAGCAGCAATTTCCTCTCCATCCTTCCACATTCTCTTTAATTTCTCTTCCTTGGACAGGCTTACTTGCATCTCTTTTAGTTATTTCTTTTAGTATTGACCTCTGCCTCTCTTATAGATCTCTAATCTAAATACTTGTAGTGTAATTTAAAAATTTTTCAATTTTAGCCATCAGCCATAGACTTCCTACTGTGGAAGATCAAGATTTAACTCTTCTCCAACCTGTGGCTTCCTCTCTAACCTCGCTTTTGTATACACTTCTCCACCCCCCATCTTCCTAGTATAGGTATGTTATAATTTATGTTAGAGCAGTAGTCAGTGTACGTTTTTGAGACATGGCTGATCCATAATGTAGTATACGATGAGAACTTCTCTTCCCTAGCTTTTGGTTTTCCCTAGAGTTAATAACTGCCCTTTTTTTCCCCCCACTTTTCTTACTTTTAAATACAGTTATCAATACTTCATCCCCAAACTCTGTCCCAACTGTTTATTTCTCCTCTCAGTACCTTCAAACACATGAGTATGCTGTTGTTTACATCTTAGAGAACGTTCTCCTAGAGCCTTCTGGCCTGTTGTAATTATCCACAGCGTTTGCTTACTGTAGGTGTGCACAGATGTCATCTGGGATGTTCCTCCACCATTACTTAGGATTTCCTTTGCTTCTCTTGAGTTGGATCTGCTGTTTCCTTGCTCCCATGGCTTCTTCTTTCTTATTTACTTTCTTGTTTTGGTGATGCTCTGCCTCTAGTAGTGTTCCTGAAAAACAGTGCCTGGAAGGTAAATTTTTGTGACCTTCCATGTCTGAAGTATCTTTATTCTGTCCTCATACTTGAATGCCTGGGTGTAGGATTCTGGGTTGGAAATAATTTTCCCTTAAAAATTTGAAGGCCATTACCCATGGTGTTCTGGTTCAGTGATGCTGTTGAGAAGTCCGAAACCATTCTGGTAATAATGGATCTTTTATAAGTGACCTGTGTCTCCACTGTTCCCTGCACTGCCCCCCACCATGCCAAAGCTTATAGAATCTTCTCTTTTCTTCCAGTATTTTGAAATTTCATGAAGATTTATTTTGGTGTAGGTCAGTTTTCATTCATTCTTCTGGCTGTATGCTGGGCTCCTTCAATCTGGAAACTTATGTTCTCCAATTTTGGGAAAATTTCTTGACTTTTTTGTTTAATTATTTTATCCCTTTCCATTCTTTATTTTTGCTCTCTGAATTCTTATTATTCAGATATTGGATCTCTTAGACTCTGAAAGTTCTTTTGCTCTTCTATCTGGGGGAGTCCCTCACCTTTTTCTTCCTGTGAGTTTTTGTTCGTTTGTTTACTGTTTTTTTTTTTTTTTTTTTGTGGTACGCGGGCCTCTCACTGTTGTAGCCTCTCCCATTGTGGAGCACAGGCTCCGGACACGCAGGCTCAGTGGCCATGGCTCACAGGCCCAGCCGCTCCGCGGCATGTGGGATCTTCCTGGACTGGGGCACAAACCCGTGTCCCCTGCATCGACAGGCGGAGTCTCAACCACTGCGCCACCAGGGAAGCCCTTCTGTGTTTTTTATATCTGCTACTTGTGTGCTTGTGTGTGTGTGTATAAATAAATGTTTCTAAGAATTCATTAAAATTTTTTTCTTTGTGTGGAAAATTTCAAATTTATGAAAAAATGGAGTAGTATAATGAATTCTTATGTACCTCTTACCCAGCTTCAGCATTTACCAACTCAGAGCCAGTTTAAGAGCTTATTGTTATCTGATCCTTTTTTTATAGGATGCCGCTATTCTTGTTTCAGGGGTATGAAACTTTAATCTCTTATTAATCTGAGGAAGACTATTGGTATTTAAGAGTGGGTACAAAAAGATGATTGGAACCTTTTTGGATATGGGTAGGGTTTGTCTCTGGGCTTCGCTGGGAGAGATCTGGAAGGTCCATTTGGACCTTAGGGAGACCTGATGTTAGCCTTGATGTTAATTAGGGCTTCTTGGTTTGTTAGATTCCCCTCAGAAGATTCTTCAGTTTCCGGTTTAAACGGTCTAAACTAACTGAGCATTCTGGGAGCTAAATGGTGGAAGATTACTAGGTTGGGTTCCAACACCCAATGTGCTGACTTTCACTTAATCCCTCTTTTTCACTATGATACCCATACCCTCAACTTCATCCTCTGGTTGACTCTCTTTTGTCTTCTCCAGAGAGTAAACCTTCACTGTTCTGCTGGCATAGGAAGGGGCAGTTGCCTGTCTGCATGGTGTGGGATTAGGGTGTCTGGGGTTCTAACTTCTTGAAAAGACTTCAGTTAGTCCCCCTGTTTCCAGTCTCACGTTACCTCCTCTTCCAGAACTATCTTGTGCCACAAATCCTGAGTCTTTTTGGAGGTTCTGTAATGCAAACTGAATTGCTTTTCAGCCTTCTCTTCTGTGGGCTTAGGATTCAGCTAGCTTCCTTTGATCTGCTAATACAATTGTCACTCATTTTACTTTTTAGTTTCCAAAATTTGGTTGATGTTATTTCTTCTCCCATTCTTGTTGTCTTTGTAGCTTCATACCATTAAGACAAAAAAAGCCTCTTTGTTGTTATTTTGTTAGAATTTTGAGAGGGAGCAGAGTTAATTAAGTGTCTGTTTTTAATTTACCATCTTTAAACCAAAGTCCTACCTATTTAAGTTCAGTGTGAAGAACTTGCATTAAGAACACAGAGCAATGAATCATTTTTTGAATAATAATGCTGAATTTTATTTTTAAAAATTATCCTAGCCTAATAAGTTTGGGATTATAATACATTAAAAGATATTTGTATTTTTTTCTAAAAGTAAAATTTATGGTCAGTTTTCTAGTGGGAATTTTTCATGATGCTATAAATCTTTAGTAAAAGTATTTTCTGTGTTTAATTTTTGTGCATCTCTTTTTTTTTAAAGGCAGTGGTTCTGTGCATCTATTTTCTTTATATATAGATATATGTATAAACATCTTTATTGGGGTATAATTGCTTTATAATGGTGTGTTAGTTTCTGCTTTATAACAAAGTGAATCAGTTATACATATACATATGTTCCCATATCTCTTGCATCTCCATCCCTCCCACCCTCCCTATCCCTCCCCTCCAGGCGGTCACAAAGTACGGAGCTGACCTCCCTGTGCTATGCGGCTGCTTCCCACTAGCTATCTACCTTACGTTTGGTAGTGTATATATGTCCATGCCTCTCTCTCGCTTTGTCACAGCTCACCCTTCCCCCTCCCCATATCCTCCTCTTTATATTTTTATTATAACAAGAATAAAAGGCTGCCCTAGGCAGCCTAACCTTCAAACCATAGCATTAGAAACTGTTAAACATCTTTCACTCTGAAAAGGAATAAGCTGTACCTAGAGAAGGTGGTGATCCATTTGATGAAGGTGCACGCCTTTTCAGAAGCAAGTGTTATACAGAAAGAAAAGCACATAACTTCTACCCTGGGAAGAGGGAAGACATAATGAAAACCTGGGGTTTTGGTTATGGGTGGTAGAGCATTTTTTTTTCTAAAATGTTACTTTTCTTTTCCTTGAGGAATAGAGATTGCCTTGACATAATATCTGATATATTTTTATTTACTTCCGTTTAGGGAGATGCATATATTTACATGGAACCAGAGAAACAAGTTATGTCCAGGTCTTCAGATGAATGCGTCGTGGCCCTGTGTGACCAGTGGTTAGTTTTTCTTATAGCAAGAAGAAATTTCCTTCTGTCACTTTGCTTATCCTTGACTTTTTTTTTTTAATCAATTCGTCCACCCCCAGGTACTTGGATTATGGAGAAGAGAACTGGAAAAAACAGACATCCCAGTGCTTGAAGAACCTGGAAACGTAAGATGGGAGAAAGTGATAGGGAAGGAGATGAGAAACAGGGAAGACAATGAAGCTGGAGAGAGATACTTTATCTTCTACTCTCTCCAGGTTCTGTGAGGAGACCAGGAGGAATTTTGAAGCTACCTTAGATTGGCTGCAAGAGCATGCTTGCTCAAGAACTTATGGCTTAGGTAAGCAAACTTCAAAATTTTCTGTTTGAATGACTTTGCCAGTTACACAGCAAATTAAAACTTCACCTTTTTTTCTTCTCTTCCAGTGTGTTTCTGAATTGGAAGTGAGAGGTTTTGGTTAGAGGGTGAAGGAAACTAGGATGTGGTCCCTTACCATCTACCTGGTGGTAGAAGTATCTAATGCCCATATAGCTTTTTTTTTTTTTTTTTTTTTTTTTTGCGGTACGTGGGCCTCTCACTGTTGTGGCCTCTCCCGTTGCGGAGCACAGGCTCTGGACGCGCAGGCTCAGCGGCCATGGCTCACGGGCCCAGCCGCTCCGCGGCATGTGGGATCTTCCCGGACCGGGGCACGAACCCGCGTCCCCTGTATCGGCAGGCGGACTCTCAACCACTGCGCCACCAAGGAAGCCCCCATATAGGTTTTATGATGCAGTTTCTTTTTAATAGAAAGTTTCTAGTGCTTCAACCATTTTGTTTTTTTTATTTACTGGTTTATTTATATTAATTATTCAAGTAAACTTAAGAACCTAAATAAGTAGCTTTGTCAGTGCTATAGACCTGCTCTTAAAAATGTGAATTTTGTAGATGAAGTGTCTCTTAGGTTCCTCATGCATTAATTATCTTCTTTTTATCTCACAGGTACTCGTCTGCCGTGGGATGAGCAGTGGCTGATTGAATCACTCTCTGACTCCACTATTTACATGGCATTTTACACAGTTGCACATCTGTTGCAGGGAGGTAACTTGCGTGGACAGACAGAGTCTCCACTGGGCATCAGGTTGGTAAATGGATAAGGGGAAGGAATGTAATTTGTTAGCATGAGGTGATCTTTTGATTTATGTATTGAAAATTCTTTCTTTTTTTTTTTAAAATGTATTTTATTTTTATTTATTTTTGGCTGTGTTGGGTCTTTGTTGCTGCACTTGGGCTTTCTCTAGTTGTGGTGAGCGGGAGCTGCTCTTCATTGCATTGCGCAGGCTTCTCATTGCGGTGGCTTCTCTTGTTGCGGAGCATGGGCTCTAGGCGCATGGGCTTCAGTAGTTGTGGCTCACGGGCTCTAGAGCACAGGTTCAGTAGTTGTGGCTCACGGGCTTAGTTGTTCTGTGGCACGTGGGATCTTCCTGGACCAGGGCTCAAACCCGTGTCCCCTGCTTTGGCAGGCAGGCTCTTAACCACTGCGCCACCAGGGAAGCCAGAAAATTCTTTCTAATAATTAGTTTTTATAAGAATTCATTTAGTGGAATTTTGTCATGATGTTTTTGCTTTTTTTTCATTGAACTGAGAAAGAAAGTAGTAAATAGCCCCTGCTCTATTATCCATTCTTCATTCTTACGGGAGTCTGTTGACCTCATTTGTTACTGTAAAACATTAAGAAAGTGTTTCCTACTTCATGGTTGGATTAGAATGCTGATTTTTTGAAAGAAATTATATATATATATATAGTTGTTGTTTGTTTGTTTCTTTTATTTTAATACAGACCACAGCAGATGACCAAGGAAGTTTGGGATTATGTTTTCTTCAAGGAGGCTCCATTTCCTAAAACTCAGATCCCAAAGGAAAAATTAGATCAGTTAAAGCAGGAATTTGAGTTCTGGTATCCTGTGGATCTTCGAGCCTCTGGCAAGGATCTTATTCCAAATCATCTTTCATATTTCCTTTATAATCATGTGGCTATGTGGCCAGAAGAAAGGTGAGTGCCAAAAAAGATGCAGACTAAATTTATTGATTATTGACAAGGGTGCCTTGTGGCTTCAAATATATAGATGTTATTGTGGGGGGGTATAGTTAGATTTAACAGTTACATTCTTTTTCTTATATTAAATGTACTGAAGGAGAAAGCACACCTCCTCCTATCTGTTATATCCAGAAATCTTCGTACCTACCTTGGGCCACCAAAGCATGTCACATTTCAGGTACTCTGTCAGTAATTCCCTTGACCTGTTACATGACTCATTTGACCTGTTAGATGCTGGGATAAAGGCGATTTCAGACAACCTAGGACATTAGAATGGGAAGGAAACATCCCTTTAGAGCTGAGAGCCCCAAGGTTCCAGCATTAAGTAGTGATGTTCTGACTAGAATCTGAGTCAAAGATGCATTTGTTAATACCATGTGCTCAAGAGTAATCCTTCTATCATCTTCCCTCTTGATCCAGACATGTCTCTGTGCCTTTTCCTCCGGTCCTCAAGTAGCTGAAGAAACAAACCCCTTCCACTGTTCAAATTTTATTTTGTAAAACCAAAGCAATCTCATGGGACTTTTTGTATTTAGGATGAGATTGCATTTAGAATGAGATTACATTTTCTTTCTCAAGAATAAAAGGGAGATTTTGAAGAAGAGGAATAAAATAAATATGATGTGGTTCTTGTCATCCAGTTATTTTTCTCTGTTGGTTAAAATGTATTTTTGGAGATACCAGGTGTCTCAGAAGTACTTGTTAGTAATATAGTTGAATATTTATCCCCTTGCATCAAGTTTTGGACATGTATTAGGGTTTTAAAAATTAAAGATAAGTAGTAGCTTCAAGTGCTTTTGTCAGACACTCTTCTAATCACTTTTAGTAACTCGTGTAATTTTCACTACAACTTTTCGAGGAAGGTCTGTAATATCCTCGTTTTTACGGACAAGGAACCTTCGTGAGGCATAGAGAGCTCAAAATGACTTACCCAGAGTTACCCAGCAATGGCAGAACCAGGATGCAGAACCCAGCAGTCTGGCTCCAGAACTCTTGCTCTTAACATTACCCTCTACATGATCTCATTGTTAGAATGAATGAATGATATGTACATAGTTTGAAAATTCAAACAGCTCATAAAGGTACAAAGTTAAAAGTGAACTTTCACCCTTTTCCCTGTATTAGTCTATTTCCCAAAGCTCATCACTGCTACTGCTTTCTTGTGACTTCTTCTGGAAAATGTGTGTATGCATATACCAGCAGCAGATATCTATACTTGTTTATTTTTAATTTATACAAAGATGCCACATTATAGACAGTATTCTGTCTCTTGTTTTTTCCTTGTAATAGTATATTTCTAAGATCTTTTTATTTATATATATATAGCTGTGCCTGTATTTTAAAAATAGTTAACGTAGTATTTCATTGTATTCCTGTACCATAGTTTATATCAATATAACCAGTCCTTTACTAATGGATACCTTCCTTGTTTTCATTGGTTTCCTGTTATGAACAGGACTCAATTAATATCCCTGCACATTTGCCTTAGCAATCTTTTATGAATCTTTTAGCATTTACCTCAAATTTTTAAGCCTAAACCATAATCTTTAAGTTTTATTTTCTATCTTTAAACATTTTCCTGTCAAGTGATAAATGGCCTGTAGCTGTGAGAGCAAATGGACATCTCCTCCTCAACTCTGAGAAGGTAAGGCTCATTGCCTCTTGAAAGGTTAAAATGCTACAGAAAAGTTTTTCAGATTTAGGATGTTGTACTTTTTAAAGAAATAAAGAATGTGAAAATCAGAGAGTTAAATATCTTCCATTTAAAATGTTTAGGACTACCAGCGTAAATGAGAAGTTTATTTTAAAATTGAGTGAGTGGAGTAGATAGTATTAGTTGAGAGGTGGGATGGGGAAAACTTCCCTATTATAACATTTGTATTAGAGTGGCAAAGGGTGACACAAATTTTTACGGGAGGAGAGAGAGAAAGGGACAGGAAATGTAAAGATCTAGCATTGTGACCCAACAATATCTTTCTCATTAAGTTGAGAAAATAATTTGGTGGTTTTTGCTTTATACTGTGACTGGCCACTAAATTAGAATAATAGAATTTTGGAGTTTATAGGATTTTAAAATGTCATTTAATGCTTCTTTCCAAATGGTATCTCTCTCCTCATACTACTGCAACTTCCCTTTTTCATTACCACTACTAATATATTCAATATATGATTTTTTTTATGCTACATAAGACTTCACCTAATTATTCAATATCCTCACCAGGAATTATGCCAACCTCTTGACAAGCCCTTGTTTGCCCCATGATGCTTTTGTGTACATTAGAAAGGGGCACCCTTCCTCAACTAAACAAAAAAAATTAAGTTACAATATTATTTATTTCTCATTAATAACAATTGTAATAAGTTGGATTTGTTCCAACCAGTGAATCTTGCTACATCTGATGGAATATTAATGGTAAAAGAATATTCATTGCTATAGGTATGTCATAATGAAAATAGTTATAGATTTAAACGTAGCAGATGATATGAATTGCAAAATGAGATGTTATTTTTTACCAGTGTCCTAATATTGAAAGGGAATAAAAAAGTTCATGTAAGGTAACCTGTACATTAGGCTGAAAAATAGCTATTTTATAGATTTTGTTAAATCAACAAGGACTTCGGGCCTCTCACTGTTGTGGCCTCTCCCGTTGCGGAGCACAGGCTCCGGACGTGCAGGCTCAGCGGCCATGGCTCACAGACCCAGCCGATCCGCGGCATGTGGGATCTTTCCGGGCCGGGGCACGAACCTGTGTCCCCTGCATCAGCAGGCAGACTCCCAACCACTGCGCCACCAGGGAAGCCCCAACAAGGACTTTTGATTATCAAACTCATTTGTTCTTTGTAGGACAAAGTGAACCATATATGTATTTATATATATGTATGTGTATATATGGGTGTATGTATATGTGAGTATATAAATAGGAATCCTGTTATAACATGACATTGCCTTTGGTCTCCACATTGTTGTGCTATATGTACATTATACTCATTTTATTAGAACAAAATATTTTACTGCCATATAATAGAAAATTGATAGAATGACCACCTCTCTTTGGTATCAGCAAAGTTACAAATACATAAACATTTTTTAAATAGTAAAGATTGCTAGGCTGGGCACAGTTCCTCCTTAGTTGTGCTGCCTTCAGGCAGAGCACAACTTGAGTAGCCAGTTGTGACCCTAATGACAGGAGGTTCCCTAAAACCCTAATTTTGACCTCATCAGCTTGTCCATTCATTTCTGAATGACTCTAATTGCTATAAAGCTCTTCTGTGTTTTTTTTTAATTTTTCTTTCATTTATTTATTTTGGCTGCGTTTGGTCTTCGTTGCTGTGCGCGGGCTTTCTCTAGTTGTAGCAAGTGGGGCTTTCTCTAGTTGCAGCAACTCTTGGTTGAGGCGCAAGCTTCTCATTGCGGTGGCTTCTCTTATTGCAGAGCACGGGCTCTAGGCGCGCGGGCTCCGTAGTTGTGGCGCACGGGCTTAGTTGCTCCGCGGCATGTGGGATCTTCCTGGACCAGGGCTCGAACCTATGTCCCCTGCATTGGCAGGTGGATTCTTAACCACTGCACCACCAGGGAAGCCCTAAAGCTCTTCTTTATGACCAGCTGAAGTATTCCAGAGTTATAGGGGAATCATCCATGTGTGTAAACCAATTCCCAAGGGACAGTATTGGTTAATGGAAAGAGCCGTGGACTGAGTATCAGACTGGAGATGCTGTCCTAGCTTTGTCACTGACTAGATTAGTGACTCAGACAAGTCACTTCAGTTTTCTCCTCTATAAAGTTAGTATAAGGTATCTTTTCCTTTCCATGCTTCTGATCCTTTTGGTTTTTATCTGATTGTGGCCAACCTATTTAATTTGATGTGGCTGATTTGGTTTATTTTATTTATATATACTCTTACTAATGCCTGATCATTGACTTTCTCTTTCAGATGTCAAAATCCACAGGCAACTTCCTCACTTTGACCCAAGCTCTTGACAAATATTCAGCCGATGGTGAGTATGCTTTTTTGTTATTGCTGTTGCATAGTGTCCAGTTCTCCTCATATTACAGAAGGCAAGTTAGCATTGTTGTTTCAGTTTCATTGCTTTTCTCTTTCGCTTTTACCGGTACTTTAAAATATTCATGTTTTCTTTGTGTACAGGAACGTAATTTTTAAAACATAAGAATTGCTGATCTGATCTGTTTAGGAACAGATTTAAGCTAAGATTATTAGTCTTCTTTCAAAGGAAACTCACTGTAAGTGCTACCTGGTTTGTTCCTAATTTCATGCTACTTCTAAGATTAAAGAGTTGGTTTGTAGGGGGACTTCCCTGGAGGTCCAGTGGTTAGGACTTCGCCTTCCAATGCAGGGGGTGCAGGTTCGATCCCTGGTCGGGGAGCTAAGATCCCACATGCCTTGCGGCCAAAAAACCAAAACATAGAAGAGAAGCAACGTTGTAACAAATTCAATAAAGAGTTTAAAAATGGTCCACATCAAAAAAAAAAAAATCTTAAAGAAAAAAAATAGTTGGTTTGTAGAGATGTTAAGTATGTAGGAACCTTTTTCAAAGTATTTCCTCCATATTTGGTATACATATAAGTGACTTGAACCTAGGAGCATTATTTCTTCAAAAAATATGTTTTCTCTGGCCTCATTACTATTCCATTTAACTGTTACTTTGTCAAGAGAAGAAATGCACTGTCTAACCTGAAAGAACCAGTCATTTCTTATGTAATCCAGTCTTTGGAAATCATGGCTGATCATTTGCTGATCATGGCTACTATAGTTTGAGAGTGCACTGAAGGGGTTGGGGAAGAACTAACCTAAGTTACTTAGAAAAACAGTATTTTGACTGAACACAGTAAGGCAAAAAGAACTGTGCACAAATACTGTAGTTATTTTCTTTTAAAGAGGTGTAGATTAGCAATTCTGAAACTTTTATGGGTTTACTGGGATTTAACAAATAAATATATTATAGATGAGAGCTCATTGTCAGAAGCTATAAATAGGTCAAGAGGAAATGCTAGAATGAACCCTGTGGTGTTGGATTGGAATTGGCAACATCAATATGAACTCACAGGTTTTATTTTACATACAGATATAAAAATAAACATAGATTAATGTGTGGGTTAGTATACATGCATTTATTTTCCTAGTTCTTTCTGCTGAGAGAGCCCATGGGTAATGAAACACCTGGCATTGAGATCTTGGTTTCCAAATACCATTCTCCAATAAAAGGAACTAGGGTTCCTAGGAGAAGGGTTGATTTGAGGGCTGGAGTAGGGAACATACAAGATGAGCATGGAACATTTTATGATGCCAGAAAGTAAGGAAATGTTTAAAAAAGGATGGGGACAGTTTGAAAGGGCACAGGAGTCAACCTGACGGGGCTCCCAATTGTCCACGCTAGAGCAGTTTAGGAAACAAAGTAAATAATGATAGTATTGAATTATAACCCAGTGAATAAATTAAATATTTATGAATCCATATGAATGTATAGTAATAATTGAATAAATAAATAAGTGGAGTAGGGACTGTTCTTCCTTTCAGAAGAATTCCAAGTAATAAAGTAGAAGGACTGAGTGAAATATAAAATCACCATTAGACAAACATCATAGTAATATTGTCACAGACAAGATCCATCAGTGGTTGCCAAAATAAATGGGTGAAAGTTTAAAAAAAAAAAAGATTATTTGCATATTCTCAGAGTATCTCTCCCAAGATATTTCTTAATCACAAAGGGAAAAACAGTAACTTTACAGTGGAGAAACTTGGCAGACAGTCTACCTGACCAAGTGAGGAAGGTTTGCACTTTAGAGTTGCTTAGGTTTGTACTTTAGAGTTGCTTAGTCCTGGTGTATTTTTAAGTTTTCTTTTTTTTCCTCATTACCTACCTCCCTGATAATGATGCACTGAGAAAGGCACACAGCATCACTTTTGTGATATTCTTGCCAGAGGTTCATAACATCAGTTTAATCATGAGAAAACATCAGACAAACCCAAGTTGGGAGAAATTCTATTAAATACCTGACTACTGTTCATCAGAAGTCAAGGTCCAGGACAGACTGAGAAACTGTCACAGATTTGAAGAGACCAAGGAGATACAACAGTCAAATGCAAGGTGGGATTCTGGATTGGATCCTAGAACAGAGAAGGATATTAGAGGAAGCACTGGTGAAATTTGAATAAACTCTGTAGTTCAGTTAATAGTATCATACTAATGTTAACTTCCTGCTTTTGAAACTGTGGTTATGTAAGCTGTTAACATTAAGAGAGTCCGGTAGATGGTATATGTTTATTCTCATCTTTGGCATCTTTTCTGTAACTGTAAAATTACTTCAATATAAAAAGTTAAAAAAATGTGTTCAGCTTCTTGTGTATTGTAAAAGATGTTTAATGCATACATAACTTGATGTTACATATTCTCATCTCCTCCTTTAAGGCGCAGATGGTAGCATATACCCTACATACTGTTTTGAAATTTGCCTTCTTCACTTAGTTCGTATTTGAGATCACTTCATGTTGATACACAAGAGTTACCTCACTCTTTTACAGCAATATAGTCTTCCATTGCAAGGATGTCCTGTAATTTACTTAGACTCTTATTGATGATTTTTTTCAATATTTTAGAATGGAAGATTTTGGTTGAAAAGTTGTATTTCGTTAGTAGGAAAGTTGGAAGAATCTGCTTTTAGGACTAAGAAAATCTGTATTTGTGCACATAAGGCACTTCTGTGTGTTCTTTTTTTTTTGTGGTACGCAGACCTCTCACTGTTGTGGCCTCTCCCGTTGCGGAGCACAGGCTCCGGATGCGCAGGCTCAGCAAGCCATGGCTCACGGGCCCAGCCGCTCCGCGGCATGTGGGATCTTCCTGGTCCGGGGCACGAACCTGTGTCCCCTGCATCGGCAGGTGGACTCTCAACCACTGCGCCACCAGGGGAGCCCACTTCTGTGTGTTCTTATTGCATTAAAATACAATAATATTTTGCTACCTATAAATGAGGCTGAGATGTTGATAGGGATATCTTTCCCCAGTTTAGCATTTTTTCCCTCTGCCTCATTAAAGATCACTTTATCTCATTAACTCAACATGCCTGAGAAGAAACACATATTGATGCTAAGTGTATGCAAATCAATACAGAAAATTCAGATATTTTAGCAACATCATTATGGATTCTACTTTTGGTGATCTTTATTTTTGCTGTTGATATATGCAGTCCTTTAAAGCGTTTGTTATTTCTTAATTTATATGTAGGCTTGGCAGTGTACTCAACTGGATACGTAGTTGATATGCAGTAACCTCATTTTTAAATCATCGATTGATTTTTTTTTTCTTCTTCCAGGAATGCGCTTGGCTCTGGCTGATGCTGGTGACACTGTTGAAGATGCTAACTTTGTGGAAACCATGGCAGATGCAGGTATTCTCCGTCTGTACACCTGGGTGGAATGGGTGAAAGAAATGGTTGCCAACTGGGATAGCCTAAGAAGTGGTCCTGCCAACACCTTCAATGATAGAGTTTTCGCCAGGTAATCTATGGACCCCAACCACTTTGTACTTTAGAGTTGCTTAGTCCTGCTGTATTTTTAAGTTTTCTTTTCTTTCCTTATTAAATAAATTAGATGTTAATAATAACTACTATTCACTGAAAGCTTACTTGTGCCAGGTACTATGCTAATTACTTTGCATCCATTATCTGATTTTAGCCTTCTAGCAATTTTATATGATAAAGATATTATTAGCTCTATTTTATAGTTAAAAAAATTGAAGCTTAGAAAAATTAAGTATTTCATTAAATGTCTCAAAGCTGGTAATTTCAGACTTGGGATATGAATTTGTTTCTGTCTCCAAAGCCCATTCTCATGACCATTTTACCATGCTGTCTTGCATTAGAGGAGGGTGGAATGGTTAAAGGAAAAGTAGGTTAAAGGGAAAGAATTGTCTTTTCTTTTTTCCTTCAAAAAACATTTATCAATTTTTTGTATCAGAAACATCCGAAGCACTGGTATTACAAAGATGAATAAGACTTGATCCTTCATTGTAGTCTAGCAGGAGAGAAAAACACTTACCCAACCAATTATAAGTGCAATAGTAGGGATAGAGGGAAATTAGAGGAGATGGCATGTGAGTTCTGGGTTTCTTGAAAAGTAAACCTAATTTTTGAAGGAGAGGAGAAAGCCATGGAAAGAGTATGGTATTTATTTGAAGTGTACAGTATGTGGAGGGCAGAAGTAGGAGATCAAACAAGTTGGGGCCATATTAGGCCAAATTATGAAGGGCCTGAGGGTAGTGTAAGGAATATATTTTTAATCCAATGTCAGTTGTTTAAAATGCAACAATTAAACCTGACTACAGCCTTAGTAAAGCTATTTTCATGTTGCATTTTGGGCTTCTTAATAAAGTTTCCATCAAGGAATTTTTTTGTTTGTTTTTTTAATTTTTGAATTTTATTTTATTTATTTTTTTATACAGCAGGTTCTTAATAGTCATCAATTTTATACACATCAGTGTATACATGTCAATCCCAATCTCCGAGGTCAGCACACCACCACCCTATCCCCGCCACTTTCCTCCTTGGTGTCCATACATTTGTTCTCTACATCTGTGTCTCAACTTCTGCCCTGCAAACTGGCTCATCTGTACCATTTTTCTAGGCTCCACATATATGTGTTAATATACGATATTTATTTTTCTCTTTCTGACTTAACTTCACTCTGTATGACAGTCTCTAGATCCATTCACGTCTCAACAAATGACCCAATTTCGTTCCTTTTTATGGCTGAGTAATATTGCATTGTATATATGTACCACAACTTCTTTATCCATTCGTCTGTCGATGGGCATTTAGGTTGCTTCCATGACCTGGCTATAGTAAATAGTGCTGCAATACATATTGGGGTGCATGTGTGTTTTTGAATTATGGTTTTCTTTGGGTATATGCCCAGTAGTGGGATTGCTGGATCATATGCTAATTCTATTTTTAGTTTTTTAAGGAACCTCCATACTGTTCTCTGTAGTGGCTGTATCAATTTACATTCCCACCAACAGTGCAAGAGGGTTCCCTTTTCTCCACACCCTCTCCAGCATTTGTTGTTTGTAGATATTCTGATGATGCCCATTCTAACTGGTGTGAGGTGATACCTCATTGTACTTTTGATTTGCCTTTCTCTAATCATTAGTGATGTTGAGCAGCTTTTCGTGTGCTTCTTGGCCATCTGTATGTCTTCTTTGGAGATATGTCTATTTAGGTCTTCTGCTCATTTTTGGATTGGGTTGTTTGTTTTTTTAATATTGAGCTGTATGAGCTCTTTATATATTTTGGAGATTAATCCTTTGTCCGTTGATTTGTTTGCAAATATTTTCTCCCATCCTGAGGGTTGTTTTTTCGTCTTGTTTATGGTTTGCTTTGCTGTGCAAAAGCTTTGACGTTTCATTAGCTCCCATTTGTTTATTTTTGTTTTTATTTCCATTACTCTAGGAGGTGGATCAGAAAAGATCTTGCTGTGATTTATGTCAAAGAGTGTTCTGCCTATGTTTTCCTCTAAGAGTTTCGTAGTGTCCAGTCTTACATTTAGGTCTCTAACGCATTTTGAGTTTATTTTTGTGTGTGTTGTTAGGGAGTGTTCTAATTTCATTCTTTTACATGCAGCTGTCCAGTTTTCCCAACACCACTTATTGAAGAGACTGTCTTTTCTCCATTGTATATCCTTGCCTCCTTTGTCATAGATTAGTTGACCATAGGTGTGTGGGTTTATCTCTGAGCTTTTATCTTGTTCCATTGATCTTTGTTTCTGTTTTTGTGCCAGTACCGTATTGTCTTGATTACTGTAGCTTTGTAGTATAGTCTGAAGTCAGGGAGTCTGATTCCTCCAGCTCCGTTTATTTCTCTCAAGACTGCTTTGACTATTTGGGGTCTTTTGTGTCTCCATACAAATTTTAATATTTTTTGTTTTAGTTCTGTAAAAAATGCCATTGGTAATGTGATAGGGATTGCATTGAATCTGTAGATTGCTTTGGCTAGTATAGTCATTTTCACAATATTGATTCTTCCAGTTCAAGAACATGGTATATCTCTCCATCAGTTGGTATCCTCTTTAATTTCTTTCATCAGTGTCTTATAGTTTTCTGCATACAGGTCTTTTGTCTCCCTAGGTAGGTTTATTCCTAGGTCTTGTATTCTTTTTGTTGCAATGGTAAATGGGAGCGTTTCCTTAATTTCTCTTTCAGATTTTTCATCATTAGTGTATAGGAATGCAAGAGATTTCTGTGTATTAATTTTGTATCCTGCAACTTTACCAAATTCATTGATTAGCTCTAGTAGTTTTCTGGTGGCATCTTTAGGATTCTCTATGTGTAGTATCATGTCATCTGCAAACAATGACAGTTTTACTTCTTCTTTTCCGATTTGTATTCCTTTTATTTCTTTTTCTTCTCTGATTGCCGTGGCTAGGACTTCCAAAACTATGTTGAATAACAGTGGTGAGAGTGGACATCCTTATCTTCTTGTTCCTGATCTTAGAGGAAATGCTTTGAATTTTTCACCATTGAGAATGATGTTGGCTGTGGGTTTGTCGTATATGGCCTTTATTATGTTGAGGTAGGTTCCCTCTATGGCCACTTTCTGGAGTTTTTTTGTCATAAACGGGTGTTGAATTTTGTCAAAAGCTTTTTCTGCCTCTATTAGGATGATCATATGGTTTTTCTTCTTCAATTTGTTAATATGGTGTATCACATTGATTGATTTGCGTATATTGAAGAATCCTTGCATCCCTGGGATAAATCCCACTTGATCATAGTGTATGATCCTTTTAATGTGTTTTTGGATTCTGTTTGCTGGTATTTTGTTGAGGAATTTTGCATCTATATTCATCAGTGATATTAATCTGTAATTTTCTTTTTTTGTAGTATCTTTGTCTGGTTTTGGTATCAGGGTGACCATCAAGGAATTTTTAAACAAGCATGTGGTTAACTGTGTTTTCATAAACAGGAGCCCTAAGTAGTGTTACGACAACACTCAAGAGTGGATAGACAGTGCGAGGCTGCAGTGGTCAGTTTTGAGGAATACAAAGATGGTTTTGTGGTTGAGCAGTCTTAAATGTTTCATGCATTGTTCTCATTTTAATGTTTATTAGTATGTGTGAAAGTTTTTTATACCTATATATATGTACTTGCCTTTAAACTCAATTACCTTTTTTTTCCTATTCAATAGTGAAATGAATGCAGGCATTATAAAAACAGATCAAAACTATGAAAAGATGATGTTTAAAGAAGCTTTGAAAACAGGGTTTTTTGAGTTTCAGGTAGGCTATTCTTTTCGTAGCTATAAAATACGTCAGTGTCAATATGATGTATTTCTTGTTTTTTCCCCTCCTGCTGTAGCATTATAACTCATCTTAAGTGGAGACTGAAAATTTGTAAAATATTCAATACATTGTGATTTTAAATAGTTTTCTTGGGTACTTTTTGTATTATGTCTCTTTAATAAAAGTAATTCTATTCCTAGTTGAGCTGTGGGTTAATAAAGAGGTTAAATCTAAAAATTAGACACATTTTCCAGGAAAACATTTTAAAGTTGATAAAAAACAAAGGCATAATTGTAACTAATTGCTATTAGTTTGAAAGCAAACATTTTCTGAGGTTTTCCACAAGGTGTCAGCATATCCTCAAGTTTGGCAGTTCAAGTGCTGAAAGTAAAAATGTAGCTTTCCTCAGTCAGTTTTGTAAAATATCACATTGGGATTTATGTAACTTGGTTTTCAGAGATGTGATTAAATAAGGATAAGTGCTGAGCATAGCAGTGTGTCATATTTACAGCCTTTTTGATGCTATTAATACATGCTACTGAGCATTCACCCTTAGTACACAGTTTAAATTGTTCATCTTTTATGTCCATTGCAAAATGTCTTTTTCAGATTTTCTTGAGAATCAGTATAAAACTGCATTATCCTTTTGTTAGGATTGATTTACTTTTTTTTTTTCTGAAAAACAGGGCTAAGTGAACATTTATTTGATTTTAGAATTGAAAAAAGATTTCCTAATCATAAAAACAAAAGAAAGGAATAATCAAAAAAGTTCTGATGAATTTGCCAACATAGATAAGAAAATCATAACTGAAATCATCTTAAAAATACACAGTTAACTGGAAAATTATTTACAGTCTGTATTTCAGGATTTTGACAAGCCCATCAAAAAAATACTAATGGCCCAAAGAACAATTACCAAAGGACATGAACAAACAACGCCCCCCAAAGAACCCTAAATGGCTAAGAAATGCTTAAAAAGAAATGCTTAATAGCAAAGATTATCAAAGATGTATAAATTTAAACAATTTATTGTTTTTAACCTAAGGATTGATACACATTTATTTTCAGGTTGTTAAAAATAAAGTAAAACCTTTACTAAAGTTTATTATGGAATTTTAAAAGACTAAATACTTAAAAATGCATTAAAACAGAGATACTGAGTTTTTTCCCCTATAATTTTATTTTAAAGAAGTGGGGGAGAGAAATGGTAAATAACTCCAAATTTTGTAGGCTGCGAAAGATAAGTACCGTGAATTGGCCATAGAAGGGATGCACCGAGACCTCGTGTTCCGGTTTATTGAAGTTCAGACACTTCTTTTGGCTCCATTCTGTCCTCATTTGTGTGAGCACATCTGGACACTCCTGGGAAAGGTAACTTTATGCATTTAAGATGTTCTGGGTGGTTTTGATTTGGGCCTCATTAAATAAATGTTGGGATAATAATGTGACTTAAGAGAGAAAGACTGAAAATGAGTATTTCAAGAATAATATTGGGTTCATTATCTCATAATTATTACAGCACTTAAATTGAAGCTACATTGGGTATATATGCCTTAATTTATACACACACGGTGTATATATTTAATCTTATTTTATTAAAAATTTTTAAAAAATATATTTATTTTATTTATTTATTTTTGGCTGTGTTGGGTCTTCGTTGCTGTGCATGGGCTTTCTCTAGTTGCGGCGAGTGGGGGCTACCCTTCATTATGGTGTGTGGGCTTCTCATTGTGGTGGCTTGTCTCGTTGCAGAGCACGGGCTCTGGGCACGCGGGCTTCAGTAGTGGCATGTGGCCTTAGTAGTTGTGGCTCGCAGGCTCTAGAGCACAGGCTCAGTAGTTGTGGCACACAGGCTTAGTTGCTCCGTGGCATGTGGGGTCTTCCCAGACCAGGGCTCAAACCTGTGTCCTCTGCATTGGCAGGTGGATTCTTAACCACTGTGCCACCGGGGAGGCCCCCCCCCCCTTTTTTTTAATTTTTAAAAAATTTATTTATTTTTATTGTATATATTTTAATAATGTGACTTTGTGCGTGTTGTTTATCACCTAATTCTTATTAGGAAATGTTATAATGTATTTGAATACACGTATAACTAATACTGTTTTCTCAACTGTTTGTTTAGAAAGGTGAAAATACTGAGAAAGACGTAAATAACTGTTATGAGCTGCTTATAAACAAAGATAGAAGTGTATACTTGCATAAATATTCTTGTTTTATATAAAATTCCTGGCATATATAGGGCTGCATATTCAGGGATTTTATATTAGCATTCTTACTGTGAAGATAAATTTATTTCTCCCAGGCTTACAGATAAACAGATTGGCTGGTTTAATAACTCCTTTCCAGCATTATTAGCCAAGCTCTTTTGTATTTTTCAATGTGTGAACAATGCAAAAATGTGCTCATGATATATATTCCAAATAGCCATACTTTCAGTACTGGATGTATTAGTAGGATAAAAACTGAGAGTATGCATAATTTATATAACAAAGATTAAATTTAGGCAAATTAGCATTACATAATTTTCTTTGAAAGTGAGCATATGTGTGTGGGTATCAATATGCTTGTACAAATGGATGCTAATTAAGAATGTAGAGTCAGACTTCACAGCTTGAATTCTAGGGAACATTAGATCAGGGTCTGTGGACGCGTGTTATGTGTAGTCAGGTTTGAACTTTGAGCACACAGTTACACACCATGTCTTGGTATGAAACTGTAACCAAGAATCATAAAATAGTTGTGTTGTCTAATCTCACTGAACCTTTTTTTTTTAAAGCCTGACTCAGTTATGAATGCTTCATGGCCTCTGGCAGGTCCTGTGGATGAAAGCTTGATACGCTCCTCTCAGTATCTCATGGAAGTAGCACATGACCTTAGATTGCGACTCAAGAACTATATGATACCAGCTAAAGGGAAGGTGAAGTCTTTTTTTTTTTTTTAATGTCATTCCTTAAAAGTTATTGGTCAAATAACATTTAATAGTAATGAAAATAAAGACAACTTTCCTTAGGGCCATTTTCATTGCTAATGTAGGGCTATTTTCATTTCTAATGCAGTTCTATTGTATGCATATTTTTTAAGTTAAAGGCAGTAGTGCTATATACTGGGAGAGGGTTCTTTCATTTTTGGTGTATATGAAAGTGATTAAATGTTTTTTTTCTTTCTTCTGCCCTGTAGAAGACTGACAAGCAGCTCCCTCAGAAGCCTTCACATTGCACCATCTATGTGGCGAAGAACTATCCGTCTTGGCAACATATCACCCTGTCAGTTCTGCGTCATCACTTTGAGGTGACGTTCTCAATAGACTCCCACCCCACCTCACCCCAGCAGTGTCGTGTTCTGCCTATGCTGCTTTTGTTTTTAGGATGTTGGCAATGTCTAGGGGAAGAAAGACAGGCAGCTTTGTTTAATTACCTTTACACATGGAATGCCATTTGTTATCCTTGGTGGCTCTTAAATGGATGCCGAGGATGCCGAGGGAAAAGCTGTTTTTCATCATTTCTGAAACTTTCATAAAAAAATACTAGATCTAGTTGTATGTAATCAGAAGGTGTGGGACTTTTTCATATGTGTGGTTAAAATTATGAAGCAAAAGGGCTGAGTTTGCATTTTGGATTTGTTGTGCCTTGAACACTGGCATTCATGACGGCTTAACGTTATTATGTTTGAAAAAATTTGAAGCTTGGCTCTTGAGTAATTTAAAAGAAAATGTCCAATTTGGTAATTACCCATAGAAATGGAGAGTTTGATGTTGTGTTTTTGATTGTCAGGTAAATAGCTATTAAATATGATAGTTGTATTTAAAGGGAACTCAATATTTAAACTTAGTTCTAGGTTTTCCTAGAGAAAAAAATTCACCTTCCTTTTTCCTTTTACATTCAAAATGTGGAAACAAAGTATATGTTGTAGAATTTTTGCTCAGGTTATAAGCAACAGTTATTGGTGGACAGAAACCATTAAGGCGCACTTTAAAAAGAGAAAGAAAGAGAGAGACCAAATAGGGATTATGGCCAAAGCATAAAGTGGTAATATAAAGGAAAAATCCTTAGCTTTGATTTTCTAGACCTTTATTGGAATTTTGCCTCAGTACTTTTCATGGTTAACCAAGAAATACTCAGAAGAACTTTTATATTTGTAAGATTTAATGGAAAGAGAAGAGCAAGTATTTTTGTATTCTACAATATGTGAACCTGTTTTTATGGAGAACTACCTCTTCCTTCAATTGCGTTTGATAGAAATGGAGTGTAGCTTTTAGAATCTGCTTGCAGATTTTTGACTTATGGTAAGTAAAAGAGTAAAAGCTACTTTGGTAGTTAGAAAAATGAAATTTTGCCTCAGTGGCGTATATATTCATACCAGCATTTTCAAGGAAGCAGAAGAACCGAATATGGTATGTAATGTCCCAGATATTAAAAAATTAATCACCACTGTTCTTTTAGAAGTTATATTTTTACTTATATTTATTGACTAGATTACATAGTTTGAAATCAACATCATCTATTGGCATTATTTGGAATGACCAGCTTCCTTTAAAATTTTCATTTGTTTTCATCCAAAAGAACTAAAAGAATGTCAGTTTATAATCAACAAGAATGTTCTTACGTTCAATATGGCACCTTTTTCGTGACATAAGGAAAAAAGCGTGTGTTCCACCCTCTCCTTTTTCTTATGTATTTCAAAGCAACGTATTGGCAAGTGGAGAAAATATTTTTTCCTATGTACTCTAGTAAAGGTTAGAATTGAAAGTAAATAGATTATTGGAAATCTTACTGTATGTTACTTTTCTTTTAGATTTATTCCCAACCCTTGGCTTTGGTGTGATTCTTTTACAATAAGGAGAAAATAGGTCACCCAAAAGTCTGGAAAGGCTGCTTACTTTATTTCTCCTCTATTGATGTTCGCACGAGTGAATTTAAATTCAGGCAGCTTATTTGGGACTGTGTGCATATTAATGCTTATGATATAGATATTTATTTTTGGTAGATAGAAATTATATTATTTTTAACAGGTTGATAGTTAGAGATTCTTTTTTCACATTTGTGGTAACAATTTATAAGGCAGAGTGTTCAAAAGCAGACATTATAATACATCTTATATGATAGTTGTATAGTTTTCATTTTGATGTGACTAATGAAATGCTTTGAGAAGTTTGAAGTTTGAAGACAAATAGGATTTTTATAAGACCATTTTATCACTAGATAAGATCTAATGTTACAATCCTAGAGTATCATTAGTGTAAGGGAAAATTAAATATTTCAGCATCATGCACATGCTTTTCTCCTTTACCCGAAAAAACATGTGTCCTTTGAATTTAGAGGAAAGAGGAGACTCCTTTCTGTATTATTCATTTACCTTTCACTTCCCTGTGATGCTAGAGGCTGCACCTTCTTGTGCTGCTCTCTAGCAGATTGGTAGAGGCCACCATTTCATGTCTGGCTACATCTACTATCCTATATTATCTTTAAAATATTTTTCTTCACATTCGTCTCCCACTCTTTTTTTAGACCAACAGTGGAAAATTGCCTGATAACAAGGTCATTGCTAGTGAACTAGTCAATTTGCCAGAATTGAAGAAATACATGAAGAAAGTGATGCCATTTGTCGCCATGATTAAGGTAAGCTGTGGACCTTGTGCAGCTGTGACCACATGGGTAATGGTTAGATAGGATAGTAGAAGTAAGAGGAACACTTTGGGCACAGTCTCCCCCAAGAAATCTGCTAAAATAGCACTTTTCAATCAGTGGTTGTGGAAATGAGTGATCAGATTTGGGATTTACCTGTGGAATTGCCGAGTGTGTGAAATATATGTATTGTGGAAGAAAAATTGGTTGAGAATTACTGCACTAAATGATTCTCTTCATATTCTACCTTCTCTTCTTTTCACTTTAAGGAGGAAACAGTCTTTTAGCTTACATTGGGGTATTTTTACTAGATCCTATTCCTGGAACAAGATTCTACATTTGTACAGGTTTAGCTTAACGGGATAAACGTTGTTCATAGTGGTTAGATCAGGGTTTCTCAACAATGGCTCTATGTGTATTTTAGGCTGGATAGTTCTTGGTTGTGGGAGGCTGTACTGTGCACTATAGGGTGTTTAGCAGTGTCCTTGGCTTCTACCCACTGGATGCCAGTAGAATTTCTCCCTCCCCTACTCAAGTTATGACAACCAAAAATGCCTCCATACATTGCCAAATATCTCCTGGTAGCAAAATCAGTCCCCCACCATAGCTCCCCCATTGAGAATCTTTGGGTTAAACTCTTAGTCTTTTTCATATATATAACTGATCTGGAGGATTTCCTGACAAAGAGAAACAGAAAGAAGACTGTATATTGCTTAAGATCTCAGACTCTGGGGGCAGACAAATCTTGGCCCAAATCCTGTTTTCTGTCACTTTTTAATTTGGAGGACTTAGACAAATCACTTAAATTCTGTGGGCCACAATGTTTTTCATCTATAAAATAGGAAATTAATAGAACCTACCTTTTAGGAGTGCTGTGAGGAGTAAATGAATTAATACACATAATACATTTTAATACTACCTGTCAAAAAGTAGGCTCAGTACATTTTTAAGAAAATGTATATCAGTGTCTTCCAGCCTGCTAAACATGTAATGGTTATTCTTATACTTTAGATTAATTATTGAATCTTGTGGGCTACAGATACCTGCCTGATAAGAGACCAAAACTCTTAGCTTGTCTTGTATTGGAGTAGATTGTGTTCTTAGGAAAGCGTTTTAATTCTCCTAGAACCAGAGTCAACTGTCTGAGCCTTATGGTATTTGAAGTTTCAGAAATAATTTAAAATCATGGCTTGACCTACAATAATAAGTTATATTTGCTGGTATGCTCATAATTCATTGGTTCCCAGCTAGTGCCATTGGTCATAATGTCAGATCCATTGTCAATATGGGGAAATCAACAAAATATCCCATTGTTGGTTGCAGAGGCAATTAATTTTGGTGACATGCTTTATAGAATCCAGTGAAACTGATTTTAAATGATGTTAGATTCAAAGGTTGGCTTTTTGAAAAACCAGTGTTAGATTTTTTGAGTAGTAAAATATTTTTTCAGTAATATTGGTATTACTTGGTATTATGAGGCAAATTAGTGGTTGAAACTTTGAAAAGTGTTTAATAAATCTGGGAATAAGAAAAGGGTTTTCTAGCACCTCATGGGAAAAGAAACAACTTGGATGGTAAATGAAGGTAGTGAATATTAAGAATCATGTCAGGTCACTTTCATGTAAGTGAAACATGTTCTAGGCAGTTAACTGTATTTGTGCTTATGAACTTAGGTCTTGAAGGTTACATCTTGAGCAGCAAATATTGATATTTAATGTTAAAATTAAGAATAAGAAATGGTTTTTTATATGTCGCAGGATTATCTGAGTACCCATATAATCTGACTTTTAAAAAAATTTTTAAATTTATAGGAATGTTTTGTTTGGTTATTATTAATTCACTGTTTCTTGAAATAGCTTTACAGATGTGGTATCTTGGGAACATATAATTTAATTTATTTTATTTGTTACCTGAAGGGGTATTTTAAGACATTTGTTTGATTCCTTGTCAAAGTGAGTTCTTTGGATTTGCATATAAAGTCAGGGTAAATTAACAATGATGAAATCATATTTCTTTTATAAATCTGAAAACCTTGTCCTTCTAGTCTCTTCAGTGCTGTCTTAATCTTATCATACTTTAAATGATAATTACTCTCAGCGAGTAATTTCATTAGCGAACAAACATAGATAAGGGAAACCATGAGTCCAAGGCCTTTCCTTTAACTGTTCAAATTTGAAGATATTATCACTTGAGACACTGATTGCTTTGGGAGAAATATGTTCTTTTCATCATATTCGTAATGTGATTTTGTTTTTCAAAACCATTTTGGCTGCTAGGAAAATCTGGAGAAGATGGGACCTCGTGTTCTGGATTTGCAATTAGAATTTGATGAACAGGCAGTGCTCATGGAGAATATAGTCTATCTGACCAATTCCCTTGAGGTAAGAGGGGCCTGGGATTATAACAACTAGTTAACTATCGTAAACAGTCCAGTTCTTTAGTTTTATAATAAACCTTTTTATAAACTTCATCTTCTATGTTTAGTACCTTTGCCAAATATATTTTGGGGGGAAAGAGAATGGGTGGTATAGAAGTTACAGGAAGAGGAAATGATCTGTTCTCTTATTTCACTTATCAGTTATTCTATTCCTAAAATACTAACTGTATATGCCTGGATTTCCTCTCAAAATTATCCGTAAAAAAAAATTAGGAGAGGCCTTATATTCAAATGCTTTCAAAATCTCTCATATTATGGGGTATTCTGGATTGCTTTTTTTCCCCCCTCCCTTTAAGACCTCAGAATCACAGATTTGGATTAATTAGAATCCTTGATTCATTATATATGATCAGTGGTCCATGTTTGGCCCTGTTTTTTTTTCTTAATTAGTAATATAATCACCATCCATGAATCTACTGCCCAACTCAGGAACTAGAACATCACCAGTAGCTTTCACATATCTGAGTTTCTCCCCATTCCATCTTCCTGCCCCACTGACAATTTAATATATAGATTCTAAAAATGCTGTCTCTCATTCACCTTAGGCAGAAGGAAAGATAATTTTCTATAGGAAATTGTGTTAGAGGATTCAAAAAGTGGTTCTAGTAATAATGAAAACACTAATATAAAAAAGTACAGGTTTCGAGTTTGAATAAAATTGTCTTATGAAATACAGGAATGGAAGAAATAAGCATTTCTAAATAAGCATTTTATGTCATGTAATTATAAATGTGTTAATAAAGTAAGTATTAGTAGACATCTATTTTATGTATATTTCTAAATGTTCATATATACTCATGGAGGTCAAAAAACTTCTTGGATATTTACACTGGGACAATGGGAACACTTTATTTAGGGTCATCTTGTATTCAGGTATATGCAATTTGCTACATTTCTGAGTTTTTCCATTTATTTGAGTGAAAGCCTTTTATACTGATTTTTGTTTTAGGCAGCAGGTAGATGCCAGATTTCCTGATAGAAGATGGTAAACATGACTATATAAATAACATACTATGAGGCATCTAACATGAGTGTTAAATACTTGATGATAGGTTTCATATAATGTTTATATGGAAAATAATAAAACTGCACAGGCCATTTTATGATAAGTGGAGAACTTGGTTTTGCTCTTTGGTGAAATGAGGTGATGACTAATTCCAATCATATTAAGTGATACTAATGACTTCCATCTTTCCCCTCTACTTAGCTAGAACACATAGAAGTCAAGTTTGCCTCTGAAGCAGAAGATAAAGTCAGGGAAGATTGCTGTCCTGGGAAACCGCTTAATGTTTTTAGAACAGAAGTAAGTTGAAAGAATCTCACTGAATCATTGCATTTTAGAGCTGGAAGAGACCTTAGAGAGCTTTACACCTAAAACCATCATTTTAACGATGGAAAGAAGTGAGGTCCAGAGAAGTTAAATGATTAGCTTGGCTTAGGCCACTTAGTTGGTTAGTAGTGGGTCTGGATTTGAGGTCCTCTAATTCCCTGGTTAATGCAGCCCTCACTTTTCCTTACTCTACTATCACAGGTAGCATCAGATGTTGACTGTGATTTTAAAAATAAGAATATGGTTTTCAAAACCTGACTTAAAAAAAAAGATAGTGGACATTGAAATGTGAAACTTCTTTAAACAGTGAAAAGGAGCTTTCATATTTCAGATGAGTTTTGGTTTAGTAATGGTATTCAAGACTTTTGGTTTCTGGCATAAACCAGATTGATGCATCATTTCCCATTATACTGGAAATGCTTTTTTAATTTCTTAGTTTTTGACCATTACTGGTGAAGATAAATAGGTTTTGAAGTTTGGGGAGATTTTATTTATTAACTCTTAAAGAATCCATTCAGAATGGCAGCATTTGGTAAAGTTCACTGGAGTGCCATTGTGAGAGTCCATAAAATGCCCTACTTTTCTTGATA
Source organism: Tursiops truncatus (assembly GCF_011762595.2). NCBI lineage: Eukaryota > Metazoa > Chordata > Mammalia > Artiodactyla > Delphinidae > Tursiops > Tursiops truncatus. The sequence continues at coordinate 122,187,233 of NC_047036.1, read as the reverse complement.
AGCAGAGGACTTACATATATCCTGCCACTTTTACCACATTTAATTGAAAATGCAGCAAGCAGAAGAAGTCTATTTTGAAAGAATGAAGTAATCATGATCATGCAGACCTCCTAAATTTATCATCAGATTATAAATAGTCTCATTACATTAAGATATGGTGGCTTTTAAAAGTACAGTCATTTGGGCCATGAATATAGGTACATGAAATAGTTTTCCCCATACAAATATGTTTATTTCAAGCTTCTTTCAAGCATTCCATTAAGCTACTATGTATTTAAGTTTCATAAGGCTCAGTTGACTTTTTCCATTTAAAATAATGAGCAAGTTCTTTAACTATATCGTTTATATTATGTGGGAGTTAGTATGTCATAGAAATGAGTTTATTCTCAGTAAAGATGAGACTCTGCCTCTTACTAGCTATGTGACCTTGGGTTACTTTGTTAATCTTTCTGGTTCTCAGCTTTTCATCTGTGAAAAAGGGTCTTAAGGAACTGCCTTTCAGGATACAGGAATAATGTCTATAAAGTGCTTCGTACAGTGTCTGGTACATAGTAGGAATTCAATAAATGGTGGTAGTTTTAGAAGAGAAAATAGAATTATTGTTTTTATCCATCATCCGTATTGATATGTGTACTCATAGTCATTTTTACCTAGGCATTTGGTTATAAGCATGAGCTTTTTTTTTGTACATTTTTTCTTTCATATTTGAGTATCCCTTGGTCTTGATTTTAGAATACCAGAATTAAATCTGTCTTTCATTGGGCATTAAAAATCTAGCAGAGATTCCTTCTCCCTCAGCAGTATTCAAGTTTGATTTCTTATAACAGTCATTTTCTATTTATTTTCTTAGCCTGGTGTATCAGTTTCCCTAGTGAATTCTCAGCCATTCAATGGCCACTTCTCAACCAAAATTGAAATCAGGCAAGGAGATAACCGTGATTCTATAATCCGGCGTTTAATGAAGGTGGACCGAGGAATCAAAGGTAAATGGTTTCCTTGAAGTGCACATTTGGCAGTAGCTTGTGGATTTGATGAGTTCTAAGCAGAGGGGAGAAAGAAAAGTAACTGTCCTGCTTAGGGACAGTCATGTAATGTTGTGGAAAGAGTGTTGGACCCAGAATCAGGACACCTATATTTTCTTTTGGGGCATTGTGACTAGGTAGCTTGGTGGCTTGGCCATGTCACTTAAGCTCTAAACTGATTTCTCTTTTAGTGAAATGAGGACACTGGATTAGATATTTTTCCAGGATTCCATCTAGCTTTAAAATTGTAATAAGCAATTTCCAATGCTCAGAAGTATTCAGAATGAAGGAGCATATTCCCTTAATTCCAAACTAACCTGCTTGACAGAATCTGTTCCTGGGGAAGGAAGAGAAGTAAAAGTTATTGAGTGTCTGCCATGTATTGGCCATTTAATCCTTTTACAACCCTGTAACATTTAGGGTATTATTACCCTTTTGCAGATGATGAAATGGAGGTTAGAAAGGCTAAATAACTTGCAAAGTTCATACAGCTAGTAAATCCTGGAGCTGGAATTCAAACTTAGATATATTTGACTCCAAAGCTCATATTCTTTCTTTTAGACAGTGTGCCTCCGGGTAAAATATGTAAATAATCTTAATTTCTTAGCAAGATTAAGTCTAGATCTCCTATGATTAGATTTGATATAACAACTTATAGCTTTTTTTTTTAACATCTTTATTGGAGTATAATTGCTTTACAATGTTGTGTTAGTTTCTGTGGTATGACAAAGTGAGTCAGCTATACATATGCATATATCCCCATATCTCCTCCCTCTTGCATCTCCCTCCCACCCTCCTTATCCCACCCCTCTAGGTGGCCACAAAGCACCGAGCTGATCTCCCTGTGCTATGCAGCTGCTTCCCACTAGCTATCCATTTTACATTTGGTAGTGTATATATGTCAGTGTTACTCTCTCACTTCGTCCCAGCTTCCCCTTCCCCCTCCCCATGTCCTAAGTCCATTCTCTAGTCTGCATCTTTACTCCTCTCCTGCCCTTAGGCTCATCAGACCTGGTTTTTTTTTTTTTTTTTCAGATTCCATATATATGTGTTAGCATACGGTATTTGTTTTTCCCTTTCTGACTTACTCTGTGTGACAGACTCTAGGTCCATCCACCTCACTACAAATAACTCAATTTCATTTCTTTTTATGGCTGAGTAATATTCCATTGTATATATGTGCCACATCCTCTTTATCCACTCATCTGTCAATGGACACTTAGGTTGCTTCCATGTCCCGGCTGTTGAAAATAGTGCTGTAGTGAACATTGTGGCACATGACTCTTTTTGAGTTATGGTTTTCTCAGGGTATATGCCCAGTAGTGGGATTGTATAGCTTCTTTTTTTAATTACTCAGCTGGTCTTACGCTGAGAAGAACGTGAAGGGAATTAGTTTGTTTCTGTATTATTTTTCTTCCAAATTATGAAGACAAATTAATGTTGAGATTCCCTATTTTGCATAATCTCTCTCTTCTCTTCTTATGGTAATCAAGAGTTGATTGGGCCAAATACCATCAGTATAAAATTTTCTGAAAAGATTTACAAATCCCATACAGTGACCAATTTATGGAATTATATTCAGGGTAACAACATTCCATTTACATAGAAGACTTAAAATAGCCCTTTGGAATTCATTCTACCATGTATTTTTTGTTCTCTTGAAGTCATTCGTGTACCTTCTGTTGTCATTTCTTGAGAGAATATCATGTGTAGTGTGTGTAGAGATAAGTGTGTATGCAGAGACTCCTTTGTAGGTACTAGGGGCTTTGGGGAGTCCACAAAGTACTGTTCATTAGGAGGCTGCATCTAGTGAAGGAGTAGGGGACTAAGCTATTGAAGTACATAATCATAATCTAAGGAGAAACTGCTGAGTACAGTAAGAGAGATATAGTAAAATTTACACACAGAAAAAGGTGACATTATTTCCAGCTGTGGTGATCAGCGATGATTTTATGGAGAAAACATTGTTTGATAGGGCCTTGAGAATTATACCTGTGAGGGTGAAGGGAAAGTGTGTACTAGCATGAGGGAAACACTGATACTTTTTTCACTGTGTACCAGCAATATGTTAGGACTAGGAATATTTTTGTTTGCAGACATTTAAAAAATTGTGGTAAAATATACATAATGTAAAATTGACCATTTTAGTCATTGTTTAAGTGTACAGTTTGGTAGCATTAAGTACATTCAGACTGATGTGCAGCCATCACACTATCCATTTCTAGAACTTTTTCATCATCCCAAACTGAAACTCTGTACCCATTGAATGGTAACTCCCCGTTCTTCCTCCCTGTAGTCGCTGGTAACTACTCTTCTACTCTATGTATTTGACTGTTCTAGGTACCTGTATAGTGGAATCATACAATATTGTTCTTTTGTATGTCTTATTTCACTTAGCAAAATGTTTTCCAGGTTCATCCATTTTGTTGTAGACATTTAGCGTGTTCCTTCAATAAACCAGGTACTGTAGAATGATAATGCCATCCTTAGAACTTATAGGCCACAAAAAGCGGAACTTGAAAATTTTGAAGTGTGAACATATAGGAAGCCGTTTTGTGGCCTTCCTTTTTTTTTTTTTTTTGTGGCCTTCCTTTTGGCTGTTTTATATTGCATATATTCAGTCATGAGAAATTTTTGTAATAGGAAGAACTCTTAACTTTGAAGAACAATATGGTGGCTTCTAAAGAAAATAGATATTTGTGTGGACATGCTGGATAGGATTATTATGAGGTTATAGTGCATAAGAAGTTTTATTCCTGTATTGGAAATTGGATTATATAATATAATGTTAAACCTGACTCCCTTTTAAATACACTCAGATGCAGCACTGACTAGGTTCTTTAGAACTGTACTGATGTGTTTTCTTTAGCTCGTCTTTTCTCACTGAGCCTCTGGCATAATTCTTACATCCTTTGTCATTCTAGCTGTGAATAATATTATCATGAAGTGCTTTAAGTTTGGTATTAGTGGCTACTGTGAATTTGGAAAATAGATAGAAATATTAGGGGGAGTTTGCAATTGGTATTCCTCCAAGTATCTACAGAAAAGCTCTAAACTTAAGACTTTTCCAGAAGCCCTCAGAATACTTTGATATCTAAGGGGACTGAGTATATTGAGTATATGAGATGGGAAAGGAGTGAAATTCAATAACATATTTCTCAGTCTGTCTGCTGTGATAGCCAGCAAGTCATCCAATTAGTGCCAATTGTATTGAGGGTGATTATGATCTAGGTCCAGGAGGCACTAGCTAAAATCGTCATTCAGTCCACAAAGGCCATGGAGCAACTATTTGACGATAATGACTTTAAATCACTTACCACCCATGCCACATATGAACTAATAATTTGGAGGTGAAAAGCTCCATTTCACATTATCAATCCCTAGGGACTCTCAATCACTCTCATCTTTAAGTGCCTTAAATCTTGTGTAGTTGCAGACTTAAATTTCAACATTTTCAATGATAAGAGAGGTCTGGGATAAGAAAAGATAGTAAAACCACTAAGAAAGCACCAGTAATTTTATTGGCAGTTGTGAACTACATCGTGAAACATCAAAGCAGATGTGTTTTGCCACTTAGAAGCCTGGTTGGGTATTAAGGCTTCTTTGAAATAGTTTGATTCAGCATTGCTTGGAATGATGAGGGAGGTCTGTTTCAGAGAGAGTGAGAGAGAGAGACAGAGGCAGATCTTCAGTAAAAGGCTTTGTGCATAAAATCTGCCGGTAGGACTTGTCACTACTTCCATAAGAAAATAATTTGCTATCACTGATGTGCATGTTGAATTGCAGTAGCTGTTAAAATGAATTGTGTTCTTCCCCCCAAATAAGACCATAGCTGTCATGAAGACTGTAAGTGCTCCTTTCCCATTTTAATTTTCAGGGCTTGTGCTGTATATGGGGATAGATTGTATGGCCTCTGCAGAGACTCTACAAAGACTCTTAGGCAGGGTTTGCCTTCATGGTAGTTGCAGATAATTGCTCTATAAGCCCCAGGATCCCTACCCTAAACTTGTAGTCCTTTAGTCTTTGTTTCCCAAGGAGAATAGAATGCCTGGATAACCTGTACTCCTGGCATAGCCGCCAGCTGCATTAATGTCTCCTTTTATCTTTTTTTAAACCTTATCCCTCTCATGCTAAGTTTCATACTCTCAAGGCAACATGAGGGAGTGTAGCTCATGGACCACCCAGCAATCTACTTTAGAAAGGGGTGGGAAGTAATTCAGAAAATATCTTCAGTTTCTGTGGATCAGGTTAAGTATAAACTAGCCATGCTACACTTAGAATGAGCTGTAAATCCAGAATCAGCATTTGTAGTCATTTATGGTGTTTTTCTACCATATAAAATAAAACCATTTGATGTTGAAAAGTCTCAGAATTGCTGAAATAAATAAATTTCTTTTGGGCTCAGTTGTTGGCAGGATTGTTGGATCATAAATTTGTTCAAGGGACAAGTGCTGTCTTTACCAGGAGCCATCTTATCAGCTTGCATAAGAGCAGATCAGGAAAATCTCAAGCGAGGGAGGGTTGGAACTCATCCAAAAGCTCAAAATTCTAAAACCTGCGCCCTTTCCCCCAGCCATTCCCCTTCTTTCCTTGTCTCTCATCAGCTTGTTAATACACTTTCATCCTTTGAGCAAAACAAGAAACTGGTAATGCTATTTCTTAGAGTAGTAATTCTTTTTCCAAAATTATCTTTCCCCAAAAGCCACAATTCTTGAACTTTTAAGTATTCCAGGAAGCAAGACAAGCAAGATAAATAAGTTTTAGGCTTTTTAATATTCTGAAAAATGGTTAACTGAAGTGTATTAAAAGTGATTTGAGAGACCATATAGGATAATACTCAAAAATATAATCAATCCCTCCCCTTGGTTTGTAATTCAGGAGATGTGTTATCCAGAATCTCTGCTGGTCTTTGATCTGGGTAAAAGTTGACAGAAGATGAAGATTTGTTAGATTCAGCTTTGCTTTCTGACATCGGGTCCTATTTAGTAATCTGATGAAAATATTGTTTTAGATATAACAACCAGTGTGAATTATCAGGCTCAGGCATGGGTTTGAGTCAGTGACTGTAATTAAATGTTCATATTGATACTTTCTTTTGCTGTAGACCTTTCCAAAGTGAAACTGATGAGATTTGATGATCCACTGTTGGGGCCTCGGCGAGTTCCCGTCCTGGGAAAAGAGCACGCTGAGAAGACCCCCATTTCTGAGCATGCTGTTTTCCACGTGGACCTCACGAGCAAGAAAATTCATCTTACTGAAAATGGGCTATGGGCAGATATTGGTGATACAATGATCTATCTGGTTCATTAAATTCAGACACATTGGAGATTTATCCTGGTTTCTGGGGATATTACTACTATGATTGTGCCTATAGATGGACTATGAGAATCTTAGGCTGGACCTAAATAGATTTCATTTCTAACCATCAAATTCTGCATGTACTTGTAAATACACTAAGTTTTCTTGGATTCCTGGACCTAATAAATTTTTTTTCCTTATTGAGGCCTCAAAGAGAAGTAGTTGTACCATACTTTGTTTTTGTTTTTTAACAAATTATTTCCATTTCCCAGAAGCTTCTAGTATTTCAGATTATTACAAAAGTGTCAGTATGCTTCTTGTATGAGGTATACTTCATATTATTTATGAGGCTAAGGAGTATCTAACAACTTGTTATATTTTATCCATTGTGGAGTTAGCTGTTTTTCTTCTAAAAGAGTAAATTAGGCAGCTAGTTTTGCTTTTTAAAAAGAACTCTCATGATGATTTTAAAAGAACAAATGAGAATATTTTGATTTGATTATGATCACTCAGTATTTTGTATAAAGAACAAATAGGTCTTATGTTTATAAGAATTTTTTTAGCTTTAATATATCCAATTAACCACCAATAATATTTTTTCAAGGCTAATATCAATAGTTTATAAACAGTTTATTTGATTTTCACTAAATTTAGGTGAAATTTTAGGATTTAGGATTTCCCCCAGAAATCTGCATCTATCAGATTTGTCTTGAGTCCAGTTGTGTTTAAAGATCAAGCCAACGGGGACTTCCCTGGTGGCACAGTGATTAAGAATCCGCCTGCCAATGCAGGGGACACGTGTTCGAACTCTGGTCTGGGAAGATCCCACATGCTGCGGAGCAACTAAACCCGTGCGCCACAGCTACTGAGCCCATGTCCCACAACTGCTGAAGCCCATGTGCCTAGAGCCTGTGCTCCACAATAAAGAGAAGCCACTGCAGCGAGAAGCCTGAGCAGCACTGCAACAAAGAGTAGCCCCTGCTTGCCGCAACTAGAGAGAAAGCCCGCACCCAGCAACGAAGACCTAATGCAGCCAAAAATAAATAAATAAAACAAAAACCAAAACAAAAAGGATCAAGCCAACAGCATTGCAAATTCTTATTCTTTCTGGAATGTCATTTGATATTGTCTGTGCCATTTGTTTTCATATGAGGAAAAAATATTAGGTATTGATTGACAGACAGGAAAAACATTTCCATTTCTTGAAGGGTTTAATATGGGGAAAGTCCAACTCTGATAATCCTAAGGAACCTGAATTCTAAATTTTCAGGTCATGTAAAGAGATTTTATTGAGCTTCCTTATTTTGCTTTATACAGTTTGAGATTACTGGGCCTAGTTGAATGCTCTATTATAGAATCATTAAAGCAAATCATAGAACGTTAGAACTGAAATATTCCTTAGAGATCATTAAGTGCAAATCATTGTTTATCTGCTAGGAACAGGCTGTATAGCAGAGTGGATAAGGTTACATTCTCTGAAGTCAGGCTAGCTATGTTAGATTTCCATTTCTTCCACTTGCTACTTGGGTGGTTTTGGCCAGTTACTCAGCCTATTTCTTCATCTGTAAAATGGAACTAGTAATTTACCTACTTTCTGGGCTTACTGGGAGATGTTTAGATGAACCAATCTAGGAAAATCTTATATATAGCATAATGCCTGGCAGGTGGTAGACCTTTAGAAATGTTACTGATGATGATGATGATGATGATGATGAGCCTTCAGTAAATGTTACTGAATACTCCTTCTATTACTACTACTACTATATCAGGATTAAGATATAAAGATTATATTAAGATTACTATGGGCCATAATCATGTCATATTTGTTTGGTTCTTCTGGGGCAGCTGTTTTGTTTGCCCTCCATTAGATTCTTTTCTGCTCCCTCAATCTGCATAGCCTTAGTTATTCCCAACATCAAAGTAATCCTTCCTGAGGCCTAAAGCCTACTTAATGTTTAACTTAGGCAAATTAAATGAAATGAGCTTGCCCAAAAAAAAGAAAGGTGAAAGGAAAATAATTTTACTATTGTAAGTGATTGTGCCTATTTTATTAAATGAGCCTATGAACCTATACTTCCTTGGATTAAGTGTGAGTTGGGATTCATGGATTCTCTGTTCCCTCAGTCTCAATTCCTATGTGTCTCTCTTAAGAATAAATGTCTTGCTGGGCTGAATATATTTTTTATGTTTAAAGATATAGAAGTTTTGTAGAAGGAAGCCTCTAAGCATAAGCCTATTACTTCATCAGGTGTGAAGCAAAAAACAGCAACTAGTTGAAATGCTGAAGGAAAAATAAGCTGCATTGGGCTTATTGTTTTATGGGAGATGGTTACCTTCCTAAAGGATTCTAACTCTTTTTAAGTTGTAAAATGTAATGCACATAAACTGACCAACAATAAGAAATATATAATATACACACAAATATATAAAATACACACAAAAAATGAACAACGAAACAGAATTTATCAACAAAGCAAAAACCTATGTAATCACCACCGTGTCAAGGAATATCACAATGCCAGCACCTTGGAAGCCTGCCTTACGCCTCCTCCCGTAAAGACAAGCTTATCGCCCAGTGTATGAACATTCTTTCTACATGTTCCATGTGAGCTTTTAAAGAATGTTTATTCTGCAGTTGTGGAATTCTACATACGTGCATTAGGTCATACTTGCAGATTGAATTGTTCAAATCTGTATCCTACCGTTTTGTTTTCTTGGTGTACTCTTTGTTTTGGAGGCGTCCTGAAATCTCTCATGACCCTGGATATACATATTTCTCCTTCTAGTTCAGACAGTTTTTGTTTTATAAATTTTGATGCTGTGTGATTAGGTGCATATAAATTTAGATTCTGCTGTCTTTCTGGTAAATTGAACTTTTCTAATTAGGAAGTTTTCCTTTATTTTTTCCTAAAGGCTACTTTGTCTAACATTAGTATAATAACATCAGTCTTCTTTTGGTTAGTGTTCAGGTAGAATATCTTTTTCCATTCTTTTGCTTTTAACCTTCTGTCACTTTATTTTCTTTTCACATTTTGACAAATTTTAAACCTACAGAAAAGTTAAAATAATTGGCTAGTAAACATCCATATACCTGTCAACTGAGATTTACCAGTTATTAACATTTTGCTCCATTTGCTTTCTCTTGAAACGTACATTTTAAAAAATGAACTTTTTATTTTGGAATAGTTTTAGCTTTATAGAAAAGTTGCATCTAATGTATGGAGAGTTCTGGTACACCCTTCACTCAGTTTCCCCTAATGTTATTTTATGTAACCTTGGTTCAGTTGTCAAAACTAATTAATACTGGTACGCTGCCACTAACTAAAGGCTTCATTAGGATTTCACCAGTTTTTCTTTTTTTTTAATATGCCTGTATTTTTATAAATTTTTGTTTATCTTTGGCTGTGTTGGATCTTCGTTGCTGCACGCAGGCTTTCTCTAGTTGCAGCTGGCGGGGGCTACTCTTTGTTGCAGTGCGCGGGCTTCTCATTGCAGTGGCTTCTCTTGCTGCAGAGCGCGGGCTCTAGGCGCGCAGGCTTCAGTACTTGTGACACGCGGGCTCTAGGGCGCAGGCTTCAGTAGTTGTGGTGCATGGGCTTAGTTGCTCCGTGGCATGTGAGATCTTCCCAGACCAGCGATAGAATCCGTGTCCCCTGCATTGGCAGGCAGATTCTTAACCACTGCGCCACCAGGGAAGTCCTACCAGTTTTTCCGCTAATGTCTTTTTGCTATTACAGGATCCTATCCACGATACCGCCTTGCATTTAGAATATAGTTTTTAAAAATTTTGAACCATTTAACAGTAAGTTGCAGACACCATGACAATTTACCTTTCAATACTTTAGCATGTAACCCCTAAGAACTAGGACATTATCTTGTATAATAAAAATATATATATATATATATATATCTCTTGCCCAAGAAATGTAACATTGGGCATATATTTTATATGCCCAGTGTAGTTTAGCAATAATATTAGGGTTTTTTTTTCAGGGTCTATTCAGAGATTAAGCATTACATTTCGTGGTCATGTCTCTTGATCTCCTTCACACTAGAACAGTTTCTCAGCTTTTCTTTTTCGGTCTTTCATCACAGTAACATTTTTGATGACTCCATGCCAGTTGCTAGTAAGTTTGCCTCACAATCTGGATTTGTCTGTTTTCTCATGGTTGGATTCAGATTTTAAAATCTTGGCAAGACTACTACAGGGTGATATTTCCCACTGCATCATGTATTGATGATTGTCAGATTCATATATTGTTGGTGTGTTCCCATTACTGATGATACTAAGTTTGATCAATTGGTTAAAGTAGTATCTTCAGATTTCTCCATTGAAAAAGCAATCTTTCCCTTTTGTAATTAGTAAGTAGCCTGTAAGGTGATATTTTAAAATTTATGTGAATATCCTGTTTACCAGCAAACTTTCAGGAAATGGTAGCATTCATCGATCATCTTTCTGCCAGTAACTACATGGGTAGTTGTAATAGGGTGAGTTCTTAATTTTATCATTTCTTCTACATGTATTAGGTATCATTCTTCTGTAAAGAAGAGGTTTCCCCTTTGCTTCCATTTTTTGCCTTTCACCATTCTTTACAAACCACTATGGACTGATGGGTTCTTTTTTTCATATATGCTATGATCTGTTACCATTGTTATACTTTGACTGCTCAGATTTTCTGGAGTTATCCAGTGGGAGCCCCGTTCAAGCTAGTTCCTGTGTGCTTTTGCTATCTCCCCATCAGTCTTGGAACATTTCTTTGCTTAATGGCACAAGCAGTTTCCTGTTCACCTTGTATTTTCCTGTCCCCAGAACAGGAATCAGTTTTTTCTCCAAGGACCTCTGCTTCATTTTAATGGAGAATGGTATTAAGAAAGCAAGATCTGGGTGTTTTGTGTGCTCATTGCTACTAAGTTGTGGGGTTTTTTTTAGGCTTTTCTAACAGGCAGAGCTAAGAAATATGTATATATAAAAATCATAATTTTATCTAATACCACAATTCTTTCTTGCATTTTCCCTGAAAATATCTGTATCTTTCTTCTCACACAGTGAAAATTCTGGTTCCCAAGAACCTCAGTATATTTACTGATTTGCTCTGTTAATAACTTCAGACTTGCCAATGCAGTGCTACTATGAACAACAAATTTACTAAGTAGAGTTCAATATATATTTTTTGAAAAACAAATTTGCAGTTCTTTGTGTCTTTAAGGTGTTTCTCACTAAGGGAAATAGTCAAAGCACTGTGTTTAAATGTTACTTGAATGAATTCCTTTTCATTTGTGGTTTTAATATAAAGTCATTTGTTTCTCTTACTCAATTTTATGGGTTTTTCCCCTTTTTATTTATTTTTTGAAAAAGTAAAGTACTTACACTGTTTGAAAGTCAAAACTACATGCATTCAGAGAATTTTTACTCTCTGGCACCACATTCCCATGTTCTATAGCTAACCATTTCGCTAGTTTCTAGATTATCTTTCCTGTGTCTCTTTGTAAAAATAAGCAAATATTTATTTATATGTACTTTACTTCCTCCTTTCTGATGTAAAAAGTAGATGTTATAGATAATTATTTTATACCTTGCTTTTTTAAGTTAAATTTATTTTTTGATAAATATATGTATGTATTTATTTTTTTACTTTAGGTCATGGAGATCTCTTTCTTTGTCCTTCTCCTTTTCCTCCCTTGCCCCCTTCTGTCCCTCCTCTTCTCTCCTCTGTGTTATACTTTTGTAAAGGTGTACCATAACTCATTCAATTAGTTTCCTATGGATGGGCATTTAGGTGTTTCTAAGTTTCTGATATTTTATAGAACCTGTATAGAATTATATAGTGAGTAACTTTGTGGATATGTGGTTTTGTATTTGTGGAAGTGTATCTTAAATTTATGGAAGTTGGCTTGTAGGTCCAAGGGTAAATGCATGTATAGTTTTGTTAGCAGATAATCTGGGTAAAAAAGCATATTAGGCAGAAGGTACAGCAGGTGTAAAAGCTCTGAGGCAGGGGCGTGTAGCTGGTGTGCTGAAGGGGTAGCAAAGAGGCCACGTGAAGAAACAGGTCTAGAGAGGACAAGTGACCTGTCCAAATCCTATACATCAGTGGCAGAGATGTGTTAGAGCCCTGGCTTCCATAGCTCCAGTCCATTGCAGCATACTTATTAAACAAGGAATGCATGCATGGGAAACAAGAATGTATTTGACCAAGGCCAGCGATGTCAGGGCTGTTAGGTCAGAAGAGGGAGAAGTTTCTATGGACTTGAGTCAGATAAGACTTCACAGATGAGGTGCGCTGTGAAGGATGATTAGGATTGGAGCAGCAGCTAGGAGAGCAGGGCCGCATTCCAAGCTTTTAGAACCAGGTGTGGATAAGGGCTAGGAGGTGAAAGCAAATGCATGGCTTGTTTGGGAGATAATGCTGGGAATGGAATGTTTATCTTGGAGGAATGAGAGAGAAATTGGAAACAGGTAAGTAAATTGGGCCTTATTATAACAATTCTTGGATTCCAGGCAGAAATTCGAAGTTGATTTAATTACCTAGAGAGTCACTGCAAATTTTTAGGTGGGAATGAGAAGATATGTTCCTTCATGTCTTTTATAGTTTGTAGTAGTTTTGTCTTTCTGTTTTTCACTTGAAAAATTCATTCACTTAGTCATTCTGATGACTGTTTACTAGATACTTATGTGCCTGGCTCAGGTAAGTTCTCAGTGTTAGCTGATACTTTGTTATGCTATTTTCTCTCCTTAATATCTTTGGACATAACTTCATATCTGTATTAGAAAATACTTAGATGCCACCCAAGACTTACAGCATCAATTAAGTTTTCTAACTGCTCACTGCCATCCTTAAAGCTTAATTGATTATAAGGTAGGGAACACCCTCCTCCCCTCCCCACACACATGAAAAACAAACACCCTCCTCCCCTCCCCACACACATGAAAAACAAAAAAAAACACTCATATCAAACAGTAAGGACACTGTCCTTACTCCTAAGGGCTTAAGGAATGTGACAAAGGAGTAGTTAACTGCATTTTCACTTTGGAGGACTAAGTGGTGATTTGTTGTACCCCTTGTTTTTCTTATACTGGAGTTAGGTCTAGAGCTGTGCTGTCCCAATAATTTAGCCACTTAACCACATGTGTCTGTAGAGGACTTGAAATGTGAGTAGTCTGCATTGACGTGTGCTGTAAAAGCGTAGAATAAAGACTTATTATGACAAAGAGAATGTAAAACACCTCAATTTTATGTAGATTACATGCTGAAATAATATTTTGAATAAATTGGATTAAATAAAATATGTTAAAGTTAATTTCATCGGTTTCTTTTTACTTTTTAAAAAGTAGCTTCTGGAAAATTTTAAATTGCATATGTGACTCGCATTTTATTTCTGTTGGACAGCATGGTCTACAGACAAAGAGATTTAGGTTAAACATTACTTCCTGTTGTACCATATCAAGCGATACGTAATATCAGTTTGTCCCACTCTTAGTGATGCTAAATTTGATAATTTCTCAAACTCTTCCTTTTAAAGATACGTTTTGATCACTTGCAGAACTTTCCATTATAAAGATACATATTTTTAATCACTGTCAGAGTTTTTGTTGTAAAGATACATTTTAAAAAAACACTCTCAGGACTTTCCATTGTAAAGATACATTTTGAGTATTTCTCCAGAGTTAAGATCCTTTATTTCTTTTACGGTTAGAAATCTGTAGAGGATGTTTTAGCACCTTGCAAATGTCCTGTTCCCAATTTTTTACCTAATGGTTTTATTACCCCCGATCCTTTCCTGAATAAATTATGTTGGAAACTGTGCAAAATGGTGATTTTCTAATGCGAAAATTATTACCAAACCAGACTTGGGTTTGCTTACCTGCTGCACAGCAAAGCCAAGCTACTGACCCTGGGTTGTGGTGAAGGAAAGTGCAGCATTTATTTGCGGGGTGCCAAGCAAGGATAATGGACAGGCAGCTTGTGCTCAAAAGACCGTAACTCCCTGATGGCTTTCAAGTACGAGTTTTTAAAGGCAACATTTGGGGTGAGGGTTGTAGCTCCTGGACTTTCTTTTGATTGGTTGGTGGTGAGGTAACAGGCTTATGTTTTGGGACTCTTAATCATCAACTTTCTGGTTCCAGCTAGTCTGAGGTTTCTGTGCTTATGGTCAGCAGATCGTCACCATCTTCTTCCAGGTTGGGGGTCTTAGTTTCTGCAGAACAACTCGAAGATATGCATCAGATTGTGTGTATATCCCTTTAGGAGGAGCTCGGCCTCTGTTTTATTGCTGAACTATTTGCTTTTCCTTTATTTTTGCATTCCATCACTTCCCTAATTAGTAATTGCCTTAGTCTTAGCCCTTTAGAACTTAGGGGGAAGGTCTAGGAGACTAAAGCCATTTTCTACAAATAAGAAACAGGGAACATGGAGGGACTTTTGTACCTGAGAGGGCCCTGCAAGGTCCTGCTCGACTTCAGTCTCCCCTTTTCTTTGATACTACTCAGTCCTGAGGGGAGGAGGGGCTGGACAAGAAAGAGAAAGTTTTGGATAGAGTGGTTAATCATAAACTCATCAGGGGACTCTGTTTCAGGGGACTGGGTTTCAGTTACCATTTCTTTTCCATAAATAGTTGTCATTCTTCTATAAAGAAGAACATTTCTTTTTCTTCTTTCTCTTTTTCATTTATTTTTAGGTGAAAGAGCTGTGTGGCATGTGGATTGGTCACTTCATACAATAGATGTTTGATTAGAAAAGTTGGCACAAATGAAATTTTAAAATATGGGATCAGCTTACATGTGCAATGGTTGCTCATTCTTCAAAGGAATCTTATTGTAAATCTTTTTGCAAAGCTAGTAATCACTTAATTTCTGTTACTCTTATAAACTTGAATTTTCATATATAGCACATTTATTCAACAACTTATTGAGTGCTTATTAATAGTGTTTCAAACACTGTGTTAAGCACTTGGAATAGAGTGGTAAGCAGAAGAAACATGGCTGTCCTTCATGTGGGATGCATCCTTACAGTTAAGAAGACAATGAGAGTTGTCCAGAACCTAGTGAGTGAAGGCAATTATGAAGCTGTATCTGAAGGATCTTGATTTGGGTGGTATTATATAGGCTTTTGCTAACAACCCTGTTCAAGTAAATGCTTTGAAGTTCAGAACCATAAACAATCATTCTCTATGGGTCTGATGAGAATATATAGTAGAGTTGGCAATTTCCGCCTGTTGTCTTTCTAGTATAAATAACATTGAATTTTTATTACAGACCCCTCCCCTCAATGTGCAATTTTCTCTAATTTTATTCCTCTAGGAACATTTTCCTAGTGTTTCTGGTGTCCGTGCCTCTATAAGACATGCTCTAGAGACATAATTCAGAGGCTCCTAAGACCCTGAAGATTCAGAGCAGTAGGGAGGCGATCACCAGCCAAACCCTGCTTTGTTCACCAGATTCCATTTGGGCTGTGTAGGGAAGAAGTAGCAACACTTTCCCGGCATGCTCAATGAAGTCCATGGAAGAGTAGGAGATTTCTAAAAGTTGTAAAAATCCTTAGAGTCTTGGGACAACTTAGCGTAGCTTAAACTTTAGGAAACCATCTTTTATTACGTGGTCTCAAGCACGATATCTGTGCTGCAAGACCTTTCTTTCTGTCTCTGTTTTCAGGTTATTTGTGGGACTCATACCCTCTTGCTTAATTGGACCAGCAGCCCTGGGGATGATGAGAGGCCCCCACTACTTCTCAGTTACAAGGCATGGCGGAAATCTGTAGCCTTTTGAGTCCCCTAAGGAAAGGTCAAGTGACACTTAGCTAGATAAATGTTTGCTAGAGTTATCTCTTAAAGCAAAGGGATTTTTCCACCAAAGAGTAGTTTTCTTTTTATTTAACTTACACTATATCTTCAGCAGTATCTCCCTTCAGGTTAGTAAGACGGACATGCCCACAGTTAACTGTGTACCTGTCTTTAAAGAAATAAGATGTCTGCCAGTTACACTGCTATGACCTCAGGTTCCAGAATATCAAGGCAACATTCTTTAGATGTTTCATTTTGGATTGAACCTAAGTTTAGAATCAGCTTATTGTTGAAGGGAAAAGGATATCCCAAGTGACAAGAAAATACCTATTAACTATGAATTGGTTTGGAAATTACTTCTCTGAGTTTCCTGAGGATATTTCCTTCCTCAACACACACTCACCTCTATTGCTTTCACTCATATCATCTGAAGATGAACAACATTTTATTTCCAGCTTGAGGTAGGGAGTAGGGTGATTTTACCCCCAGCTTTTGCTCTTTGGTTGGAATATCAAATCAATATCCTCCTATAAGGAGCCAGGAAAAAGAAAACTGGGCTCAGGAAGAAAGCTGCTATCATTTCCCATGTGTGCTTGAAAAGGAGGCAACTGATTATTTCCTTCTGGCCTTGCTTGGCTGGTGAAAGAGAAGAGCTGGCTTGGATGGAAAGGTGTCTCTACTCTTAACTGAAAATTTTGCACCCTGACCAAGTGAAACTTTATTTCTGGTGGCTGCCATTAATTTCCACCCTTTTGAAACCAAAACTCAAGAGTTTTGACTTCAGTTAAGAGTTTGAAATGGTTCATCAAGGAGGCCTCAGTGGAAGGCAGAACAAACTCTTAGTACTGCAAGTTTCATTAAAGTAGAGGGTGACATGAAACCCCCCCAGGCTGAAGCACCAGGTGTGTGGGAACATGCAGTGGGGAATGTGTTTAGCTGCTAGAAGAGGTGAAGGTTAGGGTAAGGCTGAAAATGGGGAAGGCTGTGTGTCCCATCCGTTGTTTGGTAGGAGCTGATAACTAGAATGACTGCAGTGAGTCCTCTGCCTCCCACCAGTTGAAGCCTCTCTCTGCTTCTCTCCTTTATGGTGACCAACCCTCTTGGTTTGTCTGGGACTGTTCTAATTTTAACACTGAAAGTTTTCCATCCTGGAAAATCCCTTAGGCCAGGGCAAACTGGGATGATTAGTCACCCTGATTGAATTTTAAGGTATTTGGGTAGCACATATGACAACTGAGAAACTGCCCCCAATCTCCTCCCTCTGTTCTTCGTTTCTGAGAAAAGTGTTCAGGATGCCCTAGGGTATGTGCAAGATCCTTAATTTAAATAATAACGGTAGCTGCCATCAACTGCATGCCTACTATATGCCAAGTACATAATCTTGTTTAATCCTCAGGGCGACTATGGAGGCACGATAGTTTAAGTCCAACTTTATGGAAGAGGAGACGAGAGCTGAGGACTGGGACAAGTTGTATTTTACAGGGTCAAACAACTAGAATGCAGCTGAGCCACATTTGTACTTTAGTGTGCCTGAATCGAAGCTCTGTCCTCTTTACACTAAATGAAGAAGTTGCTGAATTTGATGGCAAATGGATAGCTACTCTGGTTTAGAAACTGTGTGACCATCAGCTTCACCCACTGCTTCCAAACTCATTCTTATTACTGGTAGTGTAAGATTCTATCTATCTAGAGTAATATACAGAGCTAAAAGCTATGTAGGAAGCTGCAATAGCTACTTTAGTCTGACACCTGTAGCAGCCCCTGAATAATTATTCAGTTCTTAAAGGAACTACTAAGTGCCTGGCACATAGCAGGTACTCGGTGAAGGGTAGCTGTGCTTGTTATTTTAATTTTGACACATGAGCTATAATCTTGAACTGAAATGTTTTAGCTAATGAATGTCAATTCAAACATTTTAATATAAAAATCACCAAAGATTCAGAGTATTAAGGAAAGAAAATAATACAGTTCTTGAGTTCAAAATTAGGCAAACACACACACAAAAACCCCTTTTTTTCCCCCACCAAGGAAAAGCTACCCTCTTAGTTATTTGATTTGCAATAGCTAGAGGACAGGCTTCCTTGCCATAATAGGTGTTACACATATAATGCTGAGATAGAAGCAGAAAATTCTCTTCTAGGGCTCCAAGCTATAAGTGCGTTTCAGGGGAAAATCTAATCTAGGGGCCCAGCGCTAAGAAACTCCTTTACTAAAATTGCTGGAAACTCTTAGTGTAATAATGGAAGTCCCAGCTTGCAGGGATCACGTTGAGAGGTAAATGCCCTGGGTTATGTGGAGGCATGCAAGAAGATTTTAGGCTACTCTCAATAAAAACTCTTGATGTTTTTATGTAATCAATTCACACCTGAGAGTTGTGCCTTTACTAGAGAATGAAACATGGTTAAGGTCACGTAATCTGTAGCTAGATTTGAGGAGGACTCAGATATAATGGAAGAGATGTGTGAATTGAGTTTAATCCAATTCAACAGTTGTTGTGCACCCACTAGTTTTCAAGGAGTGCACTGGATTCTGGGGATACAGGGAGAAGCAGCAGGTGCCCCCTGACCTCAAGGAGTTCACATGGAAGTAGAGGAGAGAAGATATGTATAGAGGTAGTTTCTTCAGGACCAATCTGAAGTCTTCATAGGTGTCTTAGTCTGCCCAGAATTTCATAAAAAAATACCACAGACTGTGTAGCTTACGGAAGAGCTACTTATTTTCTCACAGTTCTGGAGGCTGGAAGTCCAAAATCAGGGTGCCATCATGGTCCAGTTCTGGTGAGGACTCTTCTTGGTTTGCAGCCTTCTCTCTGAGTGTTTACATGGCCTTTCCCTTCTTATAAGGCCAGCAGTCCTATTGGACCAGGATCCTACCCCTATTCTTTATTTAACCTTAATTATCTCCTTGAAGCCCTACCTCCAAATACAGTCACATTGGGAGCTAGATCTTCAACATATGAGTTTGGGGAGACACAATTCAATCCATAGCAGTAAGCTTTAGCCCACATCATAGCAAATATATTAACATGTACCCATACCTATGTTATATCCTTTTTCTTTTCTGTATACTAAGTGAAAGGATTTTAATAATTTTGCTTTTGAAATTATTTGGCTTTGAGTAATTTATGATTAGCTGTTGCTTCTCAGCAGTCATTCATTCTTGGATTTTTTTTTTTTTTTTTTTTTTTTTGCAAAATGAGAGAATTGTAATTTGTTTTCAAATGTAATAAAATATGTGTGAATTCCAAATTGGACATTCATGTGACAGGTATCATGCTAGGTTTTTGTGTTTAATTGAGCATTAACTAATTTCAACTTTGCAGTTTTTTTGTTTTGTTTTGTTTTGTTTTGCGGTACGCGGGCCTCTCACTGTTGTGGCCTCTCCTGTTGTGGAGCACAGGCTCTGGACGCACAGGCTCAGCGGCCATGGCTCACGGGCCCAGCCGCTCCGCGGCATGTGGGATTTTCCCGGACCGGGGCACGAACCCGCGTCCCCTGCATCGGCAGGTGGACTCTCAACCACTGCGCCACCAGGGAAGCCCCAACTTTGCAGTTTTTATATTTTGTAGCCAATACTTTTTTCCAGGTCTCAAACGCTTTGATAGGTTCTTGAAAAGCTTGTTAGACCCTACATATTGTCTATAATGCCAAATGGATAAAAGGGTGGGGATGTTTCATAGCTCTACTTTCACACTTGTAGATAGGTCACTCCCAACTCTACTCGCTCTTCCAAGCTCTTGTGCAGCATTCCCAGCTGTTGGCTGGGATGCCCCTCATGTCTCACTGGCACTGTAGATTGGCTGTGCTCCCAGCATCCTCTTCCCTTCTGCCTTACCTCCTATTCTATTTTCCTTGCCATCTCTGTTACATTGACATCGCCACCTACCTGGTAGGAGGTGCAGAAGCCATTGCAGTGATCATCAGTGGTCTCCAAGTCCACCTGTATCAGGTTTCAGGCTGTTATCAGGATGACTACGTGGGCATTGCCTGGGAACTTTATTATGGACACTGATTTCTATACCTCATCCCTGGAGTCCTGTACAGTGGTCTGGGGTGAGGCTTGGGAATTTGTTTTTTTAACAAGCCAATGTGCTGTCAGGTTTGGGAGGGTGTGGGTAGTATTGGTGGAATGAAAGAGAGATGTGATCATAATAACAAGAACAGGGCTCCCCATATTATGATAACTTGAAATCCCATTGGATTTAATGTCCCAAATCAGAGGTTCTCAAAGGGCTCCACAGCTGTTTGCAAGATGCCCACAGGGTGTTGCCTTAAGGATGCTCAGGAGTATTCTACTCTGGCCTCTAGGTTTTGTGTCCCAGGTGTCCCAGGTGCAGAACTTTGGTGACTATTACTGTAACAACGGCTGTTACAGGAAGAAATTCTGCTGTCTTTTTATTTTCTCTCAAGTATGAGGCAAGCTCTTTATTTCCTCATAACACATCAGAGACCAGGTACAAAACTCTTAATGAAGCTTGCTAAAAGGGTAGCCCCAAACAGAATAACTGCTACTATGTACAGGCTGAGACTCATTCTCGGGCCCCTCTATCCCACTCTTGACATGCCCCTTCCATGAGGCTAGATAACAGCGTACCCTTCACTATAGGACTCACTCCAGGTATCCCCAGGGTAGGCATTCAGGCAAAACTAACTTTCAGCCCCAGAAAAAGAAGGAAGTTTTTTTCTCACCTCACTTTTGAAGCCCACCCCCTGGGCCTGTATTTCTATTTCAGAATGACTGAGTGGAATATCTATGCCCTTCAGGGAAAATCGAACCAGAGTTGTACTATGTGGCTGCACGAGGACAACCATATAGTGGTTTGATATCAAGATATATTCTGAAGTCTGGGTTATTCATTTAAATGATACTACCTGTCCCACTTTAGTAGCCTCGTCCAGATTTAGATGTACCATTCAGTCCAATTCCTTATTTGTCTTTTCAACAAAGTTTCAAAATCCTTGCATACAGCCTCACTCAGGGTCACATTGTTACACAGGCTGTGTGCACAATAAACAAGTTACCTGTCCTTCAGTCCACATAATAACCCTGTGAGGTAGTTTTTTCATCTTAAATTTGAACAAACAAAACAGAGGTTAAGCCACTTAACCAAGGTCAGGCTTCCAGGAAGTGGCATGCTGGGGCTTTATTTGTGAATTTATTTTTAAACACTGAGAAACACTGAGGAAGTAGACTGGACATTGAGTCTGAGTGACAGAACTTGGAATAATAATGCCACTAATAGAAATGGGGCAAAAAATCAGAGGAGGTGTGATGGAGGAGGAGGGAGGGAGATGGTGAAGTCAGCTTGGGCTCTGAAATAAGAGCCACTGGGCATCACTGGGTCCCTGTCTCTTTATCACTGTGTCTTGGCTTGATGATTATCCTTCTGAACCATCTTCTTTGTTTCCAAGTTAATCACCATCCTTGACTCTCCAGGAGCCATGCACCAGCCCAGGCTGTGGTGAAGCAGCCTGTCCGGGGAGCCAGTGGCAGGACCACAGTCACAAAGATTGTCCAGACTGGTGGGGACTGGAGCACCGGCCTCTTCAGTGTCTGCAGAGATAGGAGAATTTGTATGTTTTTTCTCTTCCTTTAAGTTCTCCTTTACTATTTTCTTTCCTAAAACACCAGTGGGTAGAAAAGCTGCATCAGGCACAAGGACAGAAATTAAATGGTTTCAGACTAACTAGACTAATATTCTAGTGACTCAAATACACTCCTTGGCAGGAAGGATCTTGCTTTTCAGGGATGTGGATGTTTTTATAAAATAAGTGATGACTTCAAAGGTTTTTTTAAATGACAAAATCCGTTGC
Source organism: Tursiops truncatus (assembly GCF_011762595.2). Classification (NCBI taxonomy): domain Eukaryota; kingdom Metazoa; phylum Chordata; class Mammalia; order Artiodactyla; family Delphinidae; genus Tursiops; species Tursiops truncatus. The sequence goes on along the minus strand of NC_047036.1, from coordinate 122,165,323 downwards.
ATGTAAAGACACACAAAATGGGCTCCCTTATCTGCAGCTGATGGAGTATAAATTGGTACAAGCTTCCCAGTGAATGGTTAGTAACACCTATAAAAAGGGCCTCAAGTGTTATGTAGCCTTCGACCCAGTAATTACAGTTTTAGGCATTTAGTCGAAGGAAATAAATCATGTGCAAAGATTTAGCAGCATCATTAAATTGTTGCAGCATTGGTAATTGTAGCAACAATCTGGAACAACCTAAATGTTCAGTGGGGGCTTCAATACAATGAATTATACAGCCATGAAAAGTCATATTGTAGAATAATACTTCCTGAGATGGAAAAATGTTGAGATACAATTTTAAGTTAAAGAATCAGATTGTAAAACCATGTACATTAGACATTAATTAGGGGGAATATTTAGAAAAATATCTGGAAGGATATAAATACAAATGTTTACAGCAAGTGTCTCCAGATGGTACGCTAATGAATAGTTTTTCTTTTTGCTTATCTCTAGTATTTCTGTAAGGAAAGTGTAGTACTTTCCTCACAGAATAGTGAGGAAGACCAGTCATTGAATAAGACCAATCATAAAAAGATGCTCCCTTTGTTTTTTTTTAAATTAAGTTTTATTGGAGTATAGTTGTTTTACAATGTTGTGTTAGTTCCTGCTGTACAGCAAAGTGAATCAGCTATACGTGTACATGTATCCCCTCTTTTCTGGATTTCCTTTCCGTTTAGGTCACTGCAGGGCATTGAGTAGAGTTCCCCATGCTATACAGTAAGTTCTCATTATATATCTATTTTATACATAGTATCAATAGTGTGTATATGTCAATCCCCGTCTCCCAATTCATCCCTTCCTCCCTCCCCGCCTTGTATCCATATGTCCATTCTCTATGTCTGTGTCTCTCTTTCTGCTTTGCAACTAAATTCATCTGTATCATTTTTCTAGATTCCACATATAAGTGATATTATATGATATTTGTTTTTCTGACTTCACTCTGTATGAGTCGCTAGGTCTATGCACGTCTCTGCAAATTGCACAATTTTCGTTCCTTTTTATTACGGCTGAGTAATATTCCAATGTATATATGTACCACATCTTCTTTATCCATTCTTCTGTTGATGGGCATTTAGGTTGAATAGCTCCCTTTGTTGATTGAAATCTTTTCAGACACTGGTTTAGATGTAAAGAAGTACCAACAACACTGCCCTCTAGCTGCATGATTTTCCACTGGGTTTGAAGTTCAAAGCACATTGATTCTATTTTTACCTTAGGACATTCTGACCCATCTCTGGTACCACATGTCAGTATCCTTTTCCAGGACCTGATGTTCTTGCCCTAGGGAGTAACTCGGTCACAGAATCTTTTTTTTTTTTGCCGGGGGGGGGGTGGCGTGGGGGGCTGTCCTTTTTGATGGATGAGGGCCAGTCTCTTAAGTTCAACAGACTCTGGATCTGCTATTTTTGAAGAATATGGCTCCCCCACCCTTTAGAGGGTCTGGCAAGACCTGGATTTATCCTAAAGCCTCACAAGATGGATCAACCAGAGAGCTCTGAGCTGCTACCTGATCCACGTCCTTATGCAGCTGAGTCTTGGCTGAGGCAGAAACTGGAACAAAATTTTTGGTGCTCTGATCATCCAAGCCTGAGCCTTCACTGTTTGCCTGGGCCTCACAGAGAAGAGACCGCCCAGCACCAAACACTATCCTCCATCGCTGTCCCTTTGACCATCTGACCCAGAGCTCAGCAGATTTCTTCCTGCCACAGCTACCCATGTGTACTTCTGACCAGACAATTATGGCAGCTGTTCTCTGAATCACTCAGGATTCTTCCTGGTTCTTGTCCACATTCTCTGACTTTGGTTGTCACCCAGTACTGTGGTACAGAGAAGGCAGAATAGCCACGTGGAGATGTGGAGACCTAGCCCCAGTTTGGGGAGTGGACCATTTTCCCTTCATAGCTTATAGTTCGTGGTTGGAGGGGTGAGGGTATCAGTGCATTTCCAAGTAGAGCAAAGCCTGGAACATAATGTAGTGGTTAGGAGAGCACATTTGTATTGGATATAGACCTTGCCTTGAATCTTAACTCTGCCTCTTACTGGCCATTTGACCTTGAACAAATTCTCAGGGCCTTCATTTTTCCAGCTCTGAAATGGGGGTAAATAAAGGTGCCCACCTTAAAGATTGTCAAGATTAAAGCAGATAATGCACAGAACCCGCTCTAGAACACTGGCTTGGAACATAACTGGATCAGAGTTTTTTTGGTTGCGTGCTATATATTGGGTTAAATAGTGTCCCCTCAAAATTCATGTCCACCTGGAGCCTCTGAATGTGACCTTATTTGGAAATAGGTTCTTTGCATTGTTGTCAAGTTACAAAGAGGTTATAGTGGATTAGGGTGGGCCCTAAGCCAGTGGCTCGTGTTCTTGTAAGAAGAGGGAAATTTGGATGCACACACAGAAAAGATGGCCATGTGAAGACAGGCACCAATTAGAATAATGCATCTATAAGCCATGGAATGCCAAGGATTGCCAGCAACCACCAAAAATTTGGAGAGAGGCATGGAACAGACTTTCCCCCAGAGCTTCCAGAAGGACGAAGCCTGCCAACACGCCAATTTCAGACTTCTAGCCTCCAGAATTCTCCAATGAGAGCATACTTTCTATTGTTTTAAGATGTCCAGTTTGTGGTATTTTGTTATGTCAGCCCTAGGAAATTAATACACAAGCAAACATAGGATTTCATTAGAAGGTTATGGGGTAGCTCACAAAATCAGGAAATCAACTAAAAGCTAAGCTTAGGAGGGACAAGATGCATTATCAGGAGATAGCTGAAAGTCTGGTCAACTCCAAACATTTTAATCCTTTTGCTTTCCTATCTGAGAATTGCTGTTTCAGCAATGGAGCCCAATCTGCCTAGCCTAGGTCATGACTGCTGCTTGACTAGGCCAGGGCATTTTGAATGACAGTTCTCTTATTTCCCACAATAGGGAAGGGATAAATTCCTAAATTTACTATTGGGGTGTGTTACTATGAAAATTCCAACAAATATACAATAATGCACTTAATAAATCATAGGTATTAATGTCATTGTTGTTATAAATTTTTATTTTCCAGAGTGTTGAGAGCAAAGAGTAGAATCAGGAGACTTAGATTGGTTGCTGCCCAATCCCAAGAGTACCTAAAAAGTTGACCAAAGAAAGGACCACATGCCACCCCCTCAGCCTTAAACATTGTTTCACTGCTGAGTTCTGCGCTCCACCCCCATCAGTGTTCAGGAGACCAACCACACGGGTCTTCTGGGTCCCTGCTTGTCCATTGGAGAGCCCATTCTAGGGGCAAGAAGGAATGACATGTGGAGAATACAATATTCTTTACAGCTGGACGTGATCTGTGGAGGAGAGGCCATGAATATACAGTACCGGCTGATCTCAAATGTACTGTGTCCTAATTGTTGTTGCCTGGATGGGCCTCCATTTTGTAACTGCTCATAGTATCTCTAAGCTAATGGTCTCACAAGAAAAAATTTATAGGCAGTATCAATTTATACACTGGTGATCTGCACCATGATTCCCAGGATGCAGCTGGAGTATGAGTGCTATGAGTCTTAGGTTTTTTTCCTTCCTGGTTTAAAAGGGCTACTTCATCCACAAAGTTTTATTTTAATCACATCACTGTGACAATACTTGTGACAAACTTGGAAACAAAAGGGACATCTTCTTTCCATGACTGTTTCACGTCAGATTCCCATCTTGGGATAGTTTACCATTAAATGTTGAGAATTACTGCTACAATTTGTCATCCATTAAGCAAAGGGTACATTATGAAGAGTGATAATTTCCATTTATTTTTGACATTTTGCTTCTTCATTTAATTGCACTTCTGGTTTTTAAACTGCCTCCCTCTTCCCACCTCTGTGCTTTCTTCTGAATTCACACTGCCCTGGGATGAGAAAATGGGTGCTTTTGTGTCCTTTGAGGATGTGGTTTCTGAAAGCTCAGATGTGAAGCTGAAGCGGAGGTGAAATAAGTGGCTGTGAAATGGCCTTGTGGGTGAAAGGCTGGCTGTTCCAGCTGGGGGTGTTTGTGATGTTGCCCCAGAGGAGGTTTATATGGAAGGTGTAATCAACACTGGTTTGTAATTCAGCCAGCCTTTACTGAGTTCCTACCTATGTATGGTCATGTGATAGGCGCTACAGACATAATAGTGACGAAGACAGAGACGGTCTCTGAGAGTACATAGGCAGTAAGCAAATAGACAAAATAATTGCAGTGGTGCTGAGTGCTGTGGAGGAAGTAAACAAGGTGTTTTGAAAGGAAATTACAGGGGGCAAAGGATGGCCTCTCTGAGGAACTGACTTAAGCTGATACCTGAGAGATGGGAGAGAACCAGCCACTAAAATCACCTTTCCTGTGGAGGCACCACAAGCAACAGGCAGTAAAGGGCTTTGTGTGGACAAGAAGCCATCAGAGGCCCAACGTGGGTGGGGTGAAGCAGTCCAAGAATTTCTTTGGTTTTCTGGAAGAGGAAGGAGGCAAGAAAAGGCCTCAGACTGGGATTCGTGTCCTTGAACTGTATCTTGGGTAAACTGTACACTGTACACTGCAGTCTGAAAGCAGGGACGACTGGTCCTGCTCACTGGTCTTGCCCAGCGGAGCACCTGACCAATAGAAGGCGCTAATGAATATTTCCTGAACGACACATCTATGAATGAATTTTAACCTGTATTCTCACTTGCTTCCTTCTTTCCTGCACTTCATTGAAACAATCACAAAGGCTTAGATTCAGAAGGGATATTGGGGTCAGCTGGTCTGGCCCCTCACCAGCTTGTCTAAGTCCCCTCTGTAGCAAGCCTGGTAAGGACCTGACAGCCTTGGCTTTCTGAACATTTCTGGAGAGGAGGGCTCCTCTCCCTTGGAGCCATCTCAGTGCTTAAAAAAAAAAAAAAAGATTTTTAATAGGTTACCAGGTACGTGATGCAAAATTCAAAAGTACCTACCCCTTAGGTATATGAAAAGCAGCAACTCCATCCTTGCCCTCCTGCCCTGCCCAGTACTCCTCAGAGGCCACCACTCTTACCTGAGCCCCAATATAGTCTATATGCTTATAAATATATAAAAAATTTTAATGAAAATAGATTAATCTTTTTATTATAAAAGTATCATATAATCATGGTAAAAAAGAAAAATGCAAAAGACTATAAAAGAAGAAAGCAGTATCCTGTAATCCCAGTGTCGTAGATATACATCGTTAATATTTTGGTATCTATCCTTCCAGATTTTTTCTGTATATGTGGTATATATAATTGACAAAAATAATAGAATTGTAAACACACACAGTTCTGCATCTTTATTTTGTTTTAATTTAACAATATAGGTGACCATATTGTGCAGACCATATCAGCACTTCTGAAGCTAATATTTTAAATTGCTGCATAGATTCCATTGTATGAATGTACCATAATTTATTTATCCAAAAATTCTTATTTATGGATCTTTATGTGGTTTCCAGACTTTTTGCTATTCAAACCAATGCTTTGTGAGTATTCTTGTATTGGTGCCATTTTGTATGTGCGTGAGTTATCTGTTGGACAATTGCTGAGGGTAAACCTACTGGTCAGATAGTACGTACCTTTTTAAATCTTGATAGATGTTTCCAAATGGCTCTCCATTTAGAAGTTGTACTAATTTACACTCCCACCCACAATGTATGATCATGCCCCATTCCTTATTTATTTATTTATCTATTTATTCTTGGCTGAGTTGGGTCTTCATTGCTGCATGTGGGCTTTCTCTAGTTGCAGTGAGTGGGGGCTACTCTTCCTTGCAGTGCATGGGCTTCTCATCGCGGTGGCTTCTCTTGTTGCGGAGCACGGGCTCTAGGCACGCGGACTTCAGTAGTTGTGGCTCGGGGCTTTAGAGTGCAGGCTCAGTAGTTGTGGTGCACGGGCTTAGTTGCTCCACAGCATGTGAGATCTTCCCCGACCAGGGCTCGAATCCGTGTCCACTGCATTGGCAGGTGGATTCATAACCACTGTGCCACCAGGGAAGCCCCACATTCCTTTTTTTTTTTTTTTTTTTTTTTTTGCGGTACACGGGGCTCTCACTCTTGTGGCCTCTCCCGTTGCAGAGCACAGGCTCCGGACGCTCAGGCTCAGCGGCCATGGCTCACGGGCCTAGCTGCTCCGCGGCATGTGGGATCTTCCCGGACCGGGGCATGAACCCGTGTCCCCTGCATCGGCAGGCGGACTCTCAACCACTGCGCCACCAGGGAAGCCCCCCACCGTTCCTTTTTTAAGCATCTCTTATTGTTAAATTCTGCCTCTTTGTGATAATTGACCTGAAATGTGCCTTGCTGCAATTTCCACACACCTTTCCTACTTATGTTCTTTGGGGCTCCACACTGTGGTTTTGTGTAGCCTTCTTCTTTTTATCTCGACTCCCCCTGTGAGTTAGAGGGATAAATGATGAACCACATTCCATGCTTGAGGGTGGAGTTCATGTTAGAGAATAGGCCAGGAATGTTTAGGCTGTGGGAGCTGACATGACCACTAGGCCCTTGGGGGGAAGAGGAAGAGGCTGAATTTATGGCATGGATCTCTCTTGAGCCTGAGCTTCTTTTTTAAAAAAAGTACACACACATACACACACACACACACACACACACATGTGCACACACATACTTGCATATATATATATATATATATTTTACTTCACAAATAACACATGAATATGTTCACTTTATTAAAGAAATGAAACATTACAGAAAAGGGAACCATGTCACTCTTTTTTATTAAATCAATTTGGAGTGTTTTCTTCCAGATCTTTTTCTCTGTATTTACATATGTATCTATTAGTAACATATACTATTGCTTTGTAACTTTTTAAACAAAGCATAAATGGTATTATGCTGTAATATCATTATGCAATTTGATTTTTTTAACTCAAAATATGTCTTAGAGATTTATCTCTGTTGGTACTTAATTGATCTTTCATTTCATTCTTAATTATTCCCTAGTATGATCTGCACCATCATGGTTTATTTACACGTTTGTCTATTAATGTACTCTTGTTTTAAATTTGAAGCCACAAATAATGCTGCAGTGGATATCCTTGTACCGGCCTCTTTGTGTGCATGTGTAAGCATTACTCTAGGGTAGATGCTAACAAGTGGAGTTACTGAATCCCAGAGTATTTAAAATTTTATGAGATTCAGCCAAGTTGCTTTCCAAAATGACTGTGCCAGTTTCCATCTCCATCAGTGTAGGGAGCACCTATTTCTCTGTGGTGCCCCACAGCATTTGACATGCTCTAAAAACCTTAGAGTGTGGCCAGCCCTGAACCAAGATGGCAGAGTAGAAGGACGTGCTCTCACTCCCTCTTGTGAGAACACCAGAATCACAACTAGCTGCTGGACAATCATCGACAGGAAGACACTGGAACTCACCAAAAAAGATACCCCACATCCAAAGACAAAGGAGAAGCCACAATGAGATGGTAGGAGGGGCGCAATCACAGTAAAAAAATCAAATCCCATAACTGGTGGCTGGGTGACTCACAGACTGGAGAACACTTATACCATAGAAGTCCACCCACTGGAGTGAAGGTTCTGAGCCCCACATCAGGATTCTGAACCTGGGGGTCCAACAACGGGAGGAGGAATTCCTAGAGAATCAGGCTTTGAAGGCTAGTGGGATTTGACTGCAGGACTTCTACAGGACTGGGGGAAACAGAGACTCCACTCTTGGAGGGCACACACAAAGTAGTGTGCACATCGGGACCCAGGGGAAGGAGCAGTGATCCCAAGGGAGACTGAACCCAACCTAGCTGCTAGTGTTGGAGGGTCTCCTGCAGAGGTGGGGGTGGCTGTGGCTCACTGTGGGGACAAGGACACTGGCAGCAGAAGTTCTGGGAAGTACTCCTTGGTGTGAGCCCTCCCAGAGTCTGCCATTAGCCCCACCAAAAAGCCCAGGTAGGCTCCAGTGTTGGGTTACCTCAGGCCAAACAACCAACAGGGAGGGAACCCAGCCCCACCCATCAGCAGTCAAGCCGATTAAAGTTTTACTGAGCTCTGCCCACCAGAGCAACAGTCAGCTCTACCAACCACCAGTCCCTCCCTCAGGAAACTTGCACAAGCCTTTTAGGTAGCCTCATCCACCAGAGGGCAGACAGCAGAAGCAAGAAGAACTATAGTCCTACAGCCTGCAGAACAAAAACCACATTCACAGAAAGATAGACAAGATGAAAAGACAGAGGGCTATGTACCAGATGAAAGAACAAGATAAAACCCCAGAAAAACAACTAAATGAAGTGGACATAGGCAACCTCCCAGAAGGAGAATTCAGAATAATGATAGTGAAGATGATCCAGGACCTCGGAAAAAGAATGGAGGCAAAGATCGGGAAGATGCAAGAAATGTTTAACAAAGACCTAGAAGATTAAAGAACAAACAAACAGAGATGAGCAATACAATAACTGAAATGAAAACTACACTAGAAGGAATCAATAGCATAATAACTGAGGCAGAAGACCGGATAAGTGACCTGGAAGACAGAATGGTGGAATTCACTGCTGCTGAACAGAATAAAGAAAAAAGGATGAAAAGAAATGAAGACAGCCTTAAAGACCTCTGGGATAACATTAAATGCAACAACATTCGCATTATAGGGGTCCCAGTAGGAGAAGAGAGAGAGAAAGGACCTGAGAAAATATGTGAAGAGATTATAGTCAAAAACTTCCCTAACATGGGAAAGGAAATAGCCACCCAAGTCCAAGAAACGCAGAGAGTCCCAGGCAGGATAAACCCAACGAGAAACATGCCGAGATACATAGTAATCTAATTTACAAAAATTAAAGACAAAAATTTATTAAAAGCAACAAGGGAAAAAAGACAAATAACATAAAAGGGAACTCCCGTAAGGTTAACAGCTGATTCTCAGCAGAAAGTCTACAAGCCAGAGTGGAGTGGCACAATATATTTAAAGTGATGAAAGGGAAGAACCTACAACCAACATTACTCTACCTGGCAAGGATCTCATCAGATTCGACAGAGAATCAAAAGCTTTACAGACAAACAAAAGGTAAGAGAATTCAGCACCACCAAACCAGCTCTACAACAAATGCTAAAGGAACTTCTCTAAGTGGGAAACACAAGAGAAGAAAAGAGCCTACAAAAGCAAACCCAAAACAATTAAAAAAATGGTCATAGGAACTTACATATCGATAATTACCTTAAACGTGAATGGATTAAATGCTCCAATCAAAAGACACAGGCTTGCTGAATGGATACAAAAACAAGACCCATATATATGCTATCTACAAGAGACCCACTTCAGACCTAGGGACACATACAGACTGAAAGTTAGGGGATGGAAAAAGATATTCCATGCAAATGGAAATCAAAAGAAAGCTGGAGTAGCAATACTCATATCAGATAAAATAGACTTTAAAATAAAGAATGTTACAAGAGACAAGGAAGGACACTACATAATGATCAAGGGATCAATCCAAGAAGAAGATATAACAATTTTAAATATATATGCACTCAACATAGGAGCACCTCAATACATAAGGCAACTGCTAACAGCTCTAAAAGAGGAAGTTGACAGTAACACAATAATAGTGGGGGACTTTAACACCTCACTTACACCAATGGACAGATCATCCAAAATGAAAATAAATAAGGAAACAGAAGCTTTAAATGACACAACAGACCAGATAGATTTAATTTATATTTATAGGACATTCCATCCAAAAACAGCAGATTACACATTCTTCTCAAGTGTGCACAGAACTTTCTCCAGGATAGATCACATCTTGGGTCACAAATCAAGCCTCAGTAAATTTAAGAAATTTGAAATCATATCAAGCATCTTTTCTGACCACAACACTATTAGATTAGAAATGAATTACAGGGAAAAAATGTAAAAAACACAAACACGTGTAGGCTAAACAATCTGTTACTAAATAACCAAGAGATCCCTGAAGAAACCAAAGAGGAAATCAAAAAATACGTAGAGACAAAAGACAGTGAAAACACAATGATCCAAAACCTATGGGATGCAGCAAAAGCAGTTCTAAGAGGAAAGTTTATAGCTATACAAGCCTACCTCAAGAAACAAGAAAAATCTTAAATAAGCAATCTAACCTTACACCTAAAGGAGCTAAAGAAGAACAAACAAAACCCAAAGTTAGCAGAAGGAAAGAAATCATAAAGATCAGAGCAGAAATAAATGAAATAGAAACAAAGAAAACAATAGCAACGATCAATAAAACTAAAAGCTGGTTCTTTGAGAAGATAAACAAAATTGATAAACCATTAGCCAGACTCATCAAGAAAAAGAGGGAGAAGACTCAAATCAATAAAATTAGAAATGAAAAAGAAGTTACAACAGACACTGCAGAAATACAAAGCATCCTAAGAGATTACTACGAGCAACTCTATGCCAATCAAATGGACAACCTGGAAGAAATGGACAAATTTTTTGGAAAGTATAACCTCAAAGACTGAACCAGGAAGAAATAGAAAATATGAACAGACCAATCACAAGTAATGAAATTGAAACTGTGATTAAAAATCTTCCAACAAATAAGAGTCCAGGACCAGATGGCTTCACAGGTGAATTCTATCAAACATTTAGCGAAGAGCTGATATCCATCCTTCTCAAACTCTTCCAAAAAATTGCAGAGGAAGGAACACTCCCAAACTCATTCTATGAGGCCACCATCACCCTGATATCAAAACCAGACAAAGATACTACAAAAAAAGAAAATTACAGACCAATATCACTGATGAATATAGATGCAAAAATCCTCACCAAATACTAGCAAACAGCATCCAGCCACACATTAAAAGGATCATACACAATGATCAAGTGGGATTTATCCCAGGGATGCAAGGATTCTTCAATATGCGCAAATCAATCAATGTGATACACCATATTAAGAAACTGAAGAAGAAAAACCATATGCTCATTTCAATAGATGCAGAAAAAGCTTTTGACAAAGTTTAACACCCATTATGATAAAAACTCTCCAGAACGTGGGCATAGCGGGAACCTACCTCAACATAATAAAAGCTATATATGACACACCCACAGCAAACATCATTCTCAATGGTGAAAAACTGAAAGCATTTCCTCTAAGATCAGGAACAAGACAAGGATGTCCACTCTCACCACTGTTATTCAACATAGTTTTGGCGTTCCTAGCCACAGCAATCAGAGAAGAAAAAGAAATAAAAGGAATACAAATTGGAAAAGAAAAAGTAAAATTGTCACTGTTTGCAGGTGACTTGGTACTATACATAGATAATCCTAAAGATGCCACCAGAAAACTACTAGAGCTAATCAATGAATTTGGTAAAGTTGCAGGATACAAAATTAATGCACAGAAATCTCTTGCATTCCTATACACTAATGATGAAAAATCTGAGAGAGAAATTAAGGAAACTCTCCCATTTACCATTGCAATAAAAAGAATAAAATACCTAGGAATAAACCTACCTAGGGAGACAATAGACCTGTATGCAGAAAATTATAAGACACTGATGAAAGAAATTAAAGATGATACCAACAAATGGAGAGGTAATCCACGTTCTTGGATTGGAAGAATCAACATTGTGAAAAGAACTATACTACCCAAAGCAATCTACAGATTCAATGCAATCCCTATCAAATTACCAATGACATTTTTTACGGAACTAAAACAAAAAATCTTAAAATTTGTATGGAGACACAAAAGACCCCAAATAGCCAAAGCAGTCTTGAGGGAAATAAACGGAGCTGGAGGAATCAGACTCCCTGACTTCAGACCATATTACAAAGCTACAGTAATCAAGACAATATGGTACTGGTACAAAAACAGAAACAAAGATCAATGGAACAAGATAGAAAGCCCAGAGATAAACCCACGCACCTATAGTCAACTAATCTATGACAAAGGAGGCCAGGATATACAATGGAGAAAAGACAATCTCTTCAGTAAGTGATGCTGGGAAAACTGTGGACAGCTACATGTAAAAGAATGAAATTAGAACTGTCCCTAACACCATACACAAAAATAAACTCAAAGTGGATTAGAGACCTAAATGTAAGGCTGGACACTATAAAACTCTTAGAGGAAAACATAGGAAGGACGCTCTTTGACATAAATCACAGCAAGATCTTTTTTGACCCATCTCCTAGAGTAATGGAAATAAAAACAAAAATAAACAAATGGGACCTAATGAAACTTCAAAGCTTTTGCACAGCAAAGGAAACCATAAACAAGACAAAAAGACAACCCTCAGAATGGGAGAAAATATTTGCAAATGAATCAATGGACAAAGGATTAATCTCCAAAATTTATAAGCAGCTCACACAGCTCAATATTAAAAAAACAAACAACCCAGGCTTCCCTGGTGGCGCAGTGGTTGCGAGTCTGCCTGCTGATGCAGGGGACACAGGTTCGTGCCCCAGTCCGGGAAGATCCCGCATGCCGTGGAGCGGCTGGGCCCGTGAGCAATGGCTGCTGAGTCTGTGCGTCCGGAGCCTGTGCTCCGCAACGGGAGAGGCCACAACAGTGAGAGGCCCGCATACCGCAGCAAAAAACAAAAAAAACCCAATCCAAAAATGGGCCGAAGACCTAAATAGACATTTCTCCAAGGAAGACATACAGATGGCCAAGAAGCACATGAAAAGCTGCTCAACATCACCAATGATTAGAGAAATGCAAATCAAAACTACAAGGAGGTATCACCTCACACCGGTTAGAATGGGCATCATCAGAAAATCTACAAACAACAAATGCTGGATAGGGTGTGGAGAAAAGGGAACCCTCTTGCACTGTTGGTGGGAATGTAAATTGATACAACCACTATGGAGAACAGTATGGAGGTTCCTTAAAAAACTAAAAATAGAATTACCATATGATCCAGCAATCCCACTACTGGGCATATACCCAAAGAAAACCATAATTCAAAGAGATACATGCACCCCAATGTTCATTGCAGCACTATTTACAATAGCCAGGTCATGGAAGCAACCTAAATGCCCATCGACAGACAAATGGATAAAGAAGATGTGGTACATATATACAATGGAATATTACCCAGCCATAAAAAGGAACAAAATTGGGTCATTTGTTGAGACGTGGATGGATCTAGAGACTGTCATACAGAGTGAAGTAAGTCAGAAAGAGAAAAACAAATATCGTATATTAACACATATATATGGAACCTAGAAAAATTGTACAGATGAACGGGTTTGCAGGGCAGAAATTGAGACACAGATGTAGAGAACAAACTTACGGACACCGAGGCGGGTTAGCGGCCGGGGGGTGGTGGTGGTGGTGGGATGAATTGGGCGATTGGGATTGACATGTATACACTGATGTATATAAAATTGATGACTAATAAGAACCTACCGTATTAAAAAATAAATAAAACAAAATTCAAAAATAAAAAACACCTTAGAAAAATTTGGCATTCTTATAGGTAATAAATGGTTTCTGATCGTCTTAGTATGCAATTCCCTGATTACTAATGACATTGAGCAGCTTTTCACGTTTTTTCTTGGTCATTTGTATTTGTTCTTTAACTGTTCATGTCTTGTGTTCATTTTCTTCTTCTGTTTAATCCTTGATATATTGATTTTCAGGAATTCTTTGTATGTTCTGGATACTTATCCTTGGTCTGTGATTTATTTAGCGAAATTTCCTCCTAGAGCTCCCTGAAGACAAAGGATTCCATCATCCTACCCTTGTGCATCTCTTGTTGAGCACAGTGTTTATCCCACAGCACTCCATCTCGGTACACCTGACCCAAGGATCTTTCCTAAAGAAGTTGCATGATTTCAGACTCTCCACAGGAATAAATACCAAACAGTGGTAGTGAGGGCACTGTCTTAGAACACACAAGTCCACAATTGTTTACTAATTAAATACATAAAACATGAGAACATTTGGGCATATGTGGTATGTGTAGTAGTTAAGACTTTGGAGCCAGACTACTTGAGTTCAAACGTGACCTCTGCCCCTTCTTAACAAATGTATTAACTTGGGCAAATTGTTTAAGTCCTCTGGGCATTAGTTTGCTCATCTGTAAAATGGGCCTAATAATAGTACATTTTATAGGATTGTTGTGAGAATTAAATGAGTTACTAAATGCAAAGTACTTTTAGCAGGGCTTGGCACATGGTGAAATCTGTATAAATATTATCTATTATATAATAAAACTTTGGCTTTTATAGTGTTTTTTTTTTTTTTTATCATGTCTGACTTCTGTCCCAAGGTAATTGAATTTTGGGTGTGTTTCCTCAGTATCTAGTACTCCCTCATAATGAACACTTAGATAACCTGGATATACAAATGGAAAGGCTTAAAAATAAAATTAACAGCATGTGTTACATGAGTCATAAAAATAAGGTACAGGAGTTTCAGTGCACAAAACAACTTCTTTACAATATGCTTATTGAGGATGGTGGGCATTTCTCTCTGCCAGTTAAAGTGGTGCAGCTCAGGCAATTGGGTAAAGACAATTTATTACTCACTTAGCTTGCTAGCTTTATAATTATGCAACTTTTGATTAATTTTTTATCTGCAGGGATATACACTACAGTATTTTGTAATTCATGCATAAGTTTTGATTGATTTTTATGTGCCATGATTTCAAAGTCCCCTAATTCAGGGTTGCATACAGTATTACCACTCTGAACTCACTGCACGTTCATGGGCCATTTGCTGTCCTCTGACCTGTTGATACCAGTTGTCAGTGCTGAGTGGGACCTGCTGATCTCGCTAGGAGTAATGATTTTTTTAAAATGTGGGACAAAACATCCCAGACTTAATCAAGGATGAATTTAGTGTTTGCTTTGGGCCAAGTGATGCCTATAATACATGATTTCGTGATTTTCTTAAGATTCCTGACGAAATAGATGTTCTGTTTCTCAGATAGGCTGCTCCTTGTCCCCCTCTCCACTCCAGTCCTCATGCCCTCCATGCACATGTTCTACCTCACCTCTTATATGAAACTGGAGAAGTCCAGGCACATCCCTTGGAGGTTCTAAGATAAAACAGCATTCCTAGAGTTCTGCTTCTTTGTCACTGAATTTGGGAGTGGGACTCTGCACTCCTCACTGTTGAAGAGGGAGGGAGGGATGAGGCAACAGAGACAGGTGTTTGACAAGGAATTCTTCTAGTATGCTAGTGACATGGCATGTAAGTCTTTGTGTCTGGTGAACTAGAAGGCTATGAACACTACCATTTCACACTCATTAGAATGGATAAAATAAAAAAGGCTGACAATTGCAAATGTTGGTGAGGATGTGGAACAACAAACTCTCATACATTGCTGGTGGGAGGGTAAAATGGTACAAATACTTTGGAGAACTCTTTGTAAATTTCTGGTAAAATTAAACGTAAATCTACCCCATGACCTAGCAATTCCATTTCCAGGAATCCACCCAAGTGAAATGAAAATATTTGTCCACGTAAAGACTTGTATATGAATATTCATAGTGCTTATTCATAATAGCAAAAAATGGAATAAACAGTGGGAGAGTGGACAATTTGTAGAACATTTATACATTGGTAATACTACTCAACAATAAAAGGAACAAACTGCAGATATACATAACAACATAGATGAATCTCAAGAAATGTGATGTTGAACAAAAGAAGTCAGATACAAAAGTAAACATGATTCCACTTATACGAAGTCCAAATCGAGGTAAAACTCATCTATGGGAATAGAAATCAGAATAGTGATATGTCTGGAGTGGGGGTGGGAGGACCGGGATTGTCTGGGAAGGGGCACATGGGAACTCCCTGGGGTGATGGCAGTGTTCTACACGTTTGGTTACGTGGGTGAATATGATTGTCAGAACTCATCCAACTGAACATTTATGATTTGTGCATTTTCTTGTTTATAAATTTTGCCTCAATAACATTTATTGAATACATTTTTAAAGGTTATGGTTAGTTTTTTTGCTCTTTCATAGTTCAAATTATTTGTATTCATCAAGGTTGTCATCTTTTGCAATGATATAACATCTTAATCGTTTACTGGGGGTTCTTAACCTGTGGTCCAGTGATAGTTTTCAATGGATCCTTGAACCCCGTGAAACTGAATGCACAATTTTGCATGTCTGTGTTCATGTATTTTTCTCTCGCCTTCAGGAGCAAGTTCATAGCTATCACCATATTCTCAAAAGGTTCCGTGACCCAAAACGTATTTAAAAGAGAACCTCTGTGTTAATGGTTCATGCAGGATGTGTAGGAAACAATATCAGTAGTTAAAGATGAATGAATGAATAAATGACCAACTGTTTCCAGCTGATGTTCAAGGAACCAAGCCTCTACTAGTTTACAGATTAAAACTGGCAGATGTCAGTGGCTCCATGCAACTGCAAACATTAGAGAAACCTTCTGGCCTGAGAAATAGAATAAAGTCCTTATAAGAATAGCAGGCAGAATCAGTGTACCATATAAGAGCTTTCAATCACATTTATAGAAGAAGACGCCTGCTGTTCAAAAGTATCTTATACTGTGTCTATTTTAAATATTGAAATTAGATAGATGAACATAAGAGAAGCAACAGTTATGTTTCAACTATAAAAAATTATCTAATGCTTTTCTCTTGACAGAAAAAACAGTTACTGTAGTGAACGTTATCAGAATTGTAGCAGGTTCAGCTTTGCCAGTGTTTAACAAAAGAAGACAATTTTGGTGTGGCTCAGTTATGGCAATTCTCATATAGTGAGTTTTGCAAATTGGTTATTCATTCTCAGTCCCTGATTGCAGGGGGACAATGCAGTATTAAATTGATGGCATAGGGCTATAAATGCTCTTTGTGATGTGAAGTTGCTCTAAGCACAACTGAGAACCTGAACTTGCTTTTATGTGGTTATTGACAGGTTTCTGTGGTCTCATTTGTCCCATGTGTCTTGAGTGTGACATCGCCAGGCAGTATGGAGAGTGTTTTTGTTGGCCATTGTTACCTGGGTCCACCTTTGCACTAAGAATTGGCACCAGAGAGAGACATAGAATACGGGTAAGTGTGTTTGGATATATATGTGAAGCTGGATCTGTATGAGAACCTGGATGCCTTTCAAACCTGTGATTTTTTTAAAAAAATGAGGTGTGGGTGAGGATGCTTAAAAACACCACACTTAGTGGAATACTTTGAGAAAGGAAAGGGAAGAAATTTCTGATTTCATTTGTTACTAGGATATATATTAACGAAAATGCCACATTGTGAAGGGTATTGCCAAGGGGGACCTATTATAATGTAGATCGTTGACCACTTCTGTTTCTCTGTCTCTTATTACATCCAGAGAAGATGATAGGTAGAAGTGCACCAAATTTGGAGGATACACTTGGGATAATCTCACTTAAAATGTAGCCCATCAGCATATACAGAATTCACTTTGGGGGTTCCCTGGGGACGCTTCAAAGAGCCAATTTCCAGTGCAGCTGAGACTGAGGTACAATGAGAGATTGAGGACAGACATGTCATACCTACTAAGATGTGGACAGATAAAAAGGCATGTTTTTATTTTATTTGTTTTTTTATTGGAGTATAGTTGCTTTACACTGCAGTGTCAGTTTCTGCTGTACAGCAAAGTCAATCAGCCACACATATACATGTATCCCCTCTTTTTTGGATTTCCTTCCCATTTAGGTCACCACAGAGCACTGAGTAGAGTTCCCTCTGCTGTACAGTAGGTTCTCATTGGTTAAAGGCATCTTTTTATATATTCGTGTGAAATGATCCCTAAGATATATTTTTAAGTGAACAAAAGAGTAAGGTGTATAAGTATGTAACGATTTACTTAAAAAGAATATATATATGTAGGTAAAATGTAATGTGTATATATCTGTATGTATCTATATATTTGCCTAGACATAGAATTTATCTGGAAGTGTATGTAAGAACTACCAACAACGGTAGCCCCCTGACAGGTAACTGGGTGGCTGGTGAGAGCTGTAGAAGGGGGGGATTTACTTTTTACTTCCTATTCCTTCTTACTGTGGGAATTTTGGACCATGTGCATTTATTACTCCAAAAAAGTAAATAAAGTAATTATAAACATTAAGTTCTAAGAGGAAATAAAAAGATGTTGACAGAGGATTTTCTGTCAGTGAGACAGTGGTTTCAGGTATGAAGTCTTGAGGGCAGGTCTCTGAATTGCAAGGATCGATTAGCAGTCGAGCTGCTTGGCACTTGGGTAACGCGGTGGAGTTGTGTCCCTGGGCGATGACTTCAGGGTGATGTCGGATCTTGGGGGCAGTGGGTGGGATGGACCATGAGGTAATACTGCGGAGGTTCCTGGGAAAGGGAACTGAACCTGTGCGATTGAGCCAGAACAGAGACCCGGTCTCCCCTAGGGCACGCTGTGCGAGGACTGGCTAGCAGTGCACTGCTGCTGGCCTTTTTCCATCTGCCAGGTGGCCCGGGAACTCAAGATGAGGACCTCCCAACTCTACGAAATCTATGCGGCCCCTTCGACTAATGAAAATCTTATCTGACAGAGCAAGAAATCTCCTCCTCACTTCCCCGCACCCTTCTCTCAAATCCCTCTTAGTAGAGAGATTGTTCTTAAGGTTTCACTGAAATAGTATGAAAATAAATGATTTCCCACTACTGTCTTTACTGTTGTCCTTTCTTTACACGTACCCCCGATGAAGACTCTGTTATTTGTCTGAATTTGCTATCCCAGCCCAGCCATATTAGGCAGATTCGAGAGGTGAGTTTTTTACCCTCCGTCACCCTGCCTGGAGTTTTGGAAGGCTGCATTTTCCCCCATCTTCCCCTTTCACAAGAGATGTCTGGGAAGCTGGAAGAACTATTATATGGCTAAGCTAAGCCTCTTTTCCCAAAGTACCAATGATGGGGCAGAAGATGGTTTATTTTATTTTTTTATTATTTTTAAAAACTTTTATTGGATTTTAGTTGATTTACAATGTTGGGTTAGTTTCAGGTGTACAGCAAAGTGAATCAGTTAGCACCTGGACTGGGCCCTAAATATCACTGTAATGCAGGAGCATTGTCCTTCCCTTGTCCTGACTCCTTCAGTCCTGACTGGCATAAAGGAGAAAGTCTCAGCTTGTTGCTGATCATGAACAGTTCTCCAGCATTTGTAAATTTTCAGCCCCAAATTCAAAGCCATAGGTGGGCCACTGTTACAGGTTGAACTATGCCCCCCCAACCCCTTCCCACAAAAGAGCTACTGAAATCCTAATTCCTCATATACGTGAATGTGACCTTATTTGGAAATAGTCTTGCAGATGTAATTAAGATGATGTCATTAGGGTGGGCCCTAATCCAACATGACTGCTGTCCTTACAAGAAGAGGAGAAGAGACACAGAGGTAGACACACAGAGGGAAGACAGCCATGTGAAGATGGAGGCAGAGATTGGGGTGATGCTGCCACAAACCAAGGAATGCCGGGGCTACCAGAAGCTGCAAGAGGCAAGGGAAGATCCTCTCCTAGAGGTTTTGGAGGGAGCACTACCCTGCCAGCATCTTGACTTTGGACTTCTGGCCTACAGAACTGTGAGAGAATAAGTTTCTGTTGTTTTAAGCCACCCAGTTTGTGGTACTTTGTTACCACAGCAGTCCTAGGAAACTAATTCACCAGCCATCTACCATGGGAATAGAATACTTTTGCTCTTGTTAACATGGCAGCACAGAGCAATGCTGAGGAGCTTGGGGTCTGAAGCTGAACTGCCTCCTTCATTTACTAATTGTGTAACTACAGGAAAATTTGCTAATCTGTTAGTACCTCAGTTTCCTCCTCTGTAAAATGACAGTACTGTCCTCATAGGGTTGTGAGTATTTTAACAAGTCAAGACACTTAGCACAATGACTGGGAAGGAGCAAGGACTTGGTAAATATCAGCTATTATTACTATTTACTGTTACCTTATATTTGCTGCAAATGATATAATTTTCCATTTACAGTTGGGATATAAAGTTTTCTATCAAGTTTTAGGTTAAAATTGAGTTAATTAAAAGAAGAACATTAGGTAAATAATAATATAATTGGTTGGTGGATAGAGCAAACATTATGAAGGTGGTAAAACATGAATTGTATTGAGTGCTTGTATTGCCAGGCACTGTTCAAAGCATTCTACTTGTTTTAAGACATTTCATCCTTAACATCCCTCAGGAAGGAGGTATTACAGCTCCATTTTCCAGACAAGAACCTGAGGCACAGAGAGGTTAAGTAACTTGCCCAAGGCCACACAGCTGGTAAGTGACAGGCAGTCAGGCTATTGAGGCTGTGCTACTAACTCCTGCACTAAGTAAGCAGAGAAAGTTTCTGGCTAAGAGGCCTTCTTGGGCCCTCGTGGTTGCGCAAACCGGAGTTTGCTCTAGGGAGGCAAACTCAGCCTGGTGAGTGTTGAGGGGAAGTGTCACTCACCCCTACGCTCAGCCATCCCCACTGAAACTAAGCAATTCCTGTCTGACGAAGGACTCCTCTCAGCCCTCCTTTTGGATGTCCAGGGCAGCTGCCAGGGGCCAAATCTCTTTGGGAACAATAAAATGCTCAATGTTGGCGTTTGATACATGATAAAGTGCTCCCTGCTCCAAGCCAGCTACTGAAAACACCAGGCCTGAGGGATGGGTCTATTAAGTGAAAATAAACCTCTTTTATTGTTTCATGCAAAAACACATATTGTGCTCCACAAGCTTACAGCTGGGAACAATATGCATTTTTGGCAAAAGAGACTTGGGTGACCTCTCCACTGTCACACGATGACCCCTCACTGTGTGAAGAGTAGATGGCATTTCACACACCGGCTACTGGCCCAGTGCTTCTCTTGGCTGTGGTCAGAGGTGGTCAGAGGTGCAAGCGAACCTCTCCAGCAAGGGAGCTCCCTTTTCCCCTTTGCTTCTTCTGATCAGTCTCGGTGGTAGAGCAAACTTAACACTTCTTTAGAGCCACAAACCCAAACAAATAAAACTCTGGGCTCTGAAAGCATTGAGTCTGCCAATGAATCACGGAACATCAGAGAATTAATATGTGGATGGTTCTTTGAAAACGGATGGTGGAGAGTAGTCCTGAAGAAAGGTGGCTCAGGGCCATGACTTCTAGTTTCCCCTAGAACATGTCAAGTCCATGAAGAAAGAACTTAACAAAAATATGTACTTGCTTCCCAGCAGAAAAGTTATCCAACGCCCAGTGCTTAAGTGAGAGACAACAAATTTGATCTTAAACTTCCCATTTCCTCAGACTTACAAGAAGCTGTTAGAGGTACAAATTTGAGTTACCCAACAGTGGAGGCTTCTCTGTGTTTTTCTTCTCACTAGAAAGTTCCTTTTGATTTTCCAGGATGCAAAATGTGGGACGGATCTCTGATGACTCCGTGTGGGCAAACAATACGAACACATATGCAACAGACATTTCAAAGTGATCCATTCAGATTATTATAAATTACAAAACCAGAAAGCAAACAAATGAAACCCCACCAAACCTTTTGGCTTTACAGTGCAATATACTAATGAAGAATAAGATGCCAGCCCTGGAACTCTCTATTTTTTGGAATGAAGATATGAAAAGTGTCCACTGCCCTATAAAATAATTTTTATATGTTTATATATTTTACATATCTAAGGTTTATTTGTACAATAGTTGATAATGACTAACATGTTATATATACCCTTTTTATAAACATTATTCACATACCTATTACATCATAAAGATTGTCTTTTGGTCTATTAAAAACATTGTACTGAAAAAAGAAGCAGAGACACAAGAGTCTATAGATTTTCTGCTGATATTCCCATGGAGGAGTGAAGTTTTCTCTTCTTTCATTTTCTCTTTCCTCCTTTTTCCCCCTAAACAACACCCTCTCCCCCTGACCCAGCATGCAGTAATAAGAAGCAACAATTCCAGAAGATGAAACTCAGACTTCATGGTTAGCAGACTATTCTCTGGTGCATTTCTGGGCTGACCTCATTCTAATCATTCTACTTCATCCTTGGCTGCATTCCCAAAAAGTGCAGCACTTTTTGACCCACGACAATTTGGAATATATGTGCTGGAGCTCACAGTCTGGAGATGAAAACTTTAGCAAATGGGGGAGCTTTTCTTATGCCTCTGAGTTTGGGTGGGAACAAATCATAGTCTTCATTTTGTGCTTTAGAAAAAAAATATTTTGTTTATTTGGCTAAGCAGTTTCAAAGGAAATTGAAATCTTCATAAAACCCTCCATGATACTATAAGACATGGAAAGTTCCCAGAGAAGAAAAAACAGCAAGTGTAAAAGTTAGGAGTGGTGGTTTCCTGTTATTCTAAATGTGAGAGGGGGAAGCCAGTCTAAGAAGAAGAAAGTCTGAGCGAGAGGGCCTTGGGGACAAAGCTATAATTAGCCAATGTGGTCTAATGGTTTCTGGGCGTTAAAAGTTGTATTGTTCCCCCATCCCCACCCAGCTTATACAACTTGCTTTTGTGTGGACAGTTTGCCTATACTTAACCTTTCTGTATATCACCTATAAAACTAAAATTCCTTCCAACTCTGACACTCTATGACTTTGCCCTGGCAAGTGAAGTCTTTGAAACCTACCTATAGGTGGGTTGTAAGGCCTCATGATTGTAACAAGAATCTGAAGGCAGCGTCTCTCTATTCATTGCTTCTGAGGAGCCAGCCAAACCCGAATTCATCCCAGAGGAAATGGAACCAACATTTAGTCACAGTAGTTCAGAGAAAAGGGATGACCGACAATTGGCAGTACCATCATGGACCACATGTAAGAAGGAGATGTTGTCACTGCATTGGCCTTTCTGTGGTCTCATCATACCTCTTGCTTCTCACCCACCTCTTGGCAGATAAAGCCAATGCTGTGGGGCTTCTTGTTGCCTATTATCACCTTCCCCTGGGGTTAACCAAGAGAAGGCTATGATTAAGAAGTCCATTAAGTTAGTCATCCCATTAAGACACAGGTGCCAGTTTGAGCCCTGCAAGTGACAGCTTCACACAGAGGAAAACATTTCTGTAACCACAAAATACAGTCCTTACTCAGCTCATGGTTTGGCTTGGCTCCTTACCAGCAGGACTGGATGAAAGACGGGGGATGCTTCAGTGCAAAATTATGATACTGAACTTCAAAACCATCTATCAATACACATCCAAATCATGCTGCGTTCCGGTCATTGTCTTTGGTAATCAAGGTGGCATGTGCTTTTAGAAATGAAACTCTTACTGATGTCTTAAGATGGGGGAGAAGATGAAAACACATGGCTCAAAGAGTCTGGGGGTATTTGTGCGTTTCATTTATCTGTACAATCTCTCTCTCAGGGTAGCACAGATAATTTAAAATTTATATTTTAAATTATAGTTTTTTGAAAAAATAGGGGTAGAATATCTTCTTTTGACTTCTTTAAGATGACTTATTTCTGAACAAAAAAGCCTGCATGGTTATAACTGATTTTTATATCTTTAGACTTGAAATAGCACTGCAGTCTGTGGCATCTCCCTTATAACATCATGCACGTTTCTTGTCTGAGATTATTTATGTACTAAGTCCTTATTTCCTTGATTGGTATATTCTAACAAGAACCCTCTGGATCAGAAAGTATCAGGGTGGAAAGACAGAACGGAATTGGAATGGAAAAGAATGTGGATGTGGTGGCGTGATGCAGGAGGCACAGTCAGGGGAGGGAGTGAAGGCTGGGGACATTGTGAGGAAGCACTAGCCTCTCTGGCTTGAACATCTGAGAGGAGAATATTATGCCATCCCCTGTACTGCTCTAAATCTGAGCTGGAGCAATAGGCCAGACACAGTGTTGGGAGGCATTTGATGTTCGGTCTTTTCATTTGTCAGTTAGGTGCCAAGGTGTGAGAAATTGGCAAGACAAAGTTTGGCTTTGACAGCAGAACAGCATAACAGGAGGGCCAGGAGTCTGGTGTAACGTGTAGCGGCACATGACTCACGTGCTTTTCTCCAACCTGGCCCGCCACCCATTGATACTGTGGGAAGACACATTTGCTTTTTCTCCTATTACCCTGCTGTCTTGGAGGCCAGCCTGCTGGTATTCCTGTACCATCCCTGATGTCCAAGGAGTATCACATGGTCCACAGCTCTGTACCGAGCGGTTTCCATTCAAGCAGACGATTTGCTCTCTTCAGTAACCGGTTATTGCTAGCTCCTCCTGGGAAGATCTCCAAGGCGGGGTCTGTGAAGGTGGAAAGGATTTTAGAATCTATTGTGTGTGAATGCAGCCTGGTTAGAACTGTAGTTCTTTAAAATTCTTAAGTCTTTTGGGCAGGAATTTGTCTTTTCATTTCACAAAAGAGATGTCGTGTCCTCCGTTCGTCATATCGGGAGGTACACACTATCTACTTCCACATTACTGGAGATGCTAACTTTGATCTTTTGGTTAAGGTGGTTGTCTACCAGCTTTCTTCACTATAAAATTGTTATTTTCCCATTTGTGATTAATAAGTATCTTTTGAGGAGATACTCTGACACACTAGTTTTAATCCATTGATGACTTTTGCTCGAACCGATTGTTACTGCAGTGGTTGTCAAACTGGGATTTTAAAAAATTCCATCATTCCTTCTACAATTTTTAGTTGGCCCTGTACTGTAAGGAAGAGCTTTTCCTTCTCCCTCATTTCTTTATATAGTATGGACTCAGGGATTCCTATTTGAGTATTTGTAAGGATTATCATCCATTACTGCCAAAAATGAATAATCTGAATCTATTGATTAAGAAATGTCAGACAAAGCCTAATTGAGAGACATTCTGTAAAATAAATGGCCTATATTCTTTGAAATGCCAGGATCATGGAAGACAATGAATCTTGAGGAACTGTTCCATATTAAAAGAAACTAAAGAGATATGACAAATGCAATATGTGGTCCTAGATGGGATCTTAGACAAGACATCAAAATCTGTTTTCTCTGTAAAGGAAAAGAATGGGACAGTTGGATAAGATCTGTAGTTAATAGTGCTATATCAGTGTTAATTTCCTGATTTTGGTAATTGCATTGTGATTATGTAACACCCTTGTTTTTAGGAAATACACACTGAAATGTTTAGGGGAAAACGGGCACTTGATTTTTAGCTTACTTCCAAACGGTTCAGAAAAATTATATATATAATTTATATTAAATTTTAATTTAATAATTAATTAATATATATGTACCTACATATATAAAAGAGAGGATCAAAACAAACATAGTAAAATGTTAATATCTAGGGAACCTAGTCCTGAAGGGTATACAGGAATTCCTTGTACTATTTTAGCAACATTTCTAAAAGTCTGAAATTATTTAAAAAATAAAGTTAAAATTCACGAGCCCCCAGAATTTCTCCAAAGCCTCAAATATTTTATTTTTGATTTCCAAACCCAACCTGCATTCCTGTCATCCCCACACATGTAGCCAAGGTCCTCCCCTTCCTGCCTAGCCCCTGGTGCCTCTTCTCTTCCCGAGGCTGAGGATGCTCGGAAGGGAGTGCAGCCAACACTTCCAGCTGCCCCTTGTCCAGGTGAGGGCAGGCGGTTTGGATGGGCATCACAGGAGCCGGCTGCTCTCTGTGACTTTGCTGCCAGTGCTTGGCTCTTGGCCCTTCTGAGTGCAAATGAAGTCCCAACTGACCATGCTGAAGGGGGACAGGAGAAAGCTAAAAGGATGATGGGAAATTGGTCCAATAACATTTAAAAAGATTTGCTTTCTAAAAGACCCAGGCTCGGAGTTTGTCCACAAGTGAATTCCCATGAAAACCCAGTAAAACAGGAAATAAGTAGGAGAGGGAGTTTTCTATCTCCTGCCCAATGTCTTTCATTTGGAGCCTGAGTCCTTTTCTATCCAACGACTCCTGCTGATTTAACAGGCCAGTTTTGTCTTTGGGGAAATTTTAGTGATGATCACAGACAGGTTCATTCTTTGCGGGGTGGCACAGGACAGCTGGATCTTGCAAGCAAAGCTTATGGGAAGTATCGGTTTTGGGAGTCTGATCAAAACCCACTCTCCAAAGGCAGAAGCATGAATTGTGGCTACGGAGACTAAGTGTACAGAAGGAGCCTGAGCTTTCAAGCAGGCAGCCACATCTGGGCTAACAACTGAGCTTCTCTGCGCTCTCAGGGCCTGCCCATGCAAGACAGGACTTACGTGCCCCACTCAGAATAACAGCAAGTAAGAGCCATTGGAGGTTCCAGGTGGCTGCTTCCTATTCAACACGAGAAGCAGGAATGAATAGAAAGCCTGTGATTATGAGGACGCATTCTGCGTCCCATCATGACAATAAGTTATGCAGGATTTGGAGTTACGCTGTCTCCATCGTACACCCCCAAACATGGGCCGGAGTTTCAGCCTGCTATTCACAACTTTTATCCCTAAAAAGGGAAGACACCTGTGTTAGACATAGTCTGCTTCTCCTCCCTGTGCCTAAGTGGGTACCGGCACTGATGCTGGGCACCTGCCTCTGGAGATGGGTCAACCCGTTGCTATCACAGGGGGCCTGGAAATGGCTGCTTTGATCTGCACATCAGGCCTGGCATCAGCAGCTGGGGGCATATCCCTCCGAGACTGGAGGCAAGGTGATTTGAGACAACTGCTTCTGGATCTCAAGGGAGTAGTGGTGGTTTGTTAGCTCTTTAACTACCTTTGTTGTGATGTAGCATTTCTGAGGGTGAGCGCAGGGACAGGGAAGTAATAAGGAAGTAACTGCCAAGGGAAGGCCAGCTGCCACATGAATCTGATCTTCCAGGTTGTGCTAAATGATGTAGAAAGAACTTTAACACTAAGATCCACTGACATTTTAATGGACACTCAAAAATCCCATCAGTGGCAGGAGGGGTGAATTTACCTATGGCTGGCGTTGTACAGTACTGGGTAGCAGCTCTTATCAGTCCTGTGTCTACAGACCAGGGGTTTTAGGATTAGGCAGGTAATAATGCTTTGCTTATTGAGCACTCAGGGGACAGGTCTGCTTGAAGTAGAAAACCCTGATGTCTGCAGGAAAGCTTTTGTGTCTCATCTTAAATGAGGTGGCAAGCAGCTAGCAGCATCCACTGGGGTCCGATTGCCTGGGTTTATTCCCAAGCTCCACCAAGTCCCAACTGTATGACCCCATGGAAACTATTTAATCTCTCTAGGTCTTAGTTTCTTTACCTGTAAAATGGGCATAGTAATAGTATTTACTTTGTATGGTTGTAGTGAGATTTTAAAATCAGTCAATATAAGTAAAGCACATAAAAGTGTCTGGCACAAGGCAGGGGGTCTGTCTATCATTGTTGGCTCAAAAGTATTACTATAAATTAAGAGACCTCTTCAAGGCTATTTATTATGTTCCTGGTTCTTGATTATCTCAAAGAATGGAAAACCCTACAGGTGGTGGATACAGATCATTAAACCGGCTCATGGTCACACTCATTACTGGAGTCTCTTTTGCCTTAAAAACCTGAATAGAGTTCTTAAAATTTTACATCCTAATCCACAAAATGAGGATAACAATAGCTCAGTATTTACTTTATATGATTGTCATGAGAGGGCCTCTATTATTCTTCCTATTATACAGATGAGAAAATTGAGACTCAGAGAGGTGAAGTGACTTGCTCAAAGTCACACAGTGAGTCACACTTGAGATCCAATGGGTGTTCTGATTCTATAGCCTGGGCTCTCCACTGCTAGGCCAGAGAAAGGTGAGCGGAAGAGAGTGAAGGAGATGGGGGGGGGGGGGGAGGAAGAGGGAGGGAGGGAGGGAAGGGGAGAGGGAGACTCGCAACTAATAATAATATTCTTGGAATGAGTAAGTGGGCGTGGGAATTCAATACATATATCCTAATGATAACAAAGCAGATGACGTTTTATGCCTTGTCTACATAATTCGAAACAACCATTTTGACTGCGTAGAAAAATGACATTGCTTTTTGCTTGCTGCAGAATCATGGCTTTAAAGAGCTGTGAGGGCCAGTCCCTTTGGAAGGTGAGTACTTAAGATCCTGCAGTCCTGGAATGCTAGTGCCTGAGCCAAGCCCCTTGTTTGAGAGGTGAAACAGGGCTGGAGAAAATGGAAGTAACTTGCCTCTAAGCTTGTGGCATAGCCCATAAGTTCATCTTTCCTGTGAAGGTCCTTCTTGGCAGGAAAAAGAGGATTCATTTATTCTTCAATTGTTCATTCAACACATATTGAATGTATGATCAAAAATGTTTGATGAATGAATTTCCTTGACACTTTGAGCTTGTTCCTCTTTATCTCACTATGCTGCATGTCCGATTCCTTCTCAGTCTTCAAATCTCAGTTGAAATCTCACCTCCTTGGAGAATCCTTTCCTGGCCACCCTACCCAATGTAGTGCATACCCCCCCAGCCATTCTCCGTCCCCCCTCTTTGTTTCCTTCATAACATCTGTCATATAGAAACAATCCTGTGTGTTTAATGGTTTACCATTTACTCTCGTTCATGAAGGCAGGAACATTACTTGCTTTGTTCACTGCTGTATCCCAACTGTATGGGGCAAAACCTCACACACATAGATGCTCAATCAGTATTTGTTGAATGAAAATGAATGAATAAATGAATGAGGTGACACGATTTCTACCCAGGAAGAAAACATTCTGTGACTTTAAATGGAGATGGAGTGAGAGCTAGGACTTTGGCCTGGAGCCCCTTGGTCATAATGGCGTGTCCAGCTGGGGATTAACTAATCAGCACATGCATTTTCTGAATTACAAAGTGTGCCAGGGACATTTAATTTCTGTTAATTAGCACCGAGGAGGAGGGGTTGTTATCGAAATCACCAGCCAGCTGGAAGCATGTCCATGTCAGACCTATTTGCAAATCAGAATGGACATTTCATAAACCTTGTCAACCTTGTGAAGCTGCAAGTGAGTGCCCAGAGGGGCAGCACCAAGGTGCCCACCGGCTGCATTCGGGGTCACAGATGACCTTAAACCTCAAACCTTCAACAGATGAGGAGGTGAGGTGATAGGGACAACCAGAAGACAAAAGACTGATGAGGGTTATGGCATGAGATACATTTAAAAATAACTGTCATATTTCCTCAACCCTGGTGCCACTGACCAGCTGATCTGAAAAGTGAAGAGAACAAAGAAGCTGAGATTTCTAGTCTTACAGAGCCAGCCCCACTGCTTCCTTTCTGTGACCTTAGACAAGTGATTTATCCTCAGAGCCTCAGATCTGTTTGATCCATAAATAGGGGACAATAACACCCAACTCATGGGATTGTTGTGAATGTTAAATGAGAAAAGGCATGTAAACAGTCAAGATAGCTAACGTCACAGAGCATTTTCTAAGAGCTGGGCACTGTGCTAATGACCTCATGCCCATCATCTCTTTTAATCCCCACCAAACCACTCAAGGAAAGCACAGTTAGAACCTGCATTTTACAAGCAAGGGGACTAAAGTTTGGGAAGATTAAATGACTTCCCCATGATCACACAGGGAGGAAGCGCAGAGCCTGGATTTGAATCCTGGTCACCTGACTCACTGTGCATTTAACCACCCTGTAAATGACCCTCTAAGGAGTTAGCTCAGTCCCTGGCATTTAGTAGACGTGTAATGAATGGTAGTAAGAAGATTCTGTTCTTATTTTAGCATTTCTCCTGATCACCTGCCTTTGTCATGACTGCAGAATTCACTGCTAGGGTCCCTTCTGCACGCCAGCATCTGGCCTATCTGTCTTACTTAATCTTCCCAGTGACTCTGTGAAGTGTTGATTATTGTTTTCACTCCTCAGATGAGTAAAGAAAGTCTCAGAGAGGTTAGTTAACTTGGTCCAAGGTCAGACAGCCAAGAAGTGGTGGGGCCAGGATTTGAGCCCAGGGATATGTGATTCCAGAGCCCAGGTGGTTTCCTCTTCATTTCTCCATGCTGCCATCTTTCAGAACCTGTTTCACCTCAGTGGAGCTCTCCTGACAGCTGAAACACTTCTTCATTACTCCCTGCTCTTTCTTCTGAGCCTAGCTCTTTCTTGTACTCTGTTTTTGAATTGTGCCTCCATTCCCACTTATGGGTAATAGCTACCATTTATTGAACACTTTGATGTACCCCGTATCACCATCAGAGCTGTACAAGCATGATCTCATTTAATCCTGCTGAGAACCCTATGAGGTGGAGGTTCTGATTCCCATTTTACAAATGAGAAAGCAGGTTTAGGGAGGTGGTGTAGCTTTCTCAAGTTGCTTCAGTCATTTGCCAAAGGAAACCTAACTAGTAAGTGACAAGCTGGGACCAAACCCCAGATAATTTGGTTCCAAAACCCGTCACCCTAGCTATTATATTGTTTCTCCATATCTTGTAAAGTTCTAGTGGATTGGGAATACAGCTAGAATAACTACCCCCAAATCCTTGTTGACTGATGTGTTAAAATTTAGTCCTTTACTGGAGGTCTCCATGAAGAAGGTCCAAGCTATCAAATTTGCCAAATCTAAAAAGACTGTAAGCTTAAAAAAGAATTCAGTTTATCAATAGAATGTGCAGGATGGAATATTTGGAAATGTGGTTCTGATATCTAAAATTAGCCTTCCATTCCAAACAGTATGGCGCCTTCCGGCTGTCTGACTGCTCTGTCCTTTGTCATGGAAGCTGATGCCATCTCTCTCGAGCTGTGACTGACATGTTCTCCTCAGGCAGACCTCAGGCAGTGCGGTCCTCCAGCTCTCTCCTAGACAGAGATGGAAAGCATCTCCCAAGGAACTGGGTGGGGAAGGCGTAGGGATCCAGGTACAACACTTTGAAGGTGATATTTGTTTGAATTCCTCTATGGTCCCCCAGGCGTTTTTGCTGTCTCCTTATGTTTTGATTCACGCTT
The DNA here is from genome assembly GCF_011762595.2 of Tursiops truncatus. Classification (NCBI taxonomy): domain Eukaryota; kingdom Metazoa; phylum Chordata; class Mammalia; order Artiodactyla; family Delphinidae; genus Tursiops; species Tursiops truncatus. Next base: position 122,134,575 of record NC_047036.1, on the reverse strand, counting down.
GCTTTTGCTTATTTGTGAGAGTCTCCTGACTGCAAATAGTTCTCACAATCCTCTCAGATGGTTCAGGGAGTTGTTTTCATGGGAAGGACATTAGGATGGCTCTGGCCTCTAGGACACGTGCGACTGACAGCCGTCAAACTCTGACATTGCAAGTGGCCTTCATCAAGTCGGTCGGTCACGCTAGCATTGATTCTAACAGTGTTCACCAGGGATACACAAAATGGCCTTTGCGAATGCATTTTGCCTTTCTCCCTGGGTCTTGGCTGGCATCCTTTTAGTCCTTACCAGGCTGCAGCTCTTGTCCATCCAGCAGTGACCCTATCTGCATAATTAGCTTGCATCTGTGGGTGTGTATTTACCCACCCGCCCCCGAAAGCAATTGCCTTTGAACTTCGGAAAAATACCAGCATGGAACACTGGAAGGTGTCAGCTCTCTGAGTCCTCTTGTTCCCACAGAGAAGATGAAAGTGGGGGTCATTTTGGAAATCATGTTCCCCTTCTTCTGGACTCTGTATCCTTTAGAGTGAGGACAGGCAAAACTGGAAGTAAACTCAAGAAGAGGGAGAGATCTAGGGAATGCAAAATAATCATTGTGTTTTGATGTCAATGATCCAGAACCACATTGCAAGCTTTGGTTCTTTTACAAGTTGCTGGGCTGTGTCTGGCCACCCTTGCAGCAGGCGTAGATTTGCTTTTTGGATTTCTCTGTACAGAACACTCTCAGTCACCTTCTTTCCCGTCCCTACTTCTTGGATGATAAGACCCTTGTATGGGTTGGCTAAAGATTTCGTTTGGGTTTTTCTGTTAAGATGTTATGGAAGAACCTGAACGAATTTTTTGGCCAACCCAACACTTATTCTCTGGGAGGGCTTGACCCCCTGAGTTAAACCATTCCCCCACCCCCGTCTCCATCCTCACCCCTGTGGTCTCAGCAGCACACACACATTTGTGCAACCTCTCCAACCTCAACCATGTTATGTGCTTACAGTTGCTATTGAAGAAGAGGGATGTGGTGATTTAAGATTAAGGTTTAGATTTAGAGTCCTGGGTTCTAGTTCTTGTTGCCTTGGACAGGTCATTTGACCTGTGAGTCATAATTCTAATCCCTAAAATGGAATAATAGCAGTACCTGCATTCATAGGGTTGGGTAGGATTGGATGGCATAATGCATGTACAGTGCTTGGTACACAGTAGGTGCTCAGTAAATGGTGACAGTTATTTCTGGATGAAGAATCAGTAGTCTCCCTTCCATCTCAAACTAATTATGTGACCTTAATCAAGGCATTGAAATATCCGGAGTCTCAGTTTTTTGATCTGTAGTCTGGGGACAAAAATAATTTTTCTCTGCACTCTTCACGAGGTTCTTATAAGAATTTGGTGGCAGCAGCAGCAAGATCTGTTTTAGTTTCAGAAGTTGAGGAGCTACTCTGGTTTTTGCAGTTGGCTACCCAGAGGCTCCAGACAACACCCAGAGGAGAGCTAGGTAGAAAACCCTGTATTTAAACAATGCAGGCACAGCCACAGCCCATATTTTCTCTACTCAGGAGCAACAGTTCTCCTAAAACAGCTGTACTTGGAAGAACTCTTGTAAAAACCCCTTTAAACTCAAACTTCTCAAAACCAGACGTGCTGGTGCATCAAAATCTCAATTCCCAGCAATGAATCAAAGCTTTAGAGTCCCAGTGACAGAAGCCAGATGGGAGTCCAAATATTCAGGCAGGGTATCTATGGCCCCAGGTTGCAATATTTGCTTTGACTAGTGCTTACTGAGTACCTCTATGAGCTGCACTCAGAGTTCCATATGGTACATGATTGGGAAATTTACAGGGAGTGATATGCATGGAATTCAGGACAGTGGTTGTGAAGGAAGTGGGGAGGTGGGGAAGGAAGGAATGGGACTGGGAGAAGCACACAGCAGGTTTCAATTATTTTTTAAAAAGCTAGGTGGTGGGTATATGGTTATTGGTTTTATTATCCTATATATGTCTATAGAACATTTAATTATAAAAGGGGAGAAAAGCAGAAAGGAGCCCAAAATCCAGAAAAAAGTAATAAGAAACAACATTCTGTGAGGGCCATATGTACTTTTATCTATCCTGGTAACTACTTTATTTCTGTTGCCTCTCATAGAGCCTGGTCCAGAGTACGTGATGAATGAACTGTTGTTGAATGAATGGATGGAGGGAGGGATGGATGGTTGGACGGGTGAATCTAATGCTCCTCCATCCCATCGTCTTTGATCCCACCTCTGCTGCATCCCATTTGTCAAAGTATAGGTCAATAGGCAGAAGGGCTTCCTGGGAACATTTTGTTCCTGCTCTGGTCTAGGGCACAATACTATGGCCTGGCCAACAGCAGGTGGCTTTGATCATCATTTAACATTGCTCTATTTCAAGAAAAACGTCCTTGTGAGATTTATCCTCAGGGACACCAACCTGCTGCAGGGCTCTCTGGAGTTAATTCCTCTGGCTTAGTCTTGCCCGCCAAACACATTCCCCTAGGTGACTGCCTTTCAGGCTCACCTAAGAGGTTTCTGTAAGTGCTAACACTCCTTTCACTTAGCCCAAGGGGGAACTGGAGTCTTTACTCTCAAGACTAAGTAAGAGAAGCATCAGTGACAGCAGCTGCTGCCCCAGGAGAGCCCAGCTTGTTAAGTACTTGCTCCCAGCTGCAGAGGCTTGAGAGGCCCTCGTTATTCTACCTGCTTCAGCTTCTCACTTCCTGGGAAGGGAGTCAGAGGCTGTGGGGCTGCCCGTGTGAATAGGGGCTGGGGAGAGGATCAAGATGGAGGCCTGCTCATCTTATTGAAGCAAATTATGTGCTTCCATACCTGCCAGCATGATGCCAGAGGAGCTGGGAAGCTGAAGTGCATTACTTATGCCTATGAAACTCTTAGCTGAAAAAGGTAGGTGAATGGGCATGGAAATGCTCATCCTCCAAGTCAGCTCCTTTCCTAAGCTAGGGGCCTGATGAAGGTGCTTGTCGAGGGATGAACAGTGGCCAGGATGGGGGTTGGGAAGAGTGTCAGGTTTGACAGCAGTGCTCTCAACCTCTGGGCCTTATTCTCTATAATAGGGTAACAGTCAAGATATTTAGTAATCAGTATGGCATAGGCACTAGCCAATCAGCATGAAGAAGGGCTTTATTGCTGGAGGTCTCAGCTGCAGCTGGCCTTAGCTTTTTAGCTGTTGGATGGGAGAGCGATGGGGAGGACGACATGGAGAAAGGGCCAGGGTGTGGGAGGGGGGAGAGGTCTTGGGGAGCTCAGAGCATCTACTATTCACCTATCAGTACAGGACGATTTCAATATATTAACCACCAGTGAGGTCATACTCCTGCTGAATGTCAGATCCAAATGTCAGCTCTGCTATACCACATGAGAAAGGTGAATCTGATTCTCATACTTCATGTGCCTCAGAATCACTTGGGGAGCTTGTTGAAAGCACAGAGGCTTAGTCCCCACCTCAAAACTACTGAACGACACCCTGTAGGGCCCTGGCTTGGCCTGCTATGCTCCTGAGACCTGTGTGCCTGGATCAGTGGATGTCTGGGGATCCAGCTGTAACTTTCAAGGGGTTTATGATGCCTCTGGGAGATGAAGTCAAGCACGCAGTCTCTAGGGGAACGCGCCCAGTTCAGGTGCAGGTCGTGTGAGTGAGTGAAGCAGGCTACTGGGGCTGCGTGGCAAATTGAAGAGCGCATGTCCGTTTCACGGCAATTGCAGCCCCATCAGACGGCTGCCAGTCGGGAGCGCAGGCCTGGCGTGGACGGACCTTCTGAATTGTCAAGGGAAGTTGGAAGTCAGTGAGTCAGCTCTGCATCTCACCAAGTCACAGGTAGGGCGTCGCTTTAAACTCTTCCTGCTACAAAAGCTCTGTCTGTGGGAGGGGGAAGGGTGGAGGAGGTGCAGCTGGTTCTGCGCGATAAGGGAAGGAGACAAGTTTTAAGTGAGGCCCTTGATGCTGCTCAAGTCAAGTGTGACTCCACCATTTCCTTAGGTGTGGCCCTCAGAGTCTGTCCTCAGCTGGTTGCGCCCCTCCTTCACCTCTCAGATGCCCCCCCTGCTCTCTGCCCCCGCCCCCAGGCAGAGCCTGCCCTCCGCAGCTTTCCTAGCACTGAGGTGTCAGGTCTGATCACGGGGTGAAGGGGCACCTCTTCTAGGGGCTCTGAGTCTTAGCTGAGGGGATGGAGCTCTCACAGGATGGAATATCTGGCTTCAGACGTGAGGTGCTAGGGATCCCACTGGGATCCCGGGAATGTTCCACAAAGGAGTAGATTCCTCTGTACTTAGGTGCAAGAGAACTCGGCTTGATTGCTACGTTTAAACCCATTGCCAATGCTGCTTTCCCTGCTTGGGCACCCACCCCTTTGTCTGCCTGACTCTTCTTGTCCTTCAGGACTCAGACTGTGTTGTGACCTCCATGACTAGGCTGCTTGGTCTCCTTTTAGCACCACATCCCCGGACAGGCCCTTGTTTTCGGCTTTTGCACCTGGAATTTCGATGGTCTGCTTCCTTAAAAACATTCAAGGCTAACATTTATCAGGTGTTCACTATGTGCCAGCATGGTTCCAGTCACTTTATTATCTCAGTTAACCCTCACAATAGCCCAGTGAGGTTGGCACTATTATCGTTCCTATTTAAGAAGACAAGGCTCAGACAGGTTAAGTAACTTGCCCAGCATCACATAGCTAGCACGTGGTAAATGAGGATTTGGACCCAGTCTTTGTGCAGCAGAGCCTGCAATTGTAACCACTGCATTATGCCACCTCCTTGCAGTTTGAAGTCAGTGGCCTGACATCAAGGATGGTCTCTTGGTTCATGTAGCGTAGTCCCAAGTTAGACTCTGAAGTTAGATAGGGTGAGGGCAGCTATCAAACTCGCTCTGTCACTGTCTGTGGTTACCCTTCAAGCCTCAGTTTCCTTGGCTCTATAATGGGGATAACTGTACTTGCCTTATAAGGTTATGGTGGACGTTATAGGAGAGGATGTCTCTCTTGTTCTCATTGCAGTACCCAGCTCATAGGAATATCTGAAACATGGTCGTAGAATAAATGATGGGCAGTGCCCAGCGAGTTCAACTTGTACTGCCCCTTTCAAATCCTCATATGACTCCGCAGAGATGGGATTTGGTTTGGGAGGGAGTGGGTCTGATGCGGGGCATGGGGGAAGAAGGCTGGATGGAATGGGGATGGCCAGCCTCTGGTGTTGTTTACATTTCTCAGAGAGGTTACTCTATAGAGATCATGGACAATGGGAAGAATATTCTGTTTCATTTGGAGGGTATGGATTGTATCTTCACTACGCCCAAACAACCTGCTTTTCAGCCACAACAGTTAAACATTAACTGGCTCCGTTGCTACTGAGGCACAGACTAAATGTCTGTCTGGCTGGGCATGCCGTGTATCTGCCACTCTGGGTGTAGATTGCTAAACTCATTAACTCACCGAGAGTGCTTTTTGGGGTAAATACGAGGTGTAAGTACTCATATTTTGACAAATCATACAATGCCTGCCTGTCTTTATGACTTTTCCCCATTTCTCCATCTGGATTACTATATTCAGCTCATTGAGTCATGCAGTTGGGCCTGACAATTTTTGTGGAATAGACGTGGGTCCCTATCACACAGAAACACCAGAGCATGTGACCACATTGGCTCTACCAACTCCAAAGGTCTGACACAGGTGCAGTATTCCTTGGCAGGATTATGGTTTGGTTTTTGTTTTATTAAGGCCTGGAAAAGTCTTGACAATTTAGTTTGCCAAGTGTGTGGTTGGTACATAAAATATGGATGTTTTTAATCCCAGGATCTTCAAGAACTGTCCAGGGAGAAGGTCTAATTAGACCTGCCTTTTTTTTTTTTTCCCGGTATGCGGGCCTCTCACTGCTGTGGCCTCTCCCACTGCGGAGCACAGGCTCCGGACGCGCAGGCTCAGCGGCCATGGCTCGCGGGCCCAGCCACTCCGCAGCATGTGGGATCCTCCCGGACCGGGGCACGAACCAGTGTCCCCCGCATCGGCAGGCGGACTCTCAACCACTGCGCTGCCAGGGAAGCCCAGCCTTTTGTTTTTTTAAATGACATCCAGGCTTAGTAGCAAATGGCATTTATGCACTAAAGTGCCCACATTGATGGGCATGCAATGAATGTTAAATCACAACAATTAAGTTAAATGAGAATTAATGATTTGTCTTACAGCATTGCCTCCACTCCCTGGGGTGTTCTTTTACCCCCGTTTACAAGGCTTTGCCTGGCTGGTCCCACTCACTTCAGCCCCATCTTAGTGGGGTCACCTACTTTTGCAGACTCCATCCTTCTTTCCCCACCTGTCAAGAATGTCAAGGCTGCTCTCCTACTCTTTTATCTTCTTCCCTGACACTTCCCCTAATCCTCTTTCTCTCTCACTCTCATCACCTCCCCACTCTCTCCTCCATATTTTCTTCACTCTCCTCCTTCTTACCCACTTTTCCTCTCCAACCTTATTTGTCCAGTCCCTTTTTATAGAAACTTTCCTCTAGAAGGCACCCCCAACCCAGCTGTGGATTGGCATCTTCTCAGTGACATTGTTGCCTTATTCTGCACCCTGGTGAAACAGCTAGTCTGCCCCAAATACAAGAAATCAGTGAAAGTAAAGACTGTTGCAATGCAAACAGAATGTATATCTAAACTCAAACCCCTTACCAAGCTGTTTCTAAGCATGCATTGTTTTCTTGGGGAAATCAGACTAGAGCCAGGATGAATGAATTGTCCGTAACACCATACAAGACCCCTCTCCACGAGTACGTGATTCCTGCTTATCTATCGTGTAGGATTATACGTGGGCAAACAGATTGAGAAGCTTAAAGTATGATGGTAGTCAGCTTTCTCTCTGACCTTGTTGGAGCAAAGCCAGGAAGCTGTCTCTCTTTGGTTTAGAGGGTTCTTGGAATGTTCAAAGTATCTGTCTCACACCCTTCCCAGAAATTCTCCCTTGGCAGCCAGGATTATGACGATGGAAGCACAAAGATATGGTGGCTACTAGTGGCTGGTGTCTAGGTCCCAGAAGATGGCAGAAGCTGTTCTAAGATGTTGAGGTCAAAGAAGTAATGCCAGCATTCCACCATTGTGACCCCCCTGGCTGAAGCCCCTTTTATAACATCATAGAAATTCTACACAGAACCCAGAGGATGAGAGGCTGCACACTCCACGCTGGGGAATAGAGTGGGCAGGATGAGCTCCCATTCCTTGGTCTGGGTAGTGGCCTTGCTACATTGAATCATTATGTTTGGAAGGTCATCTAGTCTATCTTCCCAGCGAGGGCAGGAATCCCCACTCCCACCTGTCCTTTCCTGGAGGTAAAATGGGCAGAACAAGGACCCATGCTTGAGTCCCCAAAGAATGGCAGGACGCCCTCAGTGGAGGCATACTGTATTTAAATGCAATTCACCTCTTTGGGGTCTAGGAAAAGCCACCTGTAGATTCATTTGCTGGGAAACACGGTCTGCGTGGTCGAGGCAGTGGGCGCTGGGGCCATGATTTTGCTAAAGGTTGACTTCCTCCGGAGGTCTGTCTGCTGTCCAGAATGGCAGCCGCTTCGGTGGGCGAATAGGACGGTCATCTCTGGGCCCAAGGGGGCTGCTTCAGGCTGGGACCCCTTCGGGGTGGCTGGTTGTTCAGGCTTCCCAGAGGTGTGATGTTTGGCGGGAGGAGGGCTGTAATTCTGAAATCTCACGGTTTTGACTTGCTGTAAGACAGAGGAGAGCAAAGGGACATAGGTGAGTGGGAGACCTGTGCTATTTCCCCCTGGGACTTGGTTCATGCTGTTTCTCTACACTTGCCCCTTCCTGGAATGCCTCATTCACGTGTTCATCCAGCAAATACCTGTGTCTGTCATGAGTGTCGACCATGCATCACCACTCTGTCAGGTGCTGTGAAGCCAAGAGTGAACAAAACCGCCCTGACAAATGACAATGATAACCAGTGCTACTGCGGGGGAAGCAGAAGATGCTGGGAATGCGGAGAAGTATCCAACTGAAGCTGGAATGGGCCTTGTCCGAGAAGGCCTCTTAGAGGCAGAGTTATTTCAGTCGAGAACTGAAGAACAACTGGGAATTAGCTACGAGAAATAGGGGGGACAACCACCTACCTGAGAATAGGGTCCTTCACCTCCCCTCTCTCCTTCCCACCTGCCCACCTGCCAGTAAGGCCTCCCTGCTGACTCCATCCAGACAGTTCCTTCATAAACCCTCAGAGCAGAGTTAGCCAACTGGACACTGCTGACTGAATATAGTCTGCAGAAAGTCTGGGAGTTTGATTTAGTTGCTAACACATTAAAAATTGGGAGATGCATATAAAAATCAGCATTTTATATGTCCCTTAAGATAATCAAAGGGCAGGCACACTGGGGCCTGTGCCCCATTCTGGCAGCAACTGGCTGGAGCTGATTAGCAGGTCCCGCTTTATGTGGGAGTCAATGATCTGATGTTTGCATAAGCCCTTCCTCTCTCCCTTCTTTCCTAGCCTGTTATAGATCTTGTATATTAGATATTCCTTTGGCTATTCCCTATCTTACAGCTTAATAAAGTGTTCTGTGCTACTGCTCAGAAATCTTTTTTTTTCCTGTGAAATTCAATCCCAATGTCTTGAGATTGAAAGGTGAGTGGGAGACCAAATGTCTTCATTCTTTTGACCCTTACCATGTCCAGCGGAGGTCTGGGCACTTACTAAACACAGTTTGAGGGCTGCAGCTAATGGCTTGGGGGTAACTGACAAGTGAGGTCTGGAAAACTTTGAATTATTTGAATACCGTAATTCAGAAGAAGAACTCTCAACATTTAAATCAGTTAACACTAACTTTTTCCAAATGCCTTTCCCTGCAAGCTTATAGCTTAGTTTTTGTGTCAGATCTCAGTTCTACTCCAGACACTCATGTGTGTCAGCTGTGTGCTTTTGGGTAATGTACTTTAACTCCATAAGCCTTCATGTCCTCAGTTTTAAATGAGGATGACAATAATAATTATAGCTACATCAGAAGGTTGTTGTCAGAATTAAATGAGATAGGACATGTGAAGTACGCAGCACAGTGCCTGCTAGGTCGTTAGCATTCAGTAAATGCTTAACAAAGAGGAGGAAACCACACCATCTTTCCATTTGGAGGGAAATGGGTGATGGTAGTGATGGTGATGTTCGTGGTGATGGTGGTGGTGATAGTGATAGTAACGGTGGTGGTGCGATGTTCAATACACTAAAAGATAACAGTCACCTAATTTTCTTCACGTCACCTCCTCCATCCCTGCCTCAAGGATATTGTTGAGAACATAACACTTTTACAAAAACTCTTAGGACTTCTAGTGGGAAAAGCCCTAGAACCGATAACCGATAACCGCAAAGGTCCCGATAACAGTTGTTGGAGTAGTTATAACTCAGTGTGACCTTACTAAGTCACTTACCTTCTCCTGTGCCTCAGTTGCCTCTCCTATACTGTGAACGAGTACGTATCAAGCCCTGTGTAAGTACTTCACTCATTTAACTCCAATGCTATGAGGCTATTACTCTTCTTGCCGCCATTTTAGGTAAAAGAGTCTCAGAAAGGTGAAGTGTTTTAACCAGAGTCACCAGCTAGCAAGCAGCACAGCTGGAATTCAAGTCAAGATTGTGTCTGATGCCAAAGCCGTGTTTTTTCCAAGTTGCCTCTGGGCCTCGAAAGAAGGATGTATAAAATCTTCTGGAAGCGTAAAGGAGATTCAGTAACATGTCTGGGGAGGGTGCGGGTGATGTGAGGATATGGAAGGGGGGTTGTGTGTGAGGATTCTTTGGAGGCTGCAGTTTTGATTCCTTGTCCATTTACGGTGAAATCTCAGGAGCTGGGACACTGTGCAAAGTTAGGGGTCTAAAGAATCAGGTCCCCCTAATGTCACCTACTCCTACCTTTTCGCTGCCATTTCTTGAGTTCTCTGGTTTCACCAGGATGGATGGCGGGGCAGATGCAGGCAGTTTTGGTAGAGGCTCACTCCTGACGGGGATTTCTTTGCCTTCCATGATGAGGGAGCTGGCCGCCGAGTGGATCCTGGTGTCGCTGCCCCTGCTGACGCACGTGAGGGCAGGCTCCCCAGTGGCAGTGGGCTTGGGTCCCATCTCCGCCACCACCGCCGAGGGTGAGGAGGGGGCCCCCTGTGGCTGGTAGAATTGGAACTGCTGAGGCCGGACGACCATGGTGGGGCTGCGTCTGAGGGAGCCCACCACGAGGGTGTGGACCCCCGACCGGACGGGTCTCTGCAGGGATCCATCTGGGGAATTGTATGACAGAGATATCAGCAATGGGGCAGCTGACAGCAGCTTGGGTGGGAGCTGGGTAAGCAGTGTGTCCTGATAGCCCAGAATAGTTAAGTGCTTTCCCAGTTTGACTGTGCTCACATTCTCCCAGGGTCTTTCAAAGGTGACCTTATTCTTTTTTTAGTGCTGTTTGCTGATGCTGGCAGCAAATGACTGGCTAGGCGAACACTGGGGGTGGGGTGGCGTCAGAAGGTATATCACCTCTATTTGTCCTCTCCCTCTCTCTCTCTGTCACACACATACACACACACACTCCTACTTTCTCCCTCCAGGCCTTTAAGATGGAAAGTGAAGAAGACAGTCCTAAAGAGAGAGCTTCGCAGTGAGAAATAAAGGCATGGAGACCAAAGAGGAAACAAAAGCAGAGACAAAGAAAGAGACAGCAGAAATTGAGACACGCAAGAGAGAGTGGGAGGGAGAGAGGGTAGGAGAGAGGGCAGAGGACTCCAACCAGCTACTTAAAGAAAATTCTGATGGAAGCTTTAGGCCTGTGGTGGTGGGACCTCTGCTTTTCATCGGGTCTGCAGGGAGGAAGGGTGAGCGGAATTTAGGGACTGTGTGTACCAGGCAAACGTGACAGCAGCTGGAAGCAAATTTGGAAAGGTTATTCCCAAGTTAGGGATGTGAGCGGATGAGCTTCGTGAAGTCCCATGACTCAGGCTCTGGAATCAGATCTCCTCCCAGGGAGCCAGGAGCACATCAGTCACATCATCTCCCTGCTCCTCGGTCCCCTGGTTGTAAACTGGAGCTAAAAACAGCACCTCGTGGCCTGGGGTGAGGATTACATTTTATGATGTGTGCAAAACGTTAGGATAGTGCCTGGAACATCATAAATGCCCCATGTTTTAAAACTTTTTTTGTGTGTTTTTAGGTAAAGGAGAAGCAAACTCTAAAAATGCACGGTCCAGGAGTTTGGTTTTGCCCCTTCCGTTTCCCTGAGCTCATTTTTTTTTGTTTCTTAAACTGAGATAGTCCTCCCTCAGTAAAAGGAAGCCATTCCTTCCCCTCAAATTCTCTGGAAGACAGGAGATCCCCATCCTTTGAGCATATGTCCTGTGGGTGACCTGGAGAATAATCGAGAGTTCATTGTGCTCTGTGGGGGGCAGTGGGGGAGACACCCTGAGAAGCATTGTGGGCTATTTCTTCATAAGGGTCTCCCAGAATTTAGAGCTATAGGTGACATCCAGCAGAGATGTTAGTTCTTTGTGACACTCTATGGACACGTGTGTGAATCAAAGTCATCTGTGTCCAGCGCAGAAGGCCTGAGCCTAGGCCATGTTCTGTGTCATGACTCTTTATCAAGCCGGGTGTGAACATGAAGAGCAGATGCTCACTGTAACACCGCTGGCGTTCTCAGCTGCCACTGGCAACCCAGCCACCACTACACAAGTCTGACCTTTCAATGTCAATGTCTGTTTTTCCACTGACAGCCCTGTGAGATGCATACAGTCAATTCTCTGTCATTTCTCTTTGCTTTGGGGAGATTGATAGCTTGACCATCCTCACCTTGGGAAAAGGGAGAGACAGAAAGCCTCTGGGACCTAGGAAGGTCAAAGCCACACTAGGCAGACCTGTCCTTAGGCTCTCAGAAATGGGTGAAAAATCAGTTTACCGCCTTATCTACTTATCTTGTCGGGTTCCTAATTTCCAAGAGCTTTAATGCTTTCTTATTACATGTGCATATAATGCAAGCGTCAAAACTCCAAGCCAATCAAGATCTACACAAAGTTAGAGAGGGAGTGTCCGAAAGGAAGTGTGAACAATTGCCGAGGGGCTTTTCTCCCGGTATTCAAAAGTGGTCTAGACTATGTGAACATTTCAACACAAGTGAAGTGAATTACATTCACATTCTGGAGGGACCCAACATGATCTGCTTAGCTGCAGTAGCAATATTGATACTGATAAAATGCTATACTATAAAAATAGCTAACATTTCTCGAGAGCTTATTATGTGCCAGGCACTGGGCCATTAGTGTTAAATGAATTATTTAATGCCCTGATGAGGTAGGTACTATTTTTATTTTCATTTTGCAAATGAGAAACCTGAAGGCCGAAGAGGTCAGTAACTTGCCCGAGGCTGTTGTGGTGGGATAACTTATTGCACGTATGTTTTGTGGGGAGAAGGTGGAGGAGAGGGTGAGGAGGGAGGCACTGTCGGCTAGAATTAAGAAGCAACGGTGGGATTGGTGGTCAAGCAGATGATCAGAAAGCACTGAGAAAGGGTAGAACTAAGATAATTGCTTTAATTGTCTTGGGGCACTAATTGCTTTAATGTCTGTGTGGCATACCGTCCCACATGTGAATCTTTTGCTCTGACTAGTACTGCATTTTCACCTTTAATCAATTTTTTTTTTTTTGCGGTACGCGGGCCTCTCACTGTTGTGGCCTCTCCTGTCATGGAGCACAGGCTCCGGACGCGCAGGCTCAGCGGCCATGGCTCACGGGCCTAGCTGCTCCTCGGCATGTGGGATCTTCCCGGACCGGGACATGAACCCGTGTCCCCTGCATCGGCAGGCGGACTCCCAACCACTGCGCCACCAGGGAAGCCCACCTTTAATCATTTTTTAAGACAGCAGGAGGGATGGCAGAGCCCAGTTTAAGTCAGGGGATGTAGAACAAATCAAGTTGACTTTGCTTGGCTTGTTTTCTTCTTCTAGAGAGGTGTACGAATATAGAGGCTTGATGTTTTATAGAACAATGGGTTTCAACCACTTTTTGAGAACCCCTGAAAATGAAGCCTTATGCAGAAATTCAATATATTAGGAGATAAAAGCATGGCTTTGAAGATGAAGGAGCTATGTAATTGCCATGTGTGCAATGTGGATGTTATATAAAAATAAAACCAAGGTGCAGAACAGTGTACTAAGATTACAAGGTATGTGTGTACATGGACGAGAACTTGGGACTGGGGGGCAAGGATATGAAGGAGACATTTGTACAATATAATGTACTTTTGTACAATATAATTTTTTTACCTTGTGCATATATTAGTTAAACAAAGTGGGATTCAGGGGCTCTTAGCAATGACTCCTCTTTTCCTCTTCCCCTTGTTTCCCTTTTGGCACCTCCTGAGGGGTTCCATGGAGCACAGTTTAAGAAGCATTGATCCAGCAAGTGCTTTAGTTGTCCTGTCTTAATAAGAACCAGCATCCACCTTGGCCATGCTCTAATTATATGTTGGCATTCAGGGCTGGTATCATCCCAATCAGTCAGCGTGCGTGTATGAAGTGACTGAGGGCGGGGACCTTGAGTCCATTTGACTTCATCTGATAAAACAATGCAGTATTTGGGAAGTGTAAAGCAACCTTCACAGAGGCTTGTTTTAAAGCCAAGATCCTTGTTTTTGCAAAAAGCACTCTGTTTGCCAGTGTGAGATCCCCCCATCCCCTAGCTCTAGGCACGTACCTCTCTGCCACCACTTACTCTTTCTCATGTTGCTCCGCCTTTTGCGGAGGGAGCCCTGCCCCAGGGTCCTCAGACCGGCCAGGTTCCGCACGGGGTTGACTATGGCCGTGGGCACGAAGACGGACTTGAAGGGCTGGCTCTGCCGGGGATCACCTTCTGAAATGCTGCCTTGGGAGGACACAGAGGAGGTGGATAACGTCCATGTGGCGTAGAGAGCAGAGCTCCGGGAGTCTGGAACACTAGATGTCTTTCTGGTTGTGCAAATTTTTTTTTTTTTTTTTTTTTTTGTGAAAGAGAAGAAATAGAGAAAGAAAAGGTTCAGTCAAGAGTCCTGTTTTAAAAAAACGATCTGCTCCCAACTGTATAGCACATGTGGTCCCTCCTCATCGTATTCCTACCCATACATACCTACATACATATATATATATATGTTTATACTTGTCTTCATCACAGGCTTAACTATGGAGGCCTCAGCTTCCACACCTGGATAACTGTGTGGGCATGCTGAGGGAGGGGAGGGGGTCTCATACTGAGGCCTGGTGGAACTAGAAGACTTGAATATCATCATCTTTCACTCCAGCTCTGATCACTCTTCACCCCGTGTCCCTTCAGCCCTCAGTTCAGAGCACAAGATCTTGTATGTGTTCATTTCGCTTTGCAGAGGCGATTTCTTGTTCTTTCAGTGACTTTCCCACTAGATCCTAAGCTCTTTGAAGGCAGAGATTTTATATGACTTGTTTTATAGCCTCTGTGTTCTGCACATATTGTTTATTAATAAATGTTTGTTGAATGGCTGCCATGATGCTTTTAGCACTGAAGCCAGTCATTTTGTCTCACACATAGTAAGCACTTACTGTATACCCACTGTAACACCCAGCATTGGCCAAACACTGCCCACATCATCTCACAGGTTTTTCTCGACAGCCTTCTGAGGTAGGTACTGTTAGTGCTACTGTTTTGTAGGTTAAAAAATAGAGATTTACCGTTACTTGTCCAAGCAATTAATAGATCTGAGATTTGAACCCAGGTCCAGGCTGGCCCCTTGCTCTACCACTAAGCTACCTACCTACTGGCTAGTTAGAGCCTTCATCATTTGGAAAACCCTGCATCCTACTTGAAAATTCACAAACTAAAGGAGCTGGTAGGCCCTACACATGCCTCCATAAGACCTAATTCTTCAGCCTTAGGCTCTGATTTTTAAGAACAGTGTTAATATTTTGTAAAACACCAATCTCCTGTCCATGTTTCCAGCCTGCAACTCCCTGAACCCCATGGGGAATGGTGTCATTTTACATGCCCTTCTTGCCCTTTTACCATCCTGCCCCAGCATCACAGCCCCTACCGAGTAGTCCATGAATCCCCTTGTCACTCTATTGATTAAATAACCCCTGCTAATTCCCTGGAGATAACCAGTTCAACCAAGGCCCCGGCACAGAGATGCCCTCCACGTATTTTCCTTCCTGTCAGTGCCTCCAGGTTTCTCTTTAGGTAATTCCCCCTTATTTCTCCTTTTCTCTCCTTGTTTTGCTTTAAAAAAGTATATGTAGTTTAATATCGAGCCACCAGTGTTGTTCAAGATGGGAAAGGCGTCATGTAATGCAGCCAACTCTGCCCAGGAAGCATATGCAGCCAAACACGCTGGGAACTGATGCTTGCAGAGAGGGGCTTCTGTCCACAGCCTTCAGCCTGCTTCTGGCCCCTGGGGATGCAGTCAGTGAGGCGGAGTGGGCTGTACACCAGGAAGAGCTCAGACTACATTCTGGAGATGAAGGCTGGGCTGGAGAGAACTCCCCAGCACTGGCTTGCCTGGCAGAGTCTGCATCTACCTGTTTCTTTTAAATGAATTTATTTATTTATTTGTGGCTGCACTGGGTCTTCGTTGCACTGCGTGGGCTTCTCACTGCGGTGGCTTCTCTTGTTTCAGAGCACGGGCTCTAGGAGTGTGGGCTTCAGTAGCTGTGGCACATGGGCTCAGTAACTGGCTCGCGGGCTCTAGAGCGTAGGCTCAGTGGTTGTGGCGCACGGGCTTACTTGCTCTGCGGCATGTGGGATCTTCCTGGACCAGGGCTCAAACCTGTGTCCCCTGCATTGGCAGGTGGATTCTTACCCTCTGCACCACCAGGGAAGCCCCTACCTGTGTTTTAAACAAAGACCTCAAAGTGTTGGATGCTGCAAAATGGACTGGCAACAGCAAAGACAGGTTCCAAATTTGTTGCCAGCAGCATCAGCAGCCTGGACAGAATACAGTTAATGAGGCCCAAGCCAGCCTAATCCCACCAGTCCCTTCTTTGGACAACTGTTTACAGACAAAGGTGCAACTTCATTTTTCTGGACCCAGCATGAGGCCAGGTTCCAGAAACTCCTAAATCTCAAGTCTCCCATCCAACACTGAGTCCCTCTATGTCTTTTGGCAAAAAGCTCAGCACTTACCCAGCATATTCTTCTAGCATCAAAGCACTTTGCAAACATATATTCATTAATCCCCATGACACCCCAGACCTGCAGATATTATGATCCCTGTTTTCTAGATGGAGAGACTGAAAGACATTCTGGGTTTAAGTGGGAGGTGTGTGTGTGTTGCCTCTGATTTGCTCTGCTGGGCTGCTTTGAGTGTGCAGGTCCCTGTGTCCCCTTTTCTACCTGAGATATGAGCCCTTAAGAACTTGTGCAGTATTTGAAAGGGACATGACACACAGCGGCTCTATCCTGCTCAGCACTGTCAGTAACCTCCTGGTAAGGCAAAAGCTTAGACCATGACAATCTTTCTATAGTTCTATGTAGAAAGTTAAAGGAAAGTGAGTGGTGGCCCTCGTGTCACTTTTCTCCACCCCTTAGGCATCAGGATGGCATATGTGTCCAGTGAAGGTTGCCAGAAAGAGAAATATCCTGGCTTATTGGGCAGAAGGGCATTTATTGGGAGGACAGGAGGGAGCGGAAAGAGCTTGGAAACAGGATCCAAGGGAGGCTGCTGAGAGCTGGGCAGCAGGGATAGGAGGTGGGAAGAGTCTGATCAGGTGCTGCGCCTTGAGTCCCCGCCATGAATGGCCTTCAACTCTGTCCACATTCTCTCCTCCCTTGTTCCTTCCTTGTTCATGTTTCCAAGTCCCAAGAGGCTGAGCCTGTCCCTCACCTGTGGTGATGGGTTGAGGAGGTTGGGGATGAGGGGAAGGGGGAGAGGGAGGAGGAGGAGGAGGGGGAGGAGCAGGGGGAGAGGGAGGGGAGGAGGGAGGAGGAGAGAAGAGGAGGAGGAGGAGGGGGAGGGGAGGGAGGAGGCGGAGGAGGGGGAGGAGGAGGGGGAGGGGAGCGGGGAGGAGTTGGCTTCTGCAGCCTCTGAAAAGGGAGGAAACTTATGCCTCTACCGAGACTGTGCATGGAAGAGGAAACCAAAGGGATGTAGGTGCTGTTAGGAAGGGCTTGAATGAGAACGTGACAAGTGTTCTGTACCACCTGAGCCAGGGGATAACTCTGGGATACGGGAACTAGGTCGTGGTGGCAGATATTTAGTTGTGGTTGGCACAGCTGGACAGGCTGGTGGCACCACCGAGCACAGAGGACTGGAGCTTTACGCAGCATAGCAGCCTTTCATCTCTCAGTAATTAAAAGGCTCCCTTGCTGAATCGTAAATCAAAACCCTGGCGTTTTTGTCAACTCTGGTCTCTAATTGATCCTGAAACTCTGGCTGGCTCAGTTCATTAGGAGATGATGCTAGTAAGAGCAGAGGTTCAAATGCTCAGGGGGCACTACACACCTTTGAGGTCTGGCTGTCTTATAAAAGGCAGCCCTGTGCACCACGGGGGCTGGTGGCAGTGCAGAGCCATCACTGCAAACAGACAACAAAAATGGGGCAAAACCTCTCACACACACAGAACGTTAGAACAGAAAGGGGCCTTGCACACATAGTCCAACCCACTCGGTAGGAAAAACTCAGCTGACAAAGGATGGCATCATTCAGCCCTGAGAAGCGGGAGGAATGAAACCTCCCAAAATGGGAAGGGTTGTTAAGAACAAGGGTGAGCTGCCCCCAGATAGACAAACTGAGCATGTCATCTGCGTCCAAGATTTTGGGGATGGGAACTTTCTCTGCATCTGAGAGGCTGTCAAGGAAAACACATACACACAGAAAGCATTGATCTACTGTCACCTAATAGCCCTCAGGAGATTATACTGTGACAGGGACTTTCCGTTTTAGAAATGCTGGCTCTCTAGAAGCAAACACACACATCAGCATAAGTAGCATCTCAGTATATGCACATATGCAGGTTTCTATGAGCTGGGGGTGGGGATGGACTCATGGCAAACTATGCTGGTGCTGAAACTCCATCCACTGCCTAACACGTGGCCATCATGGAGCGGGTGAGTCTAGATGCTCATGACTCGCCCAAGAACAGATCTAACTTGGAGAAAAGCCAAGAAGGAGAGAACGGGAAGCTGGAGCCTTGAAGTACACTGGAATGGAGTCCTACATGCATTCTAGTTAGGGTGACCTTACGTCCAGGTTTTCCTGGGAGAGTCTCAGTTTACACCTGCTCTCCTGGTAGAGTGTCCCTCTTTTATCTCAAAAGCATCCTAGTTTTGATGGTAAGTTATATGGTCACTCTTCTTTTAATGTTTTTTTCATGGAATATCCAGGACTTTGGGCTAAGGCCTGATGCATAAGCAAATTCCCCAGTAGTAGAGATGGTCCCTAGAGCATTCATGATAAGATTCCATGGAAGACTGTTCATGAGTTAGGGTAGGTCCTTGCTCTTTGTTGTCACTTCTGGATCATCCTCCCACTGGAGGGACTTCTCAAGACTTCCCAGCTTGGGTTCACATGATTAGACTCCACCACCTACCACCCTGCCGTGTTGGAGCCATCATTTCCCCTCTTTCCTTGAGGAATTGAGCTCCTGGATCACTGTCCTTCTCTCCATCTCAGTGGGTCCTATCATGATGATCTCATCTAGTCTTAGGGCTTTAAATACCATCTCAAGGCTGGACCTCTTTCTTAAATGCTAGACGTGTATACTCAACTGCTTACCAATGTCTTTACTAGGAATACTAAGGCATCTGAGACTTAATCTTCTACGAACCAAGCTTTTGCTTCCCCCCAACACCTCAAAACCTGTTTGTTCCTCTTTTGGTTTTCAACTCCATCTCAGTAAAAGGCAACTCTGTCTTCCAGTTACTCAAAGCAAAAAAAAAGTGGACTCACCATGAATCCTCTCTTCTTTTACACCCAGGATTTAATTTGTCAGAAAATCCTGTTGTCTCTACCTTCAGAATATACCCAGAATCTAACCATTGCTCCCTCCCTCCACAGCTAGCGCCTTGGTTCATTTCACCATCACCCCTTCCCCCAACCGGATTATTACAATATCTGCTTAACTAAGTCTCTCTGCTTCAACCTTTTCCTATCTATAGTTTACTTTCAACCCAGCAACTAGAGGGATTCTGATTACAACATAAGTTAGATCATGTCATGCTTCTGCTCAAAGCCCTATAAATCGGTTAAAGCCAAATTCCTCATGATGACTGAGGAAATTCTGTGTGATCTGAATCCCTGTTACCATTCTGACCTCATCACCTACTAACTCCCTCTCACTTCCCTAACCCAGTCCTATTGGCCTTCATGTCAGGCGTGCTCCTCCCTCAGGGCCTTTGTTCTGTACTCGCTGTTCCTTGGGCCTGGAACACACCTCCCTCATTTCTTCATTCTACCTTCTTACCGCTCAGTAAGGCCATCTCTGACCAAGCGATTAACATTGTAATCACCCCCACGCAAATTCTATCCCCCTTTCCTGACTTCTTTGTTCTTCTTAGAGCTTATCATTAGCATGCCACATATATTACTTATATGCCTTGTTTATTGTCTGTCTGTCCCACTAGAATGTAAGCTCCACTGGGCGAGGATACTGTGTCTTTTATTCACTGGCGTTTCTCCAGCATCTAAAAACGTACCTGACATGTAGTGCTCAGTACATATTTGTTGAATAAATGAATTAAAGCATCAGTTGTAGACATCCTTAGTTTGCCTTTGGAGATTTTGCAGTTTTCTAACAAATTCCAAGAACCTTCCATTTGAAAGGAGTGACTGTGATTCTCTATTCCAATTTTCTGGCATGTGAAGAAATCTTTTTGCCTGGATCTGTTGGAACCCACAATTTACCTGTAGTCTTTCTAGAAAGGGGATCCACCACCTCACCAGCCAGACTGATTAGAAAAATCTATGGGTTAGAAAGTGCAGTCTTTTATTGAACCAGAACCTTCTAAGCTGTATTCACTGGTTCACTGTCTCCTCATGGAACAAATCTACTTCCTGGTCTACACATTCTGTTATGGTCCCTGTGACCCTTGTCTTCTGCAGCTCAAATAATCCTACTTTCTTTATAGGTTTCTCCAGTGATGTAGTTTCTGTCTCCTCACCATTGCTGCCCTCCACTGGACACACTGCCCCGCCTACATGAAAGTCCCCAAAACTGGCCATATATGACTCTAGCTCTGACCCCCAGAGAGTAAAATGGGATTTTTCCCTTTCCTTGGAGTTATGACTCTGATATGTCATAAAGACAGAGTGTATATGTAGTGATGGTCTTACTACCTTGTGACAGGCTTTGCCTGGACTTATGGGGGTGGGGGTAGGAGGAACCATGGATAGTTTTGGGGTCTGTGTGTAGTTGTGGTCATATGAGGTGGCTGGACAAACTGTATGCCAGTGAAATTGATGAATGTGCCAGAGAATGAAAAAGATTGAGAAAAGCTGTTTGGGAAGAAGATCTTCAGGGTAACTAGCATGTGACCTGGGGTGTGGAGGGATGGGTAGTGGTCTGAGTCACAAAAACCCTGCCTAATGGACCAGAATCCTGGGAAGTCTCCCAAGGTGCTCCAAGAGGTCTTCTGATCATTGTGTTTTTGCATTGTGCCATGATTGTGAAGTGTCAGGGTGCAGGGTGTGAGGTGCGATTGGGGGGGGGGATTATATAGTAGAAAACCTGAAATCTAGTTCTTGAGCAGACTGGTTAACTCTGCACATCAATTTCCTCATCTGTAAAATAACATCTACCTTAAACAAGATTCTTGAGCATAGCCAATGAGTTAAGAGATGCAAAAGTGCTTATAAAATGTGAAGAGCTATTTAAAAGATAACTATTCTGCTATTTTTTTTTTTTCAGTTAAGTGTTAGGAGGGTACTAGAGCAAAAGCTGTTTCTTGGTCCTTACTCTGAAAGGGCATTGAGTCTTTCAGAGATTCAACCCACAGATGGCCCCTGGCCTAGGTGACCTGACCCTCTGATGCCTGAGATTGGAGAGAACCCACCTGAAAATGGGGATGACATAGTTGTTGGGGAAGATGCCGACTCGCCCGGTCACCAAGGAGACACCCCTGAGCCAGCCATCCTGGTACTTCCCCAGGACCCTGATGCCCTCTCCCTTCTGCAGGTCCAGTTCGTCAGGTCCATGGGCTGAGTAGGAGTGCAGGGCTACAAACCTGGGGAGACAAAAGGAACTGGTAAAGGAAGCTGGTGAGCGGAAGGCCTGGAACCAGTGAAGGGTGAAGCGAGAGGAAAACTTAGAGCCCACCTGCCCGGTGTTTAGCAACAACACCTTTTAAGAACTGAAATCTCACTGTGTAAGGCAGATGAAAGTGGTGGAGCCTGGTTGAAGTAGCAGTGGAGGCGCCCAGATCCCTGCCCCCACCTCCTCCCTGCTCCTCCACAGAGTGCCCCACAGCTGCAAATCACTCATTTAGGTCACATAAGCACTTTGACAATGGGGAAACTGGTCTAGAATAGAGAAAGGAGTTGGTGACCAGGAATCAGTGGCAGAGCTGGGTCTCAAACCTGGAAGTGATGGTTCTATCTAGGATGCTTTTTCACACTGCTTAGCGTATCCCCCAAGACAATGGTCACAGCCATCAAGGTTCAGGGAACTGAGGGGTCAGAAGAGAAACCTCTCTGATCCACTCCCTCTCCTGAGGGTAGGGACATGTCTGATCCCCAGGAATGGCCCGAGGAGCTTAGCTTAATGTAGGCCAGAGGTGGACATGGGAAAATGGGAGGCGGGTGTTAATTTCAGTGTTTGGCACGCAGTGGAATACTGGCTGCATGTTGGCGTGGAGGAGGATGGGCTTGAAACATGGTAGAAATGTTTTCGGGTTAGAGCAGTGACTTGCCTCTCTGAAGTCCACACAGGAGTTGGGCAGGTGATATCCAGGTATAAGCCAGGGGGTGAAGACCCTGGGGAATAGTGAGGCTGTGGTAGGAGAATGCAGGGGACACGGATTCGTGTCCCGGTCCGGGAGGATCCCACGTGCCGCGGAGCGGCTGGGCCCATGAGCCGTGGCCGCTGAGACTGTGCGTCCGGAGCCTGTGCTCCGCAACGGGAGAGGCCACAACAGTGAGAGGCCCGCGTACCGCAAAAAAAAATAAAATAAAATAACCCACTTTGGCTTGCCAGGTTCAGGGTTACCAGTGTATGGCCTCAGGCTGGATGTTAGGAAGTCCTAGACTCTATGGACTGTGAGACACTGAAAGGTTTTATCAAAGGGGCTAGGAGAGTGTTCCCATCTGCAAAGTTCCTTTCCCCTCTAAAATGCTATATTTATGTCTTGCTGATTACCAGAGCAACATCTATTGATGACCTTGCATTGTGAATCTAAAGGAAGACAATAGAAATTGCTCAGTACCTAAGCTTCCTGTAATGTTTTGGTATATAATCTTCCAGTCTCTTTCTACTTTTGTAAAATAATGAGCCAGGATGATGTGGTTTGGTAATTTGTGTTTTTCACCATTATTCCCTTTGGAGGTTGTAAAAGAAGGGGAGCTGTTATCTCTCTGGATGTGTTGGTTGGGGACGGGAGATGCTTGATGGCAGAGGGATGGCAAAGATGACCCCTCTATGCCAGGACCGGGAGTGGAGGGTTGAGCTTTTTTTACTCACATGTTAGCTGAGAGGTGTTGCTGGGAGCCGGGCAGACTGATGATGGCTGTGGAATGTCCTGGGGAGGCAGGTGCAGGGTGATAAGTGCTGACCTACACAGACAGAAAAGCCAGGCAGAACCAGTGAACATCACCAGCCAGGCCCACAGTAGAGGCAGCCTGACACAACCAAAAACCAAGGGCCACGCCTGGCACCACCCAGCATGTGTCTTCTCTGTGGTTTGGGGCTGTAGGCAGAGCCGAGTGGTGGTAGATTGGTTTATCGTTTGCTGGGGTGGCATGCCAGGGTCACAATCCAAAAGACTGCTCAGAGAGGGCAGAGGAGAAGACCTGTCTAGTTTACAGTCAACAGGGTACTGCCAGGATCCTCGATCTCTTCCCTGGGCCCCTGCCTACCCATCTCCCACTGCACTCACCTCCCTCTATGAAAACCTATTCTCATAAAATGATACAATAGCTAATATTGAGAACTTAACACTCGCCAGGCAGTTTTAAGAGCTTTACAAGTAACAGCTAATTTAATCCTTATTAAAGGGACTATTATCATCCCTATTTTTGGATGAGAAACTGAGGGAAAGAAAAGTTACCTAACTAGTATGAAACAAACTTTTAAACCAGGTTGTCTAGGTCCTGAGCCCACACTATCAGTATTAACACACACACAGACACACACACTCACACTCACACACACACACCAGTTTACCCAGTGACTTAAGGAAGGTAAATCTGCATCCTCTTTACTTTTCCACGATGAAAGAGGGAGCAATAATGCTAAAAGTATCGGAAACTGCCTATTATCCTGGCACCTTGCCTGTTGTCTAACATCTTACCTTGCTCATTTCCTTCTTGGCATATATCACAGGCTGTGATTGTTTCCTTGTTTAGTTACTGACCATCCCCCATCACTAGACTGTAAGTTCCATGAGGGCAGGGACTATGTCTTTTTCATCATTGTATTTCTTATGTGCCCAATATGTACTTGTAGCTTAAAGAATGAATAAATGAACAAAAAGACCTTTCTACCCAGTCCACCAAGGACTAATGAAACCTCAACCATCTCCATGCCATCCAGAGTAAATACACTCAATCTGTCTTTAGTTGTCAACTCATAAGCGATGGTATGTGTGCCTTTTTACGACTGTGCTTTTGTGGGTATAACTATTATTTGCATATGTGTGTTTGGGCAGTTGCTAATCCATTACCAAGTATATGTATCTCTGGTTCTTTCTACAATTGCGTATGCTTTTTCAGAACCCATGACAATTGTATGTACATGTATGATGGCACTGGTCTATTGTATGTCTGATTATGTTCACATATGTGGGTCTGTGGATTGATAAGCATGTATACTCTGTGTGATTATATGTATGTATGGTTGTAAATGTCTATCTGGAATTATGTGTGTAGGTATGTAAACTCTAGAGGTGTGTGCAAATATGAATGGGTATAGTTTTATGTGTGTGCCAATGACTGTGGAAATATATGTATGGCTGCGTATGTATGTGTGACATTTCAATCCAGGTATAGGATCAGAAAACTATTCTAGTCAGATAGTAACAAGTGTTGGCAAGAATGTAGAGAAAGCAAAACCCTCATACAGTGTTGGTGGAAACGTAAAATGGTTCAGGCCCTTTGGAAAATAGTTTTGCAGTTCCTCAAATGACTAAACATAGAATTACCATATGACCCAGTAAGTCCAATACCCAAGAGAGATGAAAACATATGTCCACACTAAAGCTTGTGCATGAATTTTACAGCAGCATTATTTATAATAGACAAAAGGTGGAAATAACCCAAATGTCCATTGACTAATGAATGAATAAACAAAATGTGGTATATCCATACAGTGGAATATTATTCAACCATAAAAGAAATGAAGTATTGATATATGCCAGAACATGGATAAGCCTTGAAAACATTATGCTAATTGAAAGGAGTCAGACACAAAAAACATTACATAATTCCATTTATATGAAATGACCAGAAGAGGCAAATCTATATAGAAAGTAGATTAGTGGTTTCCAGGGGCTGGGGATTTAGGGGGATATAGGAATAATAGTTAAGGGTACAGGGTTTCTTTTTGAGGTGGTGACATATTGTAAAATTGTGGTGAAAATGGTTGCACATCTGTGAATATATTAAAAACCACTGACTTGTACATCTTAAATGGCTTAAATGTATGTTATGTGAAATATATTTTAATAAGCTTTAAAAATATGCCAAAAAGCATATGATCATCTCAGTAGATGTAGTAAAAGCATTTGATAAAATTCAACATCCATTTATGATACAAACTCTCCAGAAAG
This sequence comes from Tursiops truncatus, assembly GCF_011762595.2. Taxonomy (NCBI): domain Eukaryota; kingdom Metazoa; phylum Chordata; class Mammalia; order Artiodactyla; family Delphinidae; genus Tursiops; species Tursiops truncatus. The sequence goes on along the minus strand of NC_047036.1, from coordinate 122,109,640 downwards.
CAGGCAAAGAGGGAACATACCTCAACACAGTAAGGGCCATATATGGCAAACCCACAGCTAACATCGTACTCAATGATGAAAAGTTGAAAGCATTTCCTCTAAGATCAGGAACAAGACAAGGATGTCCACTTTCGCCACTTATATTCAACATAGTTTTGGAAGTCCTAGCCATGGCAATCAGAGAAGAAAAAGAAATAAAAGGAATCCAAATTGGAAAGGAAGAAGTAAAACTGCTCGTTTGCAAATGGCATAATACTATGAGTAGAAAATCCTAAAGACACCACCAGAAAAACTACTAGAGCTCATCAATGAATTTGGTAAAGTTGCAGGATATGAAATTAATGTACAGAAACCTGTTGCATTTCTATACACTAACAATGAAAGATTAGAAAGAGAAATTAAGAAAACAATCCCATTTACCACAGCATCAAAAAGAATAAAATACCTAGGAATAAACCTACCTAAGGAGGCAAAAGACCTGTACTCTGAAAACTATGACGCTGATGAAAGAAATCAAAGATGACACAAATAGATGGAAAGATATACTGTGTTCTTGGATTAGAAGAATCAATATTGTTAAAATGACCATACCACCCAAGGCAATCTACAGCTTCATTGCAATCCCTTTCAAAATACCAATGGCATTTTTCACAGAACTAGAACAAATAATTTAAAAATTTGTATGGAAACACAAAAGACCCCGAATAGCCAAAACAATCTTGAGAAAGAAGAACAGAGCTGAAGGAATGACATTCCTTGACTTCAGACTATACTACAAACCTATAGTCATCAAAACAGTATTGTACTGGCACAAAAATGGATACACAGATCAATGGAACAGGATAAAGAGCACAGAAATAAACCCACACGCTTACGTTCAATTAATCCATGACAAAGGAGACAAGACTATGCAATGGAGAAAAGACAGTCTCTCTTCAATAAGTGATGCTGGGAAAACTGGACAGCTACATATAAAAGAAAGGGGGCTTCCCTGGTGGCACAGTGGTTGAGAGTCCACCTGATATGTAGAAAAATAAACTCTAAATGGATTAAAGACCTAAATGTAAGACTGGATACTATAAAACTCCTAGAGGAAAATATAGGCAGAACACTCTTTGACATAAATTGTAGCAATATTTTTTTGGATCTGTCTTCTAAAGTAAAGGAGATAAAAGCAAAAATAAACAAATGGGACCTAATTAACTTAAAAGCTTTTGCACAGCAAATGTAGCCATTGACAAAATGAAAAGACAACCTACTGAATGACAGAAGATATTTGCAAATGATATGACCAATAAGGGATTACTATCCAACATATGTAAACAGTTCATACAACTCAACATCAAAAAAACAAACAACCGATTAAAAATGGGCAGAAGGTCTAAATAGATATGCTTCCAAAGAGGAAATGCAGATGGCCAACAGGCACGTTGAAAAGATGCTCAACATTGCTAATCATCAGGGAAATGCAAAACTAAACCACAATGAGATATCACCTCACACCTGTGACAATGGCTATCATCAAAAAGGACACAAATAACAAATGTTGGTGAGGATGTGGAGAAAAGTAAACCTCTGTACACTGGTGGTGGGAGCCACTGTGGTGCAGCCACTGTGGAAAACAGTATGGAGGTTTATCAAAAAAATAAAAATAGAACTAACATATGACCCAGAAATTAAACTCCTGGGTGTATGTCCAAAACAAACAAACAAAAAAACAACAAAAAACACTAATTTGAAAATATACATGCACTCCTGACCTAGAGGAACTTGACCAACAAGTAGAAGATGACGAGAGAGCCTGAGCCAAGATGGCGGAGTAGAAGGATGTACTATCACTCCCTCTTGTGAGAACACCAGAATCACAGCTAACTGCCGAACAGTCATCGACAGGAAGACACTGGAACTCACCAAAAAAGATACCCCACATCCAAAGACAAAGGAAAAGCCACAATGAGATGGTAGGAGGGGCACAATCCCAATAAAATCAAATCCCATAACTTCTGGGTGGGTGACTCACAAACTGGAGAACACTTATACCACAGAAGTCCACCCACTGGATTGAAGGTGCTGAGCCCCACGTCAGGCTTTCAAACCTGGGGGTCTGGCAACGGGAGGAGGAGTTCCTAGACAATCAGACTTTGAAGCCTACTGGGATTTGATTGCAGGACTTGACAGGACTGGGGGAAACAGAGACTCCACTCTTGGAGGGCATACACAAAGTAGTGTGCACATTGGGAACCAGGGGAAGGAGCAGTGACCCCAGGGGAGATTGAACCAGACCTTCCTGCTAGTGTTGGAGGGTCTCCTGCAGAGGTGATGGGTGGCTGTGGCTTACCGTGAGGACAAGGACACTGGGAGCAGAAGTTCTGGGAAGGACTCCTTGGTGTGAGCCCTCCCAGAGTCTGCCATTAGCCCCACCAAGGAGCCTGCAGGCTCCAGTGTTGGGTCACCTCAGTCCAAACAACGAACACAGGGAACCCAGCCCCACCCATCAGCAGTCAAGCAGATTAAAGTTTTACTGAGCTCTGCCCACCAGAGCAACAGCCACCTCTATCCAGCACCAGTCCCTCCCATCAGGAAACTTGCACAAGCCTCTTAGGTAGCCTCATCCACCAGACGGCAGACAGCAGAAGCAAGAAGAACTACAATCCTGCAGCCTGTGGAACAAAAACCACATTCACAGAAAGATAGACAAGATGAAAAGGCAGAGGGCTATGTACCAGATGAAGGAACAAGATAAAACCCCAGAAAAACAACTGAATTAAGTGGACATAGGCAATCTTCCAGAAAGAGAATTCAGAATAATGATAGTAAAGATGATCCAGGACCTCGGAAAAAGAATGGAGGCAAAGATCGAGAAGATGCAAGAAATGTTTAACAAAGACCTAGAAGAATTAAAGAACAAACAAACAGAGATGAACAGTACAATAACTGAAATGAAAAATACACTAGACGGAATCAATAACAGAATAACTGAGGCGGAAGAATGGATAAGTGACCTGGAAGACAGAATGGTGGAATTCACTGCTGCTGAACAGAATAAAGAAAAAAGAGTGAAAAGAAATGAAGACAGGGGCTTTCCTGGTGGTGCAGTGGTTGGGAGTCCGCCTGCTGATGCAGGGGACATGGGTTTGTGCACCGGTCCAGGAAGATCCCACATGCCGCGGAGCGGCTAGGCCCGTGAGCCATGGCCACTGAGCCTGTGCATCCGGAGCCTGTGCTCTGCAATGGGAGAGGCCACAACAGTAGGAGGCCCAAGTACCGCAAAAAAAAAGAAAAAAGAAAAAAGAAATGAAGACAGCCTAAGAGACGTTTGGGACAACATTAAATTCAACAACATTCACATTATAGGGGTCCCAGAAGTAGGAGAGAGAGAGGACCAGAGGAAATATTGGAAGAGATTATAGTCAAAAACTTCCCTAACATGGGAAGGAAATAGACACCCAAGTCCAGGAAGCGCAGAGAGTCCCATACAGGATAAACCCAATGAGAAACATGCCGAGACACATAATAATCAAATTGAAAAAATTAAAGACAAAGAAAAATTATTGAAAGCACCAAGGGAAAAACAACAAATAACATACAAGGGAACTCCCATAAGGTTAACAGCTGATTTCTCAGCAGAAACTCTACAAGCCAGAAGGGAGTGGCATGATATACTTAAAGTGATGAAAGGGAAGAATCTACAACTAAGATTACTCTACCTGGCAAGGATCTCATTCAGATTCGATGGAGAAATCAAAAGCTTTACAGACAAGCAAAAGCAAAGAGAATTCAGCACCACCAAGTCAGCTCTACAACAAATGCTATAGGAACTTCTCTAAGTAGGAAACACAAGAGAAGAAAAACCCCTACAAAAACAAACCCAAAACAATTAAGAAAATGGTCATGGGAACATACATATTGATAATTACCTTAAACATGAATGGATTAAATGCTCCAATCAAAAGACACAGGCTTGCTGAATGGATAAACAAACAAGACCCATATATATGCTATCTACAAGAGACCCACTTCAGACCTAGGGCCACATACAGACTGAAAGTTAGGGATGGAAAAAGATATTCCAAGCAAATGGAAATCAAAAGAAAGCTGGAGTAGCAATACTCATATCAGATAAAATAGACTTTAAAATAAAGAATGTTACAAGAGACAAGGAAGGACACTACATAATGATCAAGGGATCAATCCAAGAAGAAGATATAACAATTTTAAATATATATGCACTCAACATAGGAGCACCTCAATACATAAGGCAACTGCTAACAGCTCTAAAAGAGGATATTGACAGTAACACAATAATAGTGGGGGAGTTTAACACCTCACTTACATCAATGGACAGATCATCCAAAATGAAAATAAATAAGGAAACAGAAGCTTTAAATGATACAATAGACCAGATAGATTTAATTTATATTTATAGGACATTCCATCCAAAAACAGCAGATTGCACGTTATTCTCAAGTGAGCACGGAATATTCTCCAGGGTAGATCACATCTTGGGTCACAAATCAAGCCTTGGTAAATTTAAGAAAATTGAAATCATATCAAGCATCTTTTCTGACCACAACACCATGAGATTAGAAATGAATTACAGGGAAAAAACTGAAAAAACACAAACACATGGAGGCTAAACAGTACGTTACTAAATATCCAAGAGATCCCTGAAGAAATCAAAGAGGAAATCAAAAAATACCTGGAGACAAATGACAATGAAAATACGAGGATCCAAAACCTATGGGATGCAGCAAAAGCAGTTCCAAGAGAGAAGTTTGTAGCAATACAAGCCTACCTCAAGAAACAAGAAAAATCTCAAACAATCTAACCTTACACCTAAAGGAACTAGAGAAAGAAGAACAAACAAAACCCAAATTTAGCAGAAGGACGGAAATCATAAAGATCAGAGCAGAAATAAATAAAATAGAAACAAAGAAAACAATAGCAAAGATCAATAAAACTAAAAGCTGGTTCTTTGAGAAGATAAACAAAATGGATAAACCGTTAGCCAGACTCATCAAGAAAAAGAGGTAGAGGACTCAAATCACTAAAATTAAAAACGAAAAAGGAGAAGTTACAAAAGACACCGCAGAAATACAAAGCATCCTAAGCAACTACTACAAGCAACTCTATGCCAATAAAATGGACAACCTGGAAGAAATGGACAAATTCCTAGAAAGGTATAACCTTCCAAGACTGAACCAGGAAGAAATAGAAAATATGAACAGACCAATCACAAGTAATGAAATTGAAACTGTGATTAAAAATCTTCCAACAAACAGAAGTCCAGGACCAGATGGCTTCACAGGTGAATTCTATCAAATATTTAGAGAAGAGCTGACACCCATCCTTCTCAAACTCTTCCAAAAAATTGCAGAGGAAGGAACACTCCCAAACTCATTCTATGAGGCCACTATCACCCTGATACCAAAACCAGACAAAGATACTACAAAAAAAGAAAATTACAGACCAATGTCACTGATGAATATAGATACAAAAATCCTCAACAAATTACTAGCAAACGGAATCCAAAAACACATTAAAAGGATCATACACAATGATCAAGTGGGATTTATCCCAGGGATGCAAGGATTCTTCAGTATACGCAAATCAATCAATGTGATATAGCATATTAACAAATTGAAGAAGAAAAACCATATGATCGTCTCAGTAGATGCAGAAAAAGCTCTTGACAAAATTCAACACCAATTTATGATAAAAACTCTCCAGACTGGGCCCGTGTGCCACAACTGCTGAGCCTGTGTTCTGGAGCCTGCGGGCCACAACTGCTGAGCCTGTGTGCCACCAGTACTGAAGTCTGCACACCTGGAGCCTGTGCTCCACGGCAGGAGAGGCCACCACATTGGGAGGCCTGCGCACCGCAAAGAGGGGTGGCCCCTGCTCGCCGCTTTTGGAGGGAGCCCGCGCGCAGCAGCGAAGACCCAACGCAACCAAAAAAATAACTAAATAAATATTTTTTAAAATGGTTAAAAAAAAAAAAAAACTCTTCAGAAAGTGGGCATAGAGGGAACCTACCTCAACATAATAAAGGCCACATATGACAAACCCCAGCGAACATCATTCTCAATGGTGAAAACCTGAAAGCATTTCCTTAAGATCAGGAACAAGACAAGGATGTTCACTCTCACCACTAGTATTGAACATAGTTTTGGAAGTCCTAGCCACAGCAATCAGAGAAGAAAAAGAAATAAAAGGAATACAAATTGGAAAAGAAGAAGTAAAGCTGTCACTGTTTGCAGATGACATGATACTATACATAGAGAATCCTAAAGATGCCACCAGAAAACTACTAGAGCTAATCAATGAATTTGGTAAAGTTGCAGGATACAAAATTAATGCACAGAAATCTCCTGTATTCCTATATACTAATGATGAAAAATCTGAAAGTGAAATTAAGGAAACACTCCCATTTACCACTGCAACAAAAAGAATAAAATACTGAGGAATAAACCTACCTAGGGAGACAAAAGACCTGTATGCAGAAAACTATAAGACACTGATGAAAGAAATTAAAGAGGATACCAACAGATGGAGAGATATACCATGTTCTTACATTGGAAGAATTAATATTGTGAAAATGACTGTACTACCCAAAACAATCTACAGATTCAATGCAATCCCTATCAAATTACCAATGGCATTTTTTACGGAACTAAAACAAATCATCTCAAAATTTGTATGGAGACACAAAAGACCCTGAATATCCAAAGCAGTCTTGAGGGAAAAAAGTGGAGCTGGAGGAATCAGACTCCCTGACTTCAGATTATACTACAAAGCTACAGTAATCAAGACAATATGGTACTGGCACAAAAACTGAAATATAGATCAATGTAACAAGATAGAAAGCCCAGAGATAAACCCACACACCTATGGTCAGCTAATCTATGACAAAGGAGGCAAGGATATACAATGGAGAAAAGACAGTCTCCTCAGTAGGTGGTGCTGGGAAAACTGGACAGCTGCATGTAAAAGAATGAAATTAGAACACTCCCTAACACTATACACAAAGAAAATCTCAAAATGGATTAGAGACCTAAATGTAAGGTTGGACACTATAGAACTCTTAGAGGAAAACATAGGAAGGACACTCTGACATAAATCACAGGAAGATATTTTTTGATCCTCCTCCTAGAGTAATTGAAGTAAAAACAAAAATAAACAAATGGGACCTAATGAAACTTCAAAGCTTTTGCACAGCAAAGGAAACCATAAACAAGATGAAAAGACAATCCTCAGAATGGGAGAATATATTTGCAAATGAATCAATGGACAAAGGATTAATCTCCAAAATATATATACAGCTCATGCAGCTCAATATTAAAAAAACAAACAACCCAATTCAAAAGTGGGCCAAAGACCTACATAGACATTTCTGCAAGGAAGACATACAGATGGCCAAGAAGCACATGAAAAGTTGCTCAACATCAGTAATGATTAGAGAAATGCAAATCAAAACTACAATGAGGTGTCACCTCAAAGCAGTTAGAATGGACATTATCAGAAAATCTACAAACAACAAATGCTGGAGAGGGTGTGGAGAAAAGGGAACCCTCTTGCACTGTTGGTGGGAATGTAAATTCATACAACCACTATGGAGAACAGTATGGAGGTTCCTTAAAAAACTAAAAATAGAATTACTATATGATCCAGCAATCCCACTACTGGGCATATACCCAGAGAAAACCATAATTCAAAGAGACACATGCACCCCAATGTTCATTGCAGCACTGTTTACAATAGCCAGGTCACGGTAGCAACCTAAATGTCCATCGACAGGCGAACGGATAAAGAAGATGTGGTACATATATAGAATGGAATATTACTCAGCCATAATAAAGAATGAAATTGGGTCATTTGCTGAGACGTGGATAGATCTAGTGACTGTCATACAGAGTGAAGTAAGTCAGAAAGAGAAAAACAAATATCATATATTAACTCATATATATATATATGTGGACCTAGAAAAATTGTACAGGTGCACTGGTTTGCAGGGCAGAAATTGAGACACAGATGTAGAGAACAAACGTATGGACACCAAGGGGGGAAGCGGCAGGGGGATGGTGGCGGTGGTGTGATGAATTGGGAGATTGGGGTTGACATGTATACAGTGATGTGTATAAAATTGATGACTAATAAGAACCTGTTGTATAAAAAAATAAATAAAACTAAATTCAAAAATTAAAAAAAAAAGAAAAGATACATGCACTCCAATGCTTACAACAGCATTATTTATGATTACCAAGATATGGAAGCAACTTAAGTGTCCATCAAGAGATGAATGGATAAAGAAGATGTGGTGTACTGACACAATGGAATACTACTCAGCCATAAAAAAGAACAAAATTTTGCCATTTGCAGCAACACGGATGGACTTGGAGGGCATTATGCTAAGCGAAATAAGTCAGACAGAGGAAGACAAATACTGTATGATATCACTTATATGTGGAATCTAAAAAATACAGCAAACAAATAAATATCACAAAAACAGAGCAGACTCACAGATATGAAGAATAAACTAGTCGTTACCAGTGGGGAGAGGCAGGAGGGACAATATAGGGGTGGGGAAGTGGGAGGTACAAACTATTGTGTATAAGATAGGCTACAAGGATGTGTTTACAACATGGGGAATATAGCCAATATTTAGTAATAACTGTAAATAGAGTGTGACCTTTAAAAATTGTATTTAAAAAAACCCCAAAGACTATTGCATGGTTATCCATCTGAAAGTCTCTAACACTGCATAAAGTGCTCTGAGCTTTGCAATCAAACACTTTCATACTAGTTTCCTTAAACAAGCTGCTGGCTTTGGGCTAGGATCTCCTTCCCTGCAACTGGGCAAGATAAAACCCTGCTGGGATCGGGAGATGTGCCAAGGGAGGGCCTTGTTGTGTGAACAACTAATCTTATGTTTGTGTAGGCTGTTGGACCACTGATTAAGCAGGATGAACCTCACTTAACACCTGTGACTTTCCAGTGTTATGTTTGAGTAAAAAGCCCTGCCATCCATAAACACTATAAATCACTTAGGGAGGAGGAAGATGCCAGCATGCAAAAAAGTCATCCCTTCATTATACCAGGCTTTTTACCTCTCTAGGTCTTCGACTAGAGAGGGGATCTTTCCCCCTCTTTGGAACATGGAACCCTGCCAGAACGGAAATCACTGGGCTTGTGATGGAGTTCCTTCTAATGTGGAATGGGAAACGAGGACAGATTCTCAGATTTTGAGGTGTCTGAGAGGAGAAGGAAGAATACAAATGGAGAAGGAGGAGGAGGGAGAGAGGGAGATAGTGGACAACTCTGAAAGTTGGGGAGAGAGTCAGAAACTGAGACTGAGACGCAGTGGGAGAAAGAGATAGATCCAGAGGGATAGAGGAAAGAAGAAGAAAAGGGAGATTAAGAAAAGACTGGGGAAACTCGTAACCCATTCAGAAGACAAATAATCCAATTAAAAAGTGGGCAAAAGACATCACAGAAGAAGATATATTGAGTGGCCAGTAAGTACATGAAAAAGTGCTCAACATCAACAATTATCAAGAAAATACAAATTAAAACCACCATGAGATACCACTATACACCTATAAGAATGGCTAAAGTTAAAAACTGACCATACCAAGTGGTGGTGAGGATGTGGAGCAACTAGAATGGTTTTTTTTGCTGTACGTGGGCCTCTCACTGTTGTGGCCTCTCCCGTTGCGGAGCACAGGCACCAGACGCGCAGGCTCAGTGGCCATGGCTCACGGGCCCAGCTGCTCCGCGGCATGTGGGATCCTCCCGGACCGGGGCACGAACCCGCGTCCCCTGCATCGGCAGGCGGACTCCCAACCACTGCGCCACCAGGGAAGCCCTAGAATTCTTATATATTGCTGATGGAGATGTAAAATGGTGCCACCACACAGGACAACAAGTTGACTGTTTTAAATAAAGTGAAATATACACTTACCACTCTACTCAGCATCCTACTCACAAGTTTTTACCTAAGAGAAATGCAAACTTATGTCCATACAAGGACTTGTACATGAATGTTCATAGCAGCTTTATTTTAGCCAGAAACAGGAAACAACCCAAATGCCAATCAATGGGTGAACGAATAAACAAACTGTGGTACAAACACAGGGGAATATTCCTCAGGAATACATGCAACTACATGGAAGAATCTTAACATCATCCTAAGTAAAAGAAGCATGAAACACGAAATTACATATTCTGTGATGCCATTTATGTAACATTCTAAAAAAAGCCAAAACTATAGTGACGGCAAGATTAGGGATTACCAAGAGCCAGGGATGGGGAGAGATGATTGATTGCAAAGGGGCACAAGGAAACTTTTGGGGGTGATAGAAATGTTCTATATCTTGATTTTGTTAGTCATTACCTTTTTACATCTGCCAAGTCATTGAACTGTATGCTTAAAATCGTTGAACTTTATGTAACTATAGCTCAATAAAGCTGTTAAAAAATAGGAATATATTATCTAGCTGGCAGGAAACATCCAAGTGGCCATAGCTTGACCCAGCCCAAGCTCTGGGATTGGTCAGCGAAGGAGATAAGGGTGATGGCTCAGCTTCACAGTGAACAGCTAGGCAGTGGCCCTCATGGCAGGGGGCCACCTGAATAGGAGAGGAATCAAAGGTGGAAACCTATGCATCAGACAGAAGCTCAGTAAATAAGGTGAAAACAAAAATGAATGAATGAATGAATGGAGTGATAGGAAAAGAGAGCAAGATAGATAAAGGCAGGGAAGGAGGACAGACAGAACAAGACAGAAACAAAGGCACCACGCAGTAAATAAAGACAACCAGGTAGACAGCCAACTTCTGAGGAGGCAAGTCTGTTCCTGTCACTGGCATCCAAGACAGACGCCCAGCCTGTCTGAGTGAACGGGCCTCTGGCGGGTGGTTTCCTGAGGTCAGTTGTGACCTCAGGTCTCCGAGCCAGAAAGGGTTTGTGAGGCTGCATGCGAGGTCCTCTAGCATCTGGTGCTTCCTGGGATAGGATTTGGGGATCTGAGCAGGATCAGGGAAAGGGTATGTACTTGAGGGTAGGGGTGGGTATTTCTGCTGCTATCTAAAAACAGTTTTTCCTCCTTTTTGAAGGAAATGACTCATTTAAAAGAAGTCTTTATCGGGAACAGAAGAATCTACCGCTGTGTGGCCTCTGGGTGTTTTCAGGTCTCAAGGTGTTAAGTGAGGAAGGAAGGGGGCACGGCGCCTGGCACAGAGCTGCTGCAACATTCCACTGGCCCTGTGTCAGCCTCATCAGTCATGTGGGCACAGAGTCAGCTCCTGTCCAGGAGTCTGGAGGCAGGTCTAGCCTAGTACTCAAGCATGCGGCTCTAGCATTTTCCAGGATGTGTGATCTTGGGCAAGGACTGAACACTGTGGCTCCTCCACTTCGTCATCTGTTAAAATGGGGGCAGTAATGGTATTTGTCTCACAGAGTTGTTAGGAGGATTAAATAAAAGAATCCATGTACAGGATTTAGCGCATTGTAAGCAAGTGCTCAATAACTATTACTTATTTTAAAAAATTTTTATTGAAATAGAGTTGATTTACAATGTTGTGTTAGTTTCAGGTGTGGAGCAAAGTGATTCAGTTATACATATATATATATAAATATATATATATAAATATATATATATATATTCTTTTACAAAATTCTCTTCCATTATAGGTTATTACAAGATAGTGAGTATAGTTCCCTGAGCTACACAGTAGGTCCTTGTTGGTTATCTTTTTTTTTTTAACTTTTTATTTTATATTGGAGTATAGCTGATTAACAATGTTGTGATGGTTTCAGGTGCACAGCAAAGTGGCTCAGCCACACATGTACATGTATCCATTCTCCCCCAGACTCCCCTCCCACCCAGGCTGCCACATAACACTGAGCAGAGTTCCCTGTGCTACACAGTACGTCCTTGTTGGTTATCCTTTTCAAATATAGTAGTGTGTCCATGTCAATCCCAGACCCCCTAACTATCCCTTCCCTGCACCCTTCCCCCCCAGCTCCGTAACCAAAAGTTCATTCTCTAAGTCTCTGATTGCATTTCTGTTTTGTAAATACATTCATTTGTACTCCTTTTTAGATTTGGTTATCTATTTTATATATAGTAGTGTGTATATATTAATTAACTCTACTTATTTTGATCTACCAAGTGATTAGCTGCTGTGCAGGGTGGGGTGGGGTGGGCTGAGCAGCTCCTTTTATGCGACGGCCCTGCGAGGTCTTGGACCGAGACCAGGACCCAAGGATGCGGTGGGGGATGGCAGTAAGCAGCCCTACTCTTCTAGAGGAGTTTTCAGGTCCCCGGCTTTCCCAAATGTAAGTTTGCTGTTCCCCCCCACCCCACCCCCATGCTGTGGCACTCAGCTCTTTCCTCCGGGGCTCATGCCTTTCAGTAGCTTGGTGGGTATGGGGTACTATCTTCCTCAACAGAGTGTGACCTACTCCCAAGCCCTTGTGGTCATGCATCTCAGTATTCCCAGGAGCTAACAAGGGCCTGAACCTACAGAGTGTTCACTTAGGGTCGGGAGAAGGGCTGCATTTTAGAGACAGAAAATTAACTATTATACGGTAGTTTCTATACCAACACTATGGATAATCTAGAGTCGACCACTGAACTTTATGAAGTTAAAAATTCATTCTCGTCTTTAATTAAAAGAGGCTTGCTGGAGAGGGTGTGGAGAAAAGGGAACCCTCTTGCACTGTTGGTGGGAATGTAAATTGATTCAGCCACTATGGAGAACAGTATGGAGGTTCCTTAAAAAACTAAACATAGGGGGCTTCCCTGGTGGCGCAGTGGTTGAGAGTCCGCCTGGTGACGCAGGGGACGCGGGTTTGTGCCCCGGTCCGGGAAGATCACACATGCCGTGGAGTTGCTGGGCATGTGAGCCATGGCCGCTGAGCCTGCTGGGCACGTGAGCCATGGCCGCTGAGCCTGGGCGTGCAGAGCCTGTGCTCTGCAACGGGAGAGGCCACAATAGTGAGAGGCCCGTGTACCGCAAAAAAAAAAAAAAAAGAAACTAAAAATAGAACTACCATACGACCCAGCAATCCCACTACTGGGCATATACCCTGAGAAAACCATAATTCAAAAAGAGTCATGTACCACAATGTTCACTGCAGCTCTATTTACAATAGCCAGGACATGGAAGAAACCTAAGCGTCCATTGACAGAGGAATGGATAAAGAAGATGTGGCACATATATACAATGGAATATTACTCAGCCATAAAAAGAAACAAAATTGAGTTATTTGTAGTGAGGTGGATGGACCCAGAGTCTTTCATACAGAGTGAAGTAAGTCAGAAAGAGAAAAACAAATACCGTATGCTAACACATATATATGGAATCTAAAAAAAAAAAAAAAAGGTCATGAAGAACCTAGGGGCAAGACGGGAATAAAGACACAGACCTACTAGAGAATGGACTTGAGGACACGGGGAGGGGGAAGGGTGAGCTGTGAAAAAGCGAGAGAGTGGCATGGACATATATACACTACCAAACGTAAAATAGATAGCTAGTAGGAAGCAGCCGCATAGCACAGGGAGATCAGCTCAGTGCTTTGTGACCACCTAGAGGGGTGGGATAGGGAGGGTGGGAGGGAGGGAGGGAGACGCAAGAGGGAGGATGGGAGGGAGGTTCAAGAGGGAGGGGATATGGGGACATATGTATGCATATGGCTGATTCACTTTGTTATAAAGCAGAAGCTAACACACCATTGTAAAGCAATTATACTCCAATAAAGATGTTAAAAAATAAATAAATTAATTAAATTAAATTTTAAAAAAAAGAGGCTTAAGAGCCACAGTCAGCAATTGCAATGTGTGGGCCATAGTTGGTCCTGGGCACTGGAGTTAATGCAACGAACAAGACACATAGAGCTCCTTCCTCAGGTGGACCTCACCATGTATACCAGGGAAGACACTTAAACCCATAGTTATGTAAACGTGGTGCATGTTGGCGCCGCCGAGGGGTGGGGCTGAAGGTGCTCTGGGCGCTGCTGGGAGATGCTTGCCTTGATTTCCAAGAGGTATTTCACTCACAGCCTACGATTCCAGCACTAACTTGTGATACACAGACCTCACTGTCATCAATTCCCATTTTTACAGATGAAGAAGCCAAGATAGAAAGATTACATGATGTTCGGGAGATGGCCAGCAAGTCACTGGTTAAGTTGACACCAGGAGCAAGGACTCTGGCCCGGAGCCCCTTCTGTGAGTCAGCAAGGTTAGCACTTAACTCCATTTGGCTAGAGGGCTCAAGTATGTGAGGCATGTTTGTGCATCCCAGGAAGAAGCCGTGTAGCCAAATTCAGCATTCTGTTTTTATGTTCACAGGTATGTCATGTTCATGACAACCACCATCCCTGGCCAGTGTCCCCCGTAATACACAATAGATCTGGAGGGAGGTTGAATATGACGTTGTTTTTGTTTTGTTGTTTATCTTCCTCCTTCCCTGGCCAAAGCGATGTCCCAACAGAGTCAGAGCTCCTTTTGCCAGACTGCTCGCCTTCCTTCTCTAAGCCTGTCTCAGAACCAGTCCGGCCTGCAAAGCCTCCCTGTTCTGGATGAGCAGGGAGCCGCCATCCAGTGCTTTGATTTGCCCTGGGAGTAAAAGCGTTGTCTGAAAAAGAAAACTCGATCATGAGCTAGCAGCAGGTCCCTTTAGGTCCACCTCGAAAAATTTCTTCTAAAGTACACAGCGAGGTCAGCAGGGGTAATATTATATAATGCTGTGAAGCCAACTACATCTCCATTTTCTAGGTAGTCATCGAAGCTTTGAATGTGCTCTGTGGTCTAGCCCCTGCCCCACTCTCCAGCCTCACCTTCCTCCCCTCTCCCTCCCCGCTTCACTTCCTTCAGCTGTGGGGTCTTTTCTCAGCTCCTTGAGCAGGTCACACTGCTTCTGTCACCCTTGCCCTTTCTATGCCCCCCACCCCCATCTCCACTCTGTTATTTTCCCTCGTTATTGACATTTTAAATTATAAATACAGTAGGCGTAGAAATAAGTGTATATAATTTTTTGTTATTTAAAGAAGAATAACAAAACTAACACCTGCATACATACCACCCAACTCAAGAAACAGAATAAAAATAGGAATTGAATACTGTACTTAGAGGCCCTCTTCATATTCCTGTCTAATCAGATCTCTTCCCTCCTCCCAGAGCTAACTACAATGCTGAAATTTTATTAATTGTTCCATTGATTTTCTATGTGATTTTTAACAACGTTGGTATACATCCCTAAACCATATGTGGCTGAGGTCTGCCTGTTTCTGAACACAGTGTGAATGGATTCACATTGCGTGTGTTCTTCTGTGACTCGCATCTCCGGCTTAACACTAAGTTGTCGTGGTTGGTTTTCACTGCTGTCCTGTATTTCATTCACTGTATGCATCTACCACCATTTAACCATCCTATCATTTATGTGTCATTTGGGTGATTTTCAGTTTGGGGCTGTCCTGAAGGATGTTGCTATGAACATTCTTGTATATGTTCCCCGTGCACACGTACAAGAGTTTCCCCAGGATCTACACCTACGAGTAGAATTGATGGGCCGTAGGGTAGGAGCCTGCTCAGTTTTATTAGGCAATAACAAACTGGTTCCCAGCGTGGCTGTAACAATTTACACTCCCACCAGCAGTGAATGACAATTCCTGTTACCCCACCGTCTCACCAGCGTGTGTTAATGCTGAGCTTTTTAATACCTGTTTGTGGTGGGTGTGAAATGATATCTCATTGTGGTTTCAAATTAATTTCTCTGAGTACTGATGAGCTGGGGTTTCTTTTCAAATGTTTATGGACCATTCTTGTTTCTTATATGAAATGCCTGTTCATTTCCTTTGTCTGCTTTTCCACCCCTCTCTTGGGTTATTTTCTTCTTAAGTTATGGAGTTCTAATATTTTGGATATGAATTTTTTGTAGTTTGTGTTTTTACTCTGTGGTGTCTTCTGAAGAACTGGAGTTCTTATATTTAATAGAGTCAAATTTACAATATATTCCCTTATGGCTTATGCTTTTGAAGAATCTTGAATACTATTTTTTTTATCCCAAGGTCATAAAGATATACTTCTATGTTGTCTTCTAAAAGTTTTATAGTTTTGTCTTTCCCATTTAAGTCTTTAATCCACCTGGAATTGATTTTTTGACAAGGGAGGAATCCAATTTCATCTGTTTCCACATGGATACCCAATTAGCCCAGCACCATGGTTCATCCTTCCCTTCTGATCTGCAAAGCCTGCTCTGTCATAAATCAATTCTCCATGTTGTCTGTTTCTAGGTTCTCCAGTATGTTCCATTGGTTTAATAGAATCCCTATGCTAAATTCGTGCCATCAATTATTATAACTTTAAAATAAAATTTGATATCTGATAGGGTAGGTCCCACTCTTCACCCCAACCAAATTCCATCTTCATTTTTAGAAGCATCTTGGCTAGTGGCTTTTTGTCCTTCCATTTGAATTTTAGAATCACCTTTTGAGTTCCACACAAAGAACCCACTGGGATTTTAATTTATAAATAAAATTGGGGAGACAGTGAGTCTTTCTATCCAAGAGCATGGCATAGTTCTTCATTTATTTTAGGTCTTCTTTTTAATTTTATTAAAGTATAGCTGGTTTACAGTATTGTGTTAGTTTCTGCTGCACAGCAAAGTGATTCAGTTATACATGCATACATTCTTTTTCATATTCTTTTCCATTATGTTTATCACAGGATATTGAATGTAGTTCCCTGTGCTATACATTAGGATCTTGTTGTTTATCTATTCTATATATAATAGTTTGCATCTGCTAACCCCAAACCCCCAATCCATCCCTCCTCCACCATTTTAGGTCTTCTTTAATGTCTTTCAGTAAAGTCTGATACATTTTCTCCATAAAGGGCTTGCATATCTTTTGTTGGATTTTAAAAATTGAGTAGCTGTTGTAAATGGTATCTTTTTTTAAAAAAATATTTTTCTATTTTCTTTTTATTTATTTTTAATAATTCTATTTTATTTTATTTGGCCATGCCATGCAGCTTGTGGGATCTTAGTCCCCCCACCAGGGATTGAACCTGGGCCCTTGGCAGTGTAAGCACCACCTAACCACTGGTCTGCCAGGGAATTCTCTGTTTTCTTTTTAGAGTACAGAAGTGCAATTAACTTTCTTCTGTTGATTTGTATGCAGTAACCTTGCTAAGTTCTTATTTATTCCTAATACATTTTTCTGGATTCTTTTGAGTTCTCTATATAGACAACAGTATCATCTAAAAATAATGACAACTATGTTTCTTCTTTTCAAATACTTAACCTTTTACTTCTTTTTCCTATCTTCCTGTACTGGCCAGGTACTCTGGGAGGGACAGTGTTGAGTAGAAACATAACAGACATTTTTTTTCTTTTTCCTAATCTTAAAGGGAATGCCTTCAACATTTTACCATTAAGTGTGATGTTTGCTGTAGATTTTACATGGATTCCATTTATCGTGTTAAGGAAGTTCCCTTTTACTCCTAGTTTGCTAAGACTTTTTTTTTTTTTTTTTTTTTTGCCGTACGCGGGCCTCTCACTGTTGTGGCCTCTCCCGTTGTGGAGCACAGGCTCTGGACGTGCAGGCTCAGCGGCCATGGCTCACGGGCCCAGCCGCTCTGCGGCATGTGGGATCTTCCCGGACCGGGGCACGAACCCGTGTCCCCTGCATCGGCAGGCGGACTCTCAACCACTGCGCCACCAGGGAAGCCCTTGCTAAGACTTTTAAAATATGTGTAATGAATGGGTAGAGAATTTTATCAAACTTTTTTTCTTTATCTATTGAAAAGATCTTTTTTCCTTTAATTTGTTAATGCGATAGATTACACAATTAATTTCATAATGTTAAATTAACCTTTCAAATCTTGGGAAAACCCCAACTTAATCATGGTATATTCTATTTTCCTATATTTCTGGATTTGGTTTGCTAATAGACACTTGAGGGGTTTTGCATCTATGTTTATGACTGAAGTAGAGCTCAAAATTTCCTTTCCGATGTTGTTGTTTTCTGGTTTTTGATATTAAGAATATCTTGGCCTCATGAAATGAGTTGGGAAATGTTTTCTTTTCTTCCATTCTTTAGAAGAGTTTGTAAAAAGTGAAATTATCCCCTCCTTGAAAGCGTGAAAGAATTCACCTGTAAACCTGTCTTGGTCTGGGGTTCTCTTTGTGGGTAGATTGTAAATTTCTTTAACGGTTATTATACGATTCTAAAGAGTTGCCAAGAACTGTGTCCCAGATGTAAAATGATTTTCATAAAGCATGTTTGCTGAAGATAAATTTCTGATTAATTTGCTTGACGGCCTCCGTTGGGGAGAAAAGGTGATGCTTGGAAAAACCCAGGTGACGTGGACCACCACACTGTCAGTTCAAGTTCTTAGCGTCTCCAGGGTCCCATGGCATTACTCAAGAAGAACTGCATGGGGACAGTCACTGATTTGGTGGATTTCTATAAATCCTTGAAACACTAGGCCACCATGGCTAAGAGAATGGACTTTGGGGGCCGTCTGAATTGAGTTTGAAATTTGGCACTGTAACCAACTGTGTGAGGCTCAGACATAATTCCTCTGAGCCTTAGTTTCCTCATCTATAAAAGGGGCCAATAACGGTAGCTATCCCTTAGAATTCTTGTGAGAATTCAACAGAACATATACGCAAAGTACTTTGCACAACATCTGGCTCATACGAAATACCCCCCAAATTGTAACATTGTTACTCTTCCAAGAGGGGAGACATACAAAGCAGATGTGTGAGAAGAAGCAGCAGAAGATAGGACTTTCTCAATGAGATTGGATTTTTAAAAATTTTTATTAAAAAAAATTTTTAATTGGAGTATAGTTGCTTCACACGAGATTGGATTTTAAGGAGGAAATATTCATTCTCTGGGACACAAGGGCCTCAATAGTCCAGATTCCCTTTGAGAAAGACTGAGTGACGGGCACCTAGCCCTGTGTGTGGGACATTCAGGAGTCCTTTCCTGACACTGGACTGGGCTTTTCTCATGTACCCTGAGGCTTCCAGTGAAGGATGGGGTCTGGCACCTCTCTGTAGCTGTGCTCTGCACTGGCTTCTTGGGAAAATGCAGAAAAAAGGCCACACCTCAAACCAGAAAGGCAAAATCCCCTTCTTTAAGGTGGGTCCTCTGGTTGCGCAAAAAGTATCCCCAGCCCTGCCACTCCCCCTTCCATTTTCGACCTCATGTTCTCCTGAGCCTAACAGCCTGTGCCTGCAAGGTGGGATTTTGTACCAAAGCAGAATCTGATGAGTTGAGTGCTATTAGTGCTTTTTGAAATGCCACGGTATACCAAAACCTTAATTATAACCCTTGCCCTCCTAGTCATAACGGTCCATTTGAGGAAGTAACTGCTTGGCAATAATTATAATTAAATCCTCTCCCTGGGCTTCATTAGGGGCCATAAAAATCTAAACAAGCAAAGTTCCTCCTAAATCTGCTGTGGGTCCTCACATGGCATTTATTCCCAGGAGATGCTTGCCATGCATCTATGGAGTACCAAGTATTGTGCTAGGTCCTGGGGATCGATGACGAAGGCCACTGCTCACCAGGATAGCGCAGACTGTGCGAGAACTCTTCTGTCTCAAAACCCGACAGAACCTGGGTCCTGCCTGCACATCTTCCAGACACAAGCAACCCAAAGAGGAGTCATTTCTGAACATCTAGAAATTCACATGCTGTACTGGCCTCTGATACAGACTCCATGACTTAGAACGTGCCTCTTTATGGCAGAGAGAGTGGGGCGGACAGTTATTTCCTGAACTAAGGAAAATGGACCCACAGGGAGAGCTGGATGGGGAAAGCAGCAAACCAAAACCAGTCAGGAGACAATATGGCATAATTGCTAAAAACGTGGGTTCTGAATTCAGATTTTCCTAGGTATGGCTCCCTGCTTTATTACTCTTTTACCAGGTGACCCTAGGGAAGTTAACCTAGTCCTAAATTTACCTACCTGGTCCTAAATTCCTTCATCTGTTTTAGGTGAGGTTTAATAGGTTTTTCTCTAAGGACTCTCAATCTTTATAGGCCTGTGGCTTTCACTTTGAGGGAGGTAGCTGGAGAAGCAAACTGAAGCAGGACTTAAAGGAAAGTTAAAAAAAAATTCCCTTCTAAAAAATTTAGTGAAGGGAATTCTCTGGTGGTCCAGTGGCTAGGACTTGGTGCTTTCACTGCTGAGGGCTCAGGTTCAGTCCCTGGTCAAGGAACTAAGATCCCACAAGCCACATGGCACGGCCAGAAAAAGAATTTAGTGAGCCCAGAAATCATGTGACAGTGTCAAGTTCACTTGGTATCTTCAGAAAGTTAATTTCTTGCCACTTATTTGTTCTCTCTTCTGTTGGCATTAAGAAGTTGTTAACACCAAACAAGGTATATATATATATATTTTTTGGGGGGGGATGGAGAGTTCTACTTTTTGTTCTTTACCTTATCTTGATTTTCCTTAGCTCAGCCTCTTCTCACAACCTGTGTCATTTTTCTCAAAAGAAGGCTAGGTGCCAGTGCCCATGGATTTTGACTAGCAGACATTCATTTGAGAATGAATGTCTGATGCCTGTTGACTGACAAGCGTTCTGAGTGTTCCCAGCCTTGGATGAGGCAATGTGAGGATGGGGTTGAGAGGAAGGTGTAGTCCCTGCCCTTAAGGCGTGTGCAATCTCACTGAGATAAGATGGGGAACACCATCCCCAGATTTTGCAAATCACAACCACCACAAGGGCTAATATTTGAACGCTTCCTAGGGATCATCCGTTCCTAAGCACCCTATTAGCTCAGGTCATCTTCACAACACACCAAAGGGCTAAATACTATTATTATCATCATCACCATTCCCATTTTACAGATGAGAAAGTCAAGGCAAAACCCATGAAAGTAATTTTCCCAAGGCCATAGAGCCAGCAAGTAAGCAGAGCTGGGGTTCAAACCTAAACATCCTGACTTGACAGCCGACCCTCTCAGAATTCCCTACAGTATGCAAAGCAGTGTGTGCAGTTTGGAGGTTGGATCAAGAGGCTGTCAGGGCTGGAGGGTTCTCAGAGCGCAGGAGTCTGTGAGGGTTGGAGCGCTCAGACAAGTCCTCTCCCAATGTTTGTACCTTATTTGCTGGGCTGAGCCAGGGCAAGTATGCTTGGTTTCTGGGAATCCTGCAAGGATGGCTGAGAAGAGATTTCCCAGTCCTTTCTCTCCCTGGGGTTTCATGGTACACTTTCATGGCTTTCATAAGGCACCGGCAGCGGGATGTCAGGCCAGGCTTTGGCTCTGGGCAGAGGTTCAGCAAAGCTTAAGGGAGAGGAATGGCTGCATTTGGATAGTCACACTTGATGCTCAGATGGCCGCTGGCCAAAACAGAGATGTTACTACACCCAGTGTCACTTTATCTCCATCATGAGCCAGACAGTTAAAGTTTTTTTTTTCTTTTTTTAGAGTTGTGGTCAGGGAACTGAGGTTCTTATTAACTAACTATATATGAACCTTGAAGCCCACTCCCCTTGGCTTTAGAACTGTAGTATATGAGAGCTGCAAGGGACCTTAAAGATAGGCTAATTTAATCTCCTGAGCCTCCGAGAGGCGAAATGGCATGTTGAAGGTCATACGTGGGATTTGGTGGCAGAGTCAGGTCAGGTCCCCATTGGGAGAGGGGATCCTGTCTTGGTAGCTGGTTCAAGGGGTTGGTTTACATGACTTGTTTTCCAGACTATGTTTCACTCATTTTCGCCAAGTATTTATTGAGACTTCCATGTGCCTGGCTCTGTCCTCAGGGAGCTTATATTCTAGTGAGGGAACAGGCAAAACAATAAACATACACAAAGCAAAAAACAAGGAAAGACACTTAAAAATACGTGCTAGGAGGGAAACAGAATACCGGGAGGGGCTGGCTTTGGAGAGGGTGTTTTTGATTCCACGTCTTCCCACCTGGTTAGGATGACCGTGGCCATGAATGTCATCCAAATCAACATGTTGCCCATCCCTTGCCCTGGGAAAGTGTGCCTTTGTGGGGACCTCAGCTTTTGGGGTAGGTCCTATTCCCGTGTGGTGCACAGAAGGGATGGGGCTGAGGATGCATCAGCTGAAGGTGTATCTTTTCCATATATGGGAGACCACAGTAAGGGAGGCACGGCCATTCGGCCTCACGCCCAGGGGCGCAGGTGTTTTTGTCCTCTGACAGAAGCCCTAGACGCTAAAGCACTAAAGCATGGGCACACCCTCAGCAAGGGAGGGTGTTGATTAAGCACAAAATCCCCACGGCTGGCAGGGCATGAGCAAGCATAGCAAAATGAGGGGATCAGCAGAGCTTGGCGGTGACGCCCTTCATCTCCTTTACGTGGCATTTGTAGACAGCCCATCTCCCACTTTCACTTGTATACTTCTTTCTTCAGTTCCTCACTCTTACAAGCATTCCCTCACTCATCCATGTCTCCTGTCTTTCATCCAACCCCTAGATCACTTGATCATTCCTTACTTCAGCCATTTCTTCAGTCTCTTGTCTACGTTTATTGACTCAGACACATTGGTACACTCACTGGGTTTCACTCACTTCCTCACTCAGACATCTACTAACATTTACTAAATATTTCCCCATGCCAGGCTCAACTAGGATTAACCCTGGAGGGGGTCAGGAGGCACCAGTTACCTTGCTGTTATGGAGTTTAGGGTAAGAAGGCAGCAGTTAGGTAAATGCCAAAACAAGGTGTAAAGTGACAGCTGTGTACCCAGAGGCAGATATGAATGGCTATGGGGGCTCAGCTGGTGCCTCCCAGGCATCTGCTGCTGCCTCTTCCCTGCAGGGCTGCAAGTGACCAGGTACACGCATTCTCACCAAGGCATTAGGGACCTCAGATGTCGCTAGACCAGCAAGTATTTGCATTTTAAAGGGAGAGAGAGAGAGAGAGAGAGAGAGAGCGAGCAAGGTTTCACCTAGGGGTTGGCAAACTTTTCCTGTAAAGGATCAGACAGTAAGTATTTTAGGCTTTGTGGAACATACAGTCTTTTTGAAAGTCCTGAGCTCTGCTGTGTGGTGTGAAAACGGCCGTGGACAATACGGAAAGAATGAGTGTGGCCGTGTGACAGCAAGACTTTATTTTTGGATGCTGAAAATGGAATTTTTACATGTCATGGAGTATTCTTCTTTTGATTCCCCCCTACCCTCCAACCAATTAGACCTGTAAAAACCTTCTTAGCTTTGTACCATACAAAACGAGGCTGAGGGCCACATCTAGCTGGTGGGCTGTAGTTTGCCATTCCTATTGTAGCACCTCCCCAGCAAATAAATGAATAGTGGATAATTTCCAGGTGCCAATAGCAGAAATAGTTTGCAGTGCATAGCCCTTCCCCTGGTGACTGCTTTCTCTATTTGCATAGAGAGGTGAGGGCCCAGCAAGGGCCTAATCCCAGGCATAGGGAATATGACTTTGAACATCAAGGGTAGACATTCTCCAATCTCATTCATGTCCTACCCACTTGAAATGGATGCAAGAGAATGATTAAAATCGTGAATGCTCTCTATGACCTGGTACATGCTGCTTCAAATATATTTAGGGTTGGTCTCCCCAGTGCTTGCCCAGAACTTGGCACATGACAGGGAATCAGTAAGTCTTTATTGAATGAATGGTTGGCTGGCACGTGGTGGGCACGCTGTGTTAGTGAACAGGACCGTGAAGGCAAGGAGCCTTCCCTAATCAGTGCCAGCACAGATCAAGGTCAAGGCCAAGGTGGAGCACAAGAGCTCACTTAGGCAGCTTGAACTAAGCCCAGCAGGAGGGAAGGATCTGTTCCCATTTCTGACTCTACCCTCTCTGTCCTCAGGGTTGCCCTAGACTCAGCCATGAGAAAGCACGTTTCCCTAGCTGAAGTGTCTGGAAACAGACGAACTGGTGTTTGCAGTGTTCTTTACATGTGTAAGCAGGTTTTGTTATGCATCTAGTTGTGCAATTTTCCACCAGGGCTGGATTATTTTGGAGTGGGAAGAGAGGGAGAAGGATAGATATTGCATCTTCCAAAGCTTGTACTTTGAAAATACAGCAAACATTTTTTTTCTATGAAAAGAAATGGCCCATTTCCTCAGAAGTTTCTCTTTCCTTTTCTTTTTTGAGAACAGTTTAATCATCAAAAATAAAATTCCTCAAGCATTAACAAAGGGTTGTGATACCTTGTTTCTCCATGAGAACAATGTGTTAAGAACAGGCTCCTTGTGCCCTCTGTAGGAACCCTCACCTATGGAGAAGACTTGATTTTCAGCTATGCCCCGAGAAAGCATGAAAGCAGCTAATTTGCCGAACAAAGCGGGATGTACCCCTAGTCCAGTGTAGACCCCAGAAAACGCCAGCTAGGATGATACAGAATCACTGAATCTTGGATTATGGGTCTGTACAAGGATGGCAAACACCTGGAACACCTGCCTCCTTTTCCTATTCCTGGGCCCATGACGGACATTGCTAATCAATCCCATCATTCCTTCCCACTAAGCCTGGTTGCTGCCCTCGAATTGCTCTTAAACTCTCACTGTGAATGATCAAGTAGGCATATGAGAAGCCCTACTCCTGCCACCTGGGTGGGGAAAGAGCATGGGCTTGGAAGAGAGTCAGACCTGGGTTCTGACCCAAATCCTGAAATGTACTTGCTGAGTAACACTGAGCTAGTTACTTAGCCTCTCTGGGTCACTGTTCCTCCATCTAACATGGAAATAATAATACCTATTCACAGAACCCACAGAGGCTGGTCTATATGTAAGACCCTGGCACTGGGCCTGGCACCTGCTACCCACGCCACAAAATTAGCTCCTTTCCCTCTGAGCTGAGCAGAGTGGAAAGTGGACCTGTTCCAACAATCCAGTGAATATATAGGTCCCTTCAGCCTCTCCATCCCTGTGCACATGAGTCTGTTTGCACATTTCCAGTGATGGCACTGGCAAGTCTACCCATCCCACCTACGGAAAGTTCCAGTTTTTCTCCAAAGCCCTTATATTCTTGGCATGTGCTTGGGAAGAAGGGTCTGATATTCAGAAAGGGCATTTGCCTCGCACAGACCTTATGTCAGCTGCCGTTTATTCTACATGTATTGTACGCCAGGCCCTGTGCTATCTCCCGCACATAAGTGGCCCCCAGTTGGGGCTAATTTTGACCCTGGGGGACATTTGAGAAGGTCTGAAGATATGTTTTGTTGCCACAACCAGGTGGTGGGTGCTCCTGGCATCTAGTAGGTAGAGGCCAGGGATGCTGCTAAACACCCTACCGTGCATAGGACAGTATCCACAACAAAGAGTTATCTGGCCCCAGATGTCAGCAGTACTGAGGTTGACAAAGCCTTCTCTATGTGAATATCTCATTCACTTTCCTAACAGGTCTGTGTGAAAGGTGCTATTACTGGGTCCTTGCAAATTTGAGCCACGTGGACAAGGTCCCTGTGCCATTGAGGAATGTCCATGTCTCCTGTACTACCCTTCTCTATACTACCTTCCTTGTCCCTGACTGTTGCCCTGTACACCTCTTTTCTCTTTCTCTTGCCCTTCTATTTTATTTTTCCTCTCCTATTTTTCCTTCATGCTGAATTCTGTGAGTGTGTGTGTGTGTGTGTGTTAAGGGCCCCAGTGGCCTTGCGTATCAGTTACCCTTGCTCCTGGCTCCCAGGGCTAAAGAGTCTGTGTTAAAATGTCTGCGGTGCAGGCCAGGCCGCTCCCTTTTTCAACCTGGCAGGGCTGGGGCCCCTGAGTGGCTCACCTGCCAGGATTAATTGGGCAGAATGATGATGTAAAGTTTAACTTCTTGTTGAAGAAATGCTGAATCAAAGAAGCAAGCTGGGTTAATTACCAAACTTGATTTGGTCACCAGAACAAGAATGGTTTTTCCCCAGAGTACCTCAGGGAGCTTGGGCAGGGCGGGGATCTGTGCACTGCAGACCTCATGGTGCTCCAGGAGCACTGCCGTTTTCTGGCGTTAACTTCAGTATAAAGTGAACTGGGCTGCTGGGGCTGAGGAGAGGGTCTCGCTTCACCACCTTCTTTCCCCAGGCTGACTTCCTTTATCCGTCAGGTCTCTCTCTACCTGAAGGTCACTTCCTGCAGGTAGGCTTCCCTGACCACCCTCAGACTCTCTTCATTCCCCATCCTTCAACCTTACAGAACTTTGCACACTTACAATCTTGTATCAGGTATTTATAATACTTTGTTTAGTATTTGTCTTCCCTGCTGGTCTGGAGATTCCACGAGCTTAGGAACCAGGTCTGCCTGGTCCACTGTATTGCCTGTGCCTGGAGCATTGGGGGCACCTGACAACTCTTTGTTGGCTGCTTCACTGGTGGGCTGTGAGGGGCTTGGGCAACTAGACCAGATGAGGATGTGGCTTACAGAAAAAGCTGAAAGGTGCCAAAAAAAAGATGGTGGAAACACGGCCCTGCCTCAGTCTCCACCCTGGTCTCCTCCTTTGTCCAAAGTCTTTTTTCATGGCTTCCCTCCTGCGGGTTCCCCTTGGGATTATAGCTGAGGGTCTGAGCTGAGCAAATACAGTTACCCCAAGGGGCCGCAAGATACAAGCCCAAAGCCATACTCCTTCCCTACTTCCAGAATTGCCACTGCTTAACAAGGAAGCACGGGGACTTTTGGAAGCCTCTGCACTCCAGGCAGGCTCTGAAGGAGCATCCTTCTGAAGCGTGCTGCTGGCGGACGGCATTCTTAGCAAGGCCTGTTTGCACAGGCCAGCCCTGGGGCATGGGCATGGGGGCAGGTCATAGCTTCCTGAGCCGATCCAACATTAATCATACAGTGAACATTTACCGAGCCATTTACCACTGCCAAAACCTGGCCATTATCTCATGTACACGCATCACCTCATTTTATCCTCACAGCGATCTTAAGAGGTTTAAAAAAACCCAAAAATCACCACATCACTTTCATTTTACAGATGGAAGAACAGAGGTCCAGAGAGATTAAGTAACTTGCCCAATGTTATATTGCTCAGTAAGAGGCAGAGTGAGAGCTGGCTGACCCCCAAAGCCCTTATTTTTATCTTCTTACTATACTGTTTCTCCCTAAAGTGCCAAGAAGCTCTTTGTTTAAAAGCTCCTAGAGGAGATCTCTACCTGACACCTATTGGGGCTGAGAAAGCTTTGCAGTAGCCAGAAAGGAAGGAGAACTCTTGTGTGAAAGTGTGCTTGAGAAAAGACCAGAGGAATCCCAACCAGGACCATCATTAACTAAATAATAGGAGCTGTTCTTCCTGGTGTCACTTACCTTCAGAGTGTGCTATTCGCTAACTGAGCAACATAATACTCTGCCAGGTCTGTTTTATTACTCCACCTAGAAAATGAGAAAACTGGGACCTAGAGAGGCAAAATGGCTCCCCCCGGTCATGCTGCTGATGGAAGGGAGCATTCGGATCAGATTCTTAGGCCTAACTGGCGACATCATGGCACATCAGGTGGTGGTGGCACCTGTCTTGTACTAATGATCACTCTTGCAGCCTGGGACCACATGGCTCATGGATGAGGCATTAAATGATGCAGTAAAAGGACTCTTAGTTTGGTCTTAAACCACATTTAGTTGATTTGATTTTGGAGGAAGACGTTGACTCTGTTACGGAATTACCTTTTCCTGCCAATTTTCTCACATATAAAATGAGACAAGATCACCCCCGTGTTGGCCAGGAGTTGTGAAAAATATACCTTAGGGAATTCAGGTTGGAAGGGTCACCTGGATCTTGGAAGATGTCTGGCTCAATGCCCGGTTTAAGCCAGGGGTTCTCCTCTATCACACCAATGATGATATATTCTAAACACTCTGCTTGGAGGCAAGCAGGTAAGAGCAATGGCAGCAGCTTACTGAGTTATGGCTAATCCCTGAAAAGACCTCGCATGGAAGGACCTACCCATTTTGCAGATGAGGATGCTGAGGCTCAATGGGGTAAGGTACTTAGTTCACTGTCACTTAGTTATTAGGTAGCAAAGCCGTGGCGTGAAGCTTAGCCTGACTCAGAGCCCTTCTGTTTATATTAAGCTGCCTTCCTCCACAGGGAAAAATAAAAACCACCCCAAAATCCAACAGCAGCATGCACAGGCTCCTTCAGCATTTTCAGTGCTTAGTTTCTAACAGTCTATGTGATGGGAGAGATTTCTCCCTGTTCCTCATGAAATCCTTCATGTGCTGATTTATATTCCTTTCCTCTTCCAGACACGGGAACACAAAACCAGTCTATAAACCCATGTTTGGAAAAATAAAGTCAACTCCTATTCCCACAGCAACACTGAAGCCCTTTCTTCTCCAGGCTGAAGAAACCTGGTCTTTTCCTCCTGGTCTTAGCCCAGCTGTGGGAACCAGTCCTCAGGAGGGGCAGAAGGGTGAACACACGGCTGAAGGGGCCAGGATGAGGAGGCCGGCCTGAGGGCAGTGATAAGGATGTAAACAAGCAGACTGGCACAGGCAGGCAGGGGAGATTAGCCCAGCTGGCAGCGGCCAGTGGAAAAAGGAGTAGCAGTTCAATGATGGCAAACATGCCAGGAGAGAAGGTGGTGAGAAATGAGTCCTGTCTTTGAACTAGGGAAACGCCCGGGAACAAACAAGGAAGAGAGAGAGAGAAACACGGGGCGGGTGGGGAAAGAATAAATATATGGTGGTTAAGACATGAACTTTGGATTCCCCAGTATATGCTGAGGGCCTATGGTATGAAAGTTTGGAGATCATTGTGAAATAATTTAGTTAAAACTCACAGTATAGGATCTTACACATCATCAACTCTTAGAAGGTAGTAGTCGATCTTACAGAGGCATTGCAGCTTAAAAAAATTCAGGAGGGGGACTTCCCTGGTGGCGCAGTGGTTAAAACTCCACACTCCCAGTGCAGGGGGCCTGGGTTCGATCCCAGGCCAGGGAACTAGATCCCACATGCATGCAGCAACTAAGAGTTTGCATGCCACAACTAAGGAGCCCACAAGCTGCAACTAAAGGAGCCTGCCTGCCACAACTAAGACCTGACACAACCAACCAACCAAATAAATATTTAAAAAAAAATTCAGGAGGGATGACAGATTTGGAATGTCACCATTTTGCAGCCCCGAATAAATGGTCATGAATGGTTCCTCATGAATGGTAGAGAGGAATGTGTTAACATTGCATAGGCTCAACCAGTACCACCCAGAATGTGGAAAATTCAACAGGAGAAATGACTTGGCTTTTTTACATGTCCATGACAAAGGATGAGAGAGACAGACAGACAGAGAGAGAGAGTCAGAGACAGAGAGACAGAGAGACAGAGAGAGAAAGCAAAAGTAAGAGGACCTGTAGAATAAAAGAAATCTAATAGACATATCAACCCAATGCAAGGTGTTTACCTCATTTAGATGTCATTTAAACAAAACATCTTGTAAAAAACTTATAAGGCAAATATGGACATTTGAACACTAAACATTTAATGTTTTTAAGAAATTATTTTCCATTTTCTAGTGTGTGATAATGGGATCACTCTTATGTTAAACTCTTGGAAGAAAATACTCCCTGAAATTTTTAAAGAGATACTGAGATGTGTATGGATGCAATGATATTATGTCTGAGCTTTGCTTTAAAATAACTCAGTTAGGAGCAGGTTCATGAGCGGGGGTGGGTATAACTGAAATAAGATTGGCCTGTGAGTGGATAATTGCTGAGACTGGGTGATATGTACCGGAGGGTTCACTGTGCTCTTCCCTTAACATTTATATGTGTTTGAAATTTTCTCTTACAAAAAAGTTCAAAAAACCTGGAGGAGAGTGCTTGAAGAGAAATCTAGCAACTGACTACTAAGCAATTTTGACTGCTAACATTTTTAATAATAACAAAAATAATAAAAATGGGAGCCAAGCACTTTACACCCACTTTACATCTTTGATATTCCCGACAGCCTTGTGAGGCAGGGGTTATTCCTGCTTTTTTGATGGAAACTGAAGCTTAGAGTGGCTATGGACTTGTCAGAAGTCTCACTGCTGAGACGGGGGAGAGGTGTCTGGGTCTAAGGCTGGAGTGGTTTCCCCTGGACATAACACTGCTTCTCTAGGTGGCTCCTGACAGCTCTTTACCCAGGGGATCTGGCAGAGCAGAGGGCAGCAGAGGCCCTCTGGTTCTACCCTGTGTCATTTTTTTTTTTGCTTTCAGATGTCAGCCAGGGAACTCCTGCTAAGACATTAACTGATAATGTATGAGAACAGTCTAAGGGGCTGTCTCCACCCAAGAGGTATGTTCTTGAAATTTTAATAAACATATTTCAAGCACCTGTTGGGTCCCATAGAAGGTACTTTGGGACAGATAATGATGACATGGAACAGAACAGTTTGAGGGGACAGGTGTTCATTTAGTGGAGCCTCCCCACTTTACACTCACGACTCTTTGGGGCCAATCCGGCCAGTTCAAGAGAGCTCTGACAGCTTCACTTGTGAGCAGGGCTTTGTTGCGTGAAAATCGTAAAGATAAAGATTTATATTGGAAGATAATCAAAATAAGAATATAAGCATAGGGGAAGTTTATGTCTGTAAATTACCTTAGAAGGAGGATTAGCTAAGAATCTTAAACATACATTAGCACTGACACTGTGTCCAAAGGAAAAAAAAATTATCTTACTACTCAGTAAAAACCATCTCTCATGGCCGTCCTGAGTACCCTAAAGTTGGGTTGGGAGATTTCTGCGAAAGATGGAGACAAAGGGACACAGGAGATCTGGACTTATAGTTGAAGCTCCTAGAAATTACTTTCTTCAGAATATTTTGAATATTGGATCGAAAGGAGAGTCAGCTTTACAGACCTCAGAATTCCCTAAGGCACATGACAGCTCATCTTCCCAGGAGCCCAGGAAAGATGCTTGGACTTGCAATTATCATCCTGGGATGGGATGGAGGAGGCCTGGGGGAGGGAATCACATCATAAGGAATGATTTCAGTGGCCTGTCTTTCCCCTCTCTATCTTACCTCTTTTATTTTCTGGGTAATCAGAAGAGGGGAAAGGGATTGGTAGTTATTTAAGTAAATCAGAGGCCTCTGTCTTTGTTTTTGATTCTTGAGGCAAAATATTTTATTAGAAAACTTTATTGGGGCTTTGGAAAGTCAACAGCAACATAAATGAATAAAACACCACCCCTGCCCCTAACAAGTTTTCAATCTAGTAAGCCTGGTGATAAGATACATATGGGATGCTTATAGTATTAAGAACACAAGTGTAAACAATGTGATGTGAACACAGGGGAAAGATATTAATTCGGCAGAAGAGGGGTGGCAGAAGTTTCCTTGAAGAAATGGTATACCTACAGGGCTTGGGGTATGCATGTGACTGTGACAGGCAAATGAACCAAAAATAAATTCCAGGAGGAACAGCATTTATTTGTTCCACAAACGTTTGTTCATTGCCCAGAGTAATGCAGGCACTATGCCGGGTACAAGGACAAAAAGCCAAGAGGTGGCCTAGTATACACTAGGCTTACAAATGTTGAGTAGGTCACTGCAACTTTCGTGTATGCCTGTGGCGGGGGACATGGCGGGAGGCTGGAAGGCTACCGTCAGATCAGGGAGGGTTTAGAATGCCTTCACTCATTTAGGAGAGAAGGCACAGGTCTGGCCCCCAATCCTGGGTCTGTTTCTAGCTTTCAGACTTTGGGCAAGTTATCTAATTTTTCTGTCCCAAACCTTTTCTGCTTGGTAAAATGGGCATATGAACACCTACTCTGAAGAGCTGTGAGAATAGTCATAATGTCTGTAAATCATCTCATATTGAGAGTTGCTGACTTTTAATGGGCACTTAGTTAATGGCAGGTATTGCCGCTTCTGAAGACTGTAGGGAACCATTGGTGGTCTGGGGAGGAGAAGCCGACAAACGGATTTGGATTTTCCAGAGTATGGAGGCTATGATTGGGAGAATGGGTAGGGGTGAGGGGGTTGGCAGGGTGAGGGGCTGAGATTGAGCAAGGTTCTGGGAGACCAGGAAGAGACTGAAGCAGTGATGGGGACCAAAACTAAGGCAGTGGGATGGGATGAATAGAAACAATTGCGATTTAGGTGGCAAACTGAACTTGCTGATGAACTGGATGTAGAAGGTGAGGGAAAGAGAGAACTCTGGAATGACGACGGGCTTTCTATATAGCTGCATTGCAGTTGCACTCACCTGGGCCTGTGATACAGGGGAAGGGGCAAGCTGAAGGAGGGGGCTGGAGGGATTGGCAGTGGCGGGAGGGGGAAGGGAGGAAGAGGCTGAGTTCCCTGGGCAGGGAGGGTGCGTAGACTGGGGGAGCAGAATGTCTTAGGAAGGCTAGAGTTACAGCAAACAAGAGCACCTCATGGTGCTGTGAGTGGGGAGATGGGACAAACCGACTCCACATCCTGAAGAAGTCAGTTTTGGAATCTCCAGGGTGGACCTGGCACTGTGGCTTCCCTTAAGAGGTATTACTGACGGACTTCTTTCTAACTCGTGTCCCATGCAGTTGACTTTCCTTCTCCTTCGAAGGCATCGCCGTCCTCAGTGCAGACCTAGAGTTAATCTCCAGGACTCCCCCAAAGGCCAACTACATTGGTTCCCACCCCCCTTCTTAACCTCCTCCAGTGCAGTTTCCCACGGAACCTACTCAGAGTCTTCAGGTCTAATCCTGAATTATTTTCAAGCACAATTGTATTTAGTCCAAAGTTTACCCTTAAGGTCACTTCCTGACGTTCCAGCCAGATGTGTCAGGTGGTTTCCCAAGGGTGGGAGGACACAATGACAACAGGAAAACAGAATTCCTTGCTTCAGCTTCTCTCTGTGAGAAGGTAGGAACTGCTACCCTTTGGTGTTTAAGAGGTGAAGGGTAATCCTCCTCTTCATTGTTTCTTTAGAGGTGTTTTCAGAAAACCTACTCCTTGATCCTCCAAGCCCCCTCCGTTTAGTTGGTGGGGACTGAACATTCTTTAAAGAGGCTTTTCCCTAAAAAATTTTCCTGGACTTTTTACACGTCAGTCACAGAAGGACCAATGTTCAAATATTCAAATATCCCTCTCTCAGGGAACAGGACTGAAGCTAACAAATGCCCTCTTCTCTGCTTCCGTAGCACTTCCTACATGTTCTAATTATGCATGTATTTACTCTGGATTGGTGCTCTCTAAACTGCATTGTGTCCCATCTCCATGGTTTTTGCCATATCCACATATCACTTGTACCTTTATTAACTCACTGTTCTTTAAAAAAAAGCTTAAACATGTTAATAAAGTATTAAAAATTTTTCATAGACTTCTGTGAACAAGAACTGGTATCACTTGTAAGATATGGAGGATAACCATCCGACAACATGATGAAAACATACAGTGTTATGAAATTCAGAGATGGGCAGTTGCTTGCCCGAAGCTCTGAGCCTGATGCCTGGTTCTCGCTTCCTGACAGAGGGAGATTAGCAAAACCTGATAGAGGATGTTAAAGACAGACTAGCACCAAACTAAGACTTTCTGATATCACCAAGAGGCTTGGGGAAAGTTGGAAAGGAAGTAACTTTCTCTGTCGACAGTTCTGTGTTGTAAAATTCCAAGTATCTTCACCGCCTAAGTCAGTGTGGGAGCCATCAGGGTGCTCATCTCATTTTAGGAAGCCCTAACTCCACCATAGTCAGTCATTTATTTTCTGTATCCCTGCTAGACTGTGAGTTCCTTGGGGGCAAGACTTACTCCTGGTGTCTTCAGTACTGTGCACAATGCTTGGACACGGTAGTTCATAAAGGAACAAAGTGATAGTAAATGAAAACCTTCTAGAGGTGCAGAAGACTTAGGGCAAATTCTTACTGAGGGGTGGGCAGGGAAGAGAATGCTGGAAGGCCTTGGAGTCAAGTGAAGATGTGCAAGAAAAGGGAGGCTACAGACATTCAAGATAAACTACATTGATGTAACGGTGTTGCCTGATGACGTCTCTGTTAATGGCGAAGCATAGTGACAAGAGCTTATGGGCCAGAATCACACAATTCTACGGTCAGAACAGACTCTCACTGTTCACTAATTCTAGGAACGGTGGCCCAACCATTTTTCTTTGGGGGTCTTAATTACGTCACTGTAAAGTGGTGAGAGTACCTCACCTACAAAGGCTCTTACCATATTTTAGGATGGAGCGCAGGACTCAGGACACTGGCAACAAAGAAAGAATTCCTTCCTCCCTCCCTTCCTCTCTCCCTCCCTCCCTTCCTTCCTTCCTTTTCTACCTATCAATTCTTTTACTTTCAATAAATGTTTGAGATTATTATTGCTGTTCTTGATGTTTTGGTAGTAGAATCCCCAGGACTCAGTCTGGTAATTAGTACATTGTAAGCACTCAACAGATGTCTACTGGTTGAAAGAATTACACTTACCTGTGATCTTTCTATAGGAAACAATTCCTCCTCCAGTCTTCCCTGTCTATGTATACGTCACCACCATCTGCCCAGATGTTTAAGCCAAATGTCTTGATTCCTTGATTTACTGACCACCTACTAGGGACTATGTACTATGAAAGGTGTTGGGATGGGGAAGGAGGGGAAGTTTGATAAGCTAGACCCAACCACAGCTCTCAAGGATGTTAGAGAAAAAGGAAGCAGGAGATCTTGTCATTTGCTCAACTTTCCACTCATCTTTAGATGTAGCTCATAAGTGGGGCATTTTAAGAGTGTGTTTTTGACAACATCTGGGCAAACATGTAGAAATATTTATAATCCACCACCATGTGAATTGAGAAAAGGCTATCAGTACTGTGCAGTGGTTCCCTGGGGATAGGGTATGCCAATGCCACACTTTGGAATTCTCACCATTTGTGAACATTAGGAAGGAATACTACTTGTTTCGAATCCTACTAGGATTCTCTGCTTCGGTCCAGCCTCTCTGTTGATGAGGTAAATGACCAGGGAGAAGAATGAAAAAGGCACCGGGTAAGTGACTCTTGGTTAAATCCTTTGGGAAGCCAACTTATAGCTGAGTGAGCTAGCCTAGATCTACTGAGTGTGGGCTGTACTTCGTATACCTATGTCTGTATATTTAGAAAGAATGGTTTCAGAAAAATTCTGCTAGTCTTTCGCTTAACTGTGAGTCACTGGGCTCCCATGTTGGAGCATGTATGTGTGTGTATATGTGTGTACGGGGTGTAGAACTTGGGGCACAAAGTGTGTATGTACTTGTAAAAAAGTGTTTGGAGTGTGTGTGGGTAGGAAGGGAAGGGAATTTCACAGTTTTTTAATGCAAGGAGAGTGTATAGGGAGGGGAGAGTGTAATTGTGTGTGAGTGTGTATGTAGTGCAAGTGGCGGGCAGAATGACGTCAACAGCCAGCCTCCTAGAGATGCAGACAGTGGTATAAGGTCTGAAGTGCTGTAGCAGGTGATTGTTTTCCTTTTAGACCAGCACACAGGTCTTTGAGGAACCCTTGACTTTCTTCTCCTCCTTGTCTTGTTAAAAAGGGATTAGAGTCCAATTAAGTCATTTAATCCCAAGGTAGAGATTCATGTTTAAAAACAAGATTTACAGCTTAATAAAAATTACATCAGTGCAAGTTGAGGTTTGTCTTTTCGAGTTGTCACCTGCGTGGTTCCAAAGAGTGTTTATAGCAGAATACCTGACATGCAATTCTTAATTACTTTGCCTTGTACCTCTGGTCCTTCATCTTTTAAAGCATCCTTCAACCTAAATAGCCTCATGCTGTTAGAAGTAGTTCTGCTTCTGGATTGCCAGGACGGCCCCTTGGCTTATCTCCCTTCACTTGGCAACTCAGTGGCCAGGCTTAATAATAACAGCAGTTGTATTAATAACAATAGTATTAAGAGCTAATGCTTATTGGGTACTCAGTATGTGCCAGGCATTGTGCTAAGCACTTTACGTACATAATCTCATTAAATGCTCCATATGAAAACCACCAGGGCTGGCTTCCAGGGTATGTGACATGTGTAGTCACACAGGGCTCTGTGCTCAGAAGGGCCCTTCACTTGGTCTGATGCTCTGCTGTTGCCATCTTGAAATTCTTAATCATTTTTGACCTGCATTTTCATTTTTCACTGGGCCTTGCAAAGTATATAGCTAGTCCTGAAAACACCCAATAACCCATAGTTTCTTTTTCTTCCCTGTCACGTGATGCCTGATACATTACTGGAGAATGGAACAGTGAAGGTTAAACTGTGATCCCAGGAAACAGATGTCATTATCTCCTTGGAGGGAAGTTCTCTAAGGGACAGGAACCATGCCATGGCTCTTAGCAAGGGAAAGCAAACCCCCCTCCTCTAAACCTCAGTTTTCTCATCTGTAAAATGGGGGTAACAATAGCAATAATAGTAATACCTAGCTCACAGGCTGTTTCAAGGATGAAATGAGATCATGTATAGACGGTTCTGACACATAATGACATTAGTTGTTATTAATGCATTATGGGGGCTTAGCAGGTACTAAAGATCCAATATTGCTTGTGACACGGTGTGCGTCACTTGCCCGACTCCAAGATGCCCTTATCCCAGGGGTTTGTTCCCTACCTGCCCCACAGAGCTGGGAGGAGCATCCGCTTTCTCCATGTGCTGAGTGATCACAGAGGGGTTGCTGGAGCTGATGAGCACTGGGGTGCTGATCTCCACCATACGGTGCCCCGAGGGAGAGTGCACCATCCTGTTGAGGGTGTTCAAGGCCGTCATGATGGAGAACTGCCCGGGCCCCTTCCTCCTGGACCCCGGGCCCCTTCGGAGTGTGGGTGCGTTGGTCGCCTTGCCTCTGGAGGATGACACCAGGGACATGCCTTTTGTGTGGGATGACTGACGGCCTTTGTTCTTCTGTAGGAGGTGTCTTGCAGTGAGGTTTGGCTGAAAAGGCAAAAGGTCTGATGAGAATTTAGGCATCCTGATCTCATGTGAGCGGCTGTGTCTTACCCATGCTAGTCTGAAGTCGGCTCAGATGCCACCGCCTCAGTTGTCATTCCTTGGTCAGCTTCCACCTGTTCTCAGTATATCCCAATTCCTTTACTATATCCATCAATTCTCACAACTCTCCTGCAACGTAGCTATGACTCTTACTGAGGTCTGAAGAATTTAAAACAAGCCATGATACTCTACTCTGATTTTCCCGTCTCTCTCAGCATCATCCCAGCCTCCTTTACCTGGGGGACCCTTCCCTCTTCCTCTAGCCACCCCTGAATCCCCACCTCCACTCTTGACTTGTCTGTTTGCCCTTCTCAGTGTTCCTGCAGCCCCCATGCTTTCCCACTCCACACGGTAATCATTTATCTTCCTTTCCTCCGCTGGACTGTTAGCTGCCTGAGGCCTGAGACCTTATACACGTGTTCTCTGCTGTATCCCCGAGTGGGTGCTCAGTGAGCGTTTGTGCAATAATGAGTGGATGAAGTTGCTCAGGTTCATACGTTTGATAAGTGTTTAACCAGAATGTAAATCCATTCAGGACCCTGGATCACCTAAGGCTAAGACCACCTTTTACTACTTCCTTTAAATACTTTTACCTCATCACCATTCTCTTTTGTTCTATACCTCTTACCGTCAGTGGTGTGCTGGTACATCAGAAAAACAAACAAACAAATGACCCCCCTCACCCCAATCTGTAGAGTTTACCAATCTCTGTGGTGTAAAGATCTACCAATGGTTTAACAACTGGCTAGCAAGATTCCTGAAAACCTAACACCCAGCCCTTGCCATCTAGCTCCAGCCAGCTCTAGCACCACCACTGACTGTATTGTATTTTGAGTACCCTGCCCACCAAGGGCCCTGTGAGTTCATGTCGTTCAGAAATCGGAAATATGCTGACAAAGGGGATTGTGTGAATAAACTTTCCAGGACAGTTACTTAAACTTCCATCATGATGATTGTTACCAGTTGCCCTCTAAAAGCACGTGTCTCATTCTAGTTTAGAGATTCACCTATAGAGGTAAAAGGGAGTTTGCTCCTTTAAGAACTTTTTCTTCATTTAAGAACTTTTTAATAACAATGTGAGGATGATTAAGAGGATTAATATAGTTGAGATAGAAAATTTTAGAAAAGATGCAGTTCCTGCCACCAGAAGCTTGTAATATTGTGAAAAGAAACCATCAAGTAGGGGAAGGGGCATTATTATGCCCACTTTAAAGACAAGAGAGCTGAAGAGGTGACATACATGGCAGAGCCAGCATGTAAACAACCAAACAAGAAAAGACCAGGCGGTAATAAATGCTCTCCTGTGTCAGAGGGTGACTGCGGGAGGCGGCTACTTTAGATTGGTGGGGGGCTGTCAAGGAAGACCTGCTGAGAAGGTGACATTCAAGCTGAGACACAGATGCCAAGAAGGAACCAGCCATGTGAAGACAAGCATGAGAACATTCCAGGAGAGGGATTGCAAGCTAGTGGAAAGATCCCGAAGAGGGAGAAAGCTCAGGCTGTTTGAGAAAACGATGTGAAAGAACCAGAAAGAAGTGAGGAACAGGTGGTAAAGAGGAGACCATGGAGGCAGGCAGGATCCGGATCGCATACGACTGGGAGGCTCTGAGTCTATTGACTGTAATAGGAAGCCTTTGGCAGGATTTAGGTGGAAGGGCGACGTGATCTGATGTATGCTTTCATTTAGAAGCTCATGCTATGGTTTGACAGTTTCCTCCTTAGCGTCTGACCCAGCCATCCCACTCCTAGGTAATTACCCAAGAGAAATGAAAACTCAGGCTCGCTGAAAACTTGGTATGCACGTGTTTATAGCTGCTTTAGTGATAGCTGCCAGACAGTTGGAAACAATCACAGTGTCTTTCAGTCGGCGAATGGATGACAGACTCCGGCACGTCCGCATCGTGGAGTATGACTCAACAAAGAAAAGGCACGAGCTGCCAATACACCCGACAGCATGGATGAACCTCAAAGGCATTATGCTAAGTGAAGGCAGCCAGACTCCAAAGGCTACATTCTATGTGATTCCATTTCTGTGACATTCTGGAAAAGGAAAACTGCAGGAACCGAAGACAGATCAGTGGGTGCCAGGGGTTGCAGTCAGGGAAGGAGCGGACTTCCAAGAGGCAGCCTGCCCTCGTATTTTTTGGCAAGTGTTGGAACTATTTTATATCTTGATGGTAGTGTGGTTATACTGTATGCATTTATCAGAATGCAGAGACACCAAAAGGAGCAAATTTTACTGTATGTAAATAAAAACAAATACATAAAAAGCTCACTCTGGCTGCTATGCAGAAATGCCAGACCGGAAGGAGGGAGATCAACTGGGAAATTACTGAAATTATTTAGGGCGCTTCTGATGGAAGCCTGGACCATGTCTCATGTTCCCCCAGAGCACCCATCCCGCCACTGTTCACCCAGAAAGACAATAATACACGCTCTCTGAGTTGACTGAGTAAAGTTCTTTCTGGTCATTCATAGCCACGATGAAATAAGTTAATTTTTTTCTGCCTTCACCTAATTGTTCTGCCCCCAGGTGAGCAATACCGTGGGTGTTTCCATCAGCAACACAGACAAAGAGCCCCGTGTGACTCTGGGTCTTCCCTGTCCTCTGCCAGGGTGATTAATAGCTCAGCGGGGGAAGGACTGCAGAGCTCTTCAATTTGCACCCACTCATTAGAAACAATATCCTTGAGGTCCACTGGGCTGAGCGAGGTTCGTATAACCCAGGCAGGCCCCACTGGAGAAGTCCTGACAAGAACGGGCATAAGCTCCGTGTTTGTTTTACCACTTTTTACCCAGATGCAATTCAATAAGTCAAACGATACATTAACAAGAAAAATCCTGTTTATGCCAAAAAGCCCACCTCACTCTCAGAAGAAAGCTCTCCTTCCTTCCAATTGCTTTGCATGGCGCTGGTAGTTCAAAACTTATTTAAAGGGTTCTCAGCAAGTGCTGGTCTTAATGAAATGACTGGAATCAAATTTTAAGTACTGCTTTAAAAAGCTCAGTTTAGATTTCAAGTAATTTTTGAAAACCAGGTTCCCAGATTAGAGCAACCACTTGATTATCTTTTCCCCTCCTAGCAATTAGGAGAACAGGACCCTAGTTTGATGATGACTGTGAGGGTTCTTGTAATCACTAATTTTAGAGGTGGAGTAGTGGGGAGAGTATCCAAATGAATAATCATTAAATGTAGAAGTTTTGGAAAAAAAGGATATCAGAAATGGGTAATAAAGTCAGTGATGCCTTTTTTCCCCAGACCTATGAAGAAGCTTCTTGAAATAATACAGGGGACCATGCAAGCTCTAATCTGCAAAAATTTAAGCACCTCCTAGGTATCCAACTAGGATTAGTTGTAGCTCATCTCTGTCCTTGCAGACTTAACGGTTATCTCCCAAACATCGTAATTGTTCCTCTTCAGCATATGTTGCTTGATCCAGCAAATGGCTCTACCACTGACCTAGACACACAAATTGAAAATGGGGTGTGATCCTTGACCACTTCCTCACCCCTATCCCCCGCTCCTGTGGATCTACCTCCTAAGAGGTCCTGGAATCTGTCCAGTTGTTTCCAATCTACTAGTCAAAGCTACAATCATTTTCTAACTGAGCCATGTAGTAGCCTCCTAATTGATCTTTCTGCTTTTTTTAAATCCCTCCTCCTCAAATTATTCTTCCCACTGCATCCAGAGCAATCTTTAAGAACCCCAAATCTGATGGAGTCGCTGCCTTACTTTATCAGTGGTGTCTTCTGACTTCTGGGTCAAGTCCAAACTTCTTATGATACAGCAGAGGTGAGGATGCTCAGCAAATACTCCAAGTAGTCCCCTATACTTCTCAGCTGATTTCAAGCCAGGTGGGACTATGTGACTGGTTCAGACCAATGGACAAATGTGGGAGTGGGAGTGACAAATGTCACAGAGCTGAGGCCTTTGCTGATACACAGCTCACTCTTCTTTACTCTTCCCCGCCATGAAACCTAGGAAGTCCATATGTTCCAGATGGCACGGCTACAAGATGGCCCAGCCTCATCAGTCTGGGTTCCTCAGTGACTGTGTGAGCACAGCCTCTCACCATTCTGTGCTGAACATGTAATATGGATTCGAAATAACTTTTTCTTCGTGAAGCCACTGAGATACAGGGGATGTTTATTACCATAGCATAACCTGGCTCATCCTGACTAATGCAGGAAGGTTTACAAAGTCTCCTGTGGTGTGTGTCCCATTTGCTTCCCTGGCTTCATTTTTTTTTTTTTTTTTTTTTTTTTGTCTCTCTCTTACTCTCTAAGCTCCAGATCTAGTATTCTTTGGTCCTTTGGAGGTACCACACTTCCTCATCCTGCAGGACTTTTGCACATGTTACCTCCATTCCCTAAAACACTCTTCCCTCCATGCTTGCTCCTCATCATTTGTCAGATCTTGGCTTACAAGGCATTTGCCAACACCCTACCCAGGTAAGTTGAACATCATACTCTCCTCCCCCCAATAGTTCCCTCTCCTTCGCTCTTTGCATCATTCAGCACACTTATAATTATTTATTCATGTCTGCCCCTACAATCCTTGAAAGCAGGGACTCATATCTGTCTTGTATCACTGGAACTTAGCACAGGACCTGACATGGCAGGCACTCAATGAAAAATAAGTTGAATGATTGAATATATATTTAGGACAGGGTCACGTTGAAAGGTATGTTCTCTGAATTTTTTTCCTGGTCAGTCGGACCACCTCCCAAATATTTTTTTCATTCATTCACTTGTGAAGCTAATTTTTTTTTATGAAGTACCTGCTGTGTGTTGGGCTAGCCTGTGAAGTACAAGCCACACAGCCATCAGGTGTTCTGAGAAGAAAGAGACAACTGAGTATTCAACTAGTTGATGGAATTTTGTGGAAAAAGAAGATTTCTAGCTGAGCCTCATAAAATGAGTGAAGTTGAACACGTAGAGAGAATTGGGTGGCTGTACCTGGAAGGGGCCTCAACAAGAGAAAAAGCACCATCATTTAGTGAAGAGAGTAGGAAGACCAGCCTCTCTGGACCATTCCTCTTCCCCTCCCTTCCGTCTTTCATTCCTTCCATACAGATTGAGATGAGAGGGTGAGGGAACCTTGACAGCTGGGCAGTGTTCTGGGCACACCATTCACTTCAGAACCCACTTCGGCTCTTACGAATGGTAGAACTGGTCCCTTCTTTCCAACTCTACCTCTGTTCTGTTTCATCCCACCCTCCTAGAGGGCAGGGAGCATACCTTCTGCTTCTTTTATAGTTCAGCACTGCTAGCTTTTAATGCTTTATGCCTGGTAAGCACCCAATAAGTTCACTTAAACAGTGAAACCTCTCTTTTAAATTTGTAATGACCTGCTTCAAGCTGGGGTGAGAATGATGGCTAGAGAGGTTAGGGGCTATAGGTTATATTACTATTCTGGAGAAATAGGTAGATAGCCTAGCATGTGTTCTTTCTTTTTTTTTCAAAGTATATTTAAAAAAACAATAGAAGTAATATGTGCTCATTTCTGAAGATTTACAAAATACAAGTCAGCAGAAGAACATGAAAATTATCTAGAATCTCACCATCTGGTGATCACCACTGTTAATATCTTGGTACATAGTCTTCTAGCCCTTTATCCATTTATATATACACATATGTATTTACAAAGGTAGTTTCAAGCAGTTAATTATTTTTTAATTGTGGTAAAAAACACATAACAAAATTTACTATAATAACCATCTTTACGTATACAGTTCAGTAGTGTTAATTTTATCCACATTGTAATAGAGCTCCAGAACTTCATCTTCTAAATCTGAAACTTTATACTCATTAAACTTTATTTTACTTACCAATAAATCACAAACATATTTCCATAATACCAGATACTCCATGATATTGAGTATTCTCCTTTAACATTATTTTTAATGGGTATATATTTTTCCATCACCATAATTTAAAAAAACTAAATCCTTATTGTTGAGTTTTAGATTATTTCTGGTTTTTCACCACTATGCACAATGCTACAATGAACATTTTTGCACATTTTGTACACATATCTTTGCACACTTGTTTTAATACTTCCTTATAATGAACTCTCAGGTGTGGAATTAGGGACTCAAAGGAGATGTACATTTTCAATATCCTTGATAGGAGTTTGAGTCTGGAAATG
This sequence comes from Tursiops truncatus, assembly GCF_011762595.2. Taxonomy (NCBI): domain Eukaryota; kingdom Metazoa; phylum Chordata; class Mammalia; order Artiodactyla; family Delphinidae; genus Tursiops; species Tursiops truncatus. Next base: position 122,066,647 of record NC_047036.1, on the reverse strand, counting down.
AGAGATGGCACCAATTTGTACTCCTAGCAGCAGAACGAAAAGGCCCATTTTCCCACACTCTTGCCAGAAATGGGTATATCATCTAGCATCTTTTCTTTCAAGATTTTAGTTAGTTCTGAAATAAGCCTCATATCAAATAGGAATTACTCACTGTAGCACATGTATAATTCTGAGTAAGCTTGAATCAGATGTAGACTTGATAGTCACGTACCTCTACGAACAAGATTGGGAAGATGCCGACTTTATCTCCTAACTTGCCTTCTGCCCAGTTCTCATCCACTCGGTTGATCACAGTGATGATATCATCCTGAAAGAGAGAAAGTCTCCTGGTTAGCATTTACTGTGAGTTTTCAGGTGCTGAAAGCCTTCAGTGGAGATCGGCTTGGAGTCTCAGATGGTGTAAGGGGCAAGGAATGTAACTCTTTCACAATTTATTTACAAAATCTTCCACTAAAATAATCTTTCTCCATAAAGGGCAGTATTTGGGTCACCAAGACCAAAAGAGGAGTAGAAATAATTTGGAGCATTGAAGAAATCCAATAGGAAAACTTGGAAATGTCTCTAATTTTCCATCACCAGCAGAATCTGGGCTTTTCATTTAAATTAATCTGATGGAGAAACCAAGATGGAAGAGGTAGGGAGATAGAATTTTGGCTTAGCAAAAGGAAGAATGAATTGCATTCTGATTTTGAACACTTTTCAGTGTTCCAAAAAATTTTTTTAAATAAATTTATTTGGCTGCATGAGGTCTTTGTTGCTGCATGTGGGCTTGCTCTAGTTGCTGCGAGCGGGGGCTACTCTTTGTTGCAGTGCGCAGGCTTCTCAGGGCTCCTCATTGCGGTGGCTTCTTTTGTTGCAGAGCATGGGCTCTAGGTGCATGGGCTTCAGTAGTTGTGGCTCGTGGGCTCTAGAGCGCAGGCTCAGTAGTTGTGGTGCACGGGCTTAGATGTTCCACGACATGTGGGATCTTCCCGGACCAGGACTCGACCTGTGTCCCCTGCAATGGCAGGCGGACTCTTAACCACTGCGCCACCAGGGAAGTCCCCCTATTTAATTTTTAATGTATCAAACATGAAGTGGCTTTTTATTTGAATGTTTCTTATTACCAAAGGTTATAGGGAGATTTGTAGAAACACTTGGAAACACAGATAAGCAAAACAAAGAAAGAATTCTATCACAATATAGATACAACCACTGTTAACATCTTGGTTGCCACATTTTTTCCCAGATTCTTTTCTATGAGGATAAAATATATGTGCATAGAGACACACTGATTTTTAAAAACTTTTCAGAAAATATACATAGGCATGCAATAAAGTACAAACATTTTAGATGTAAAGCTTGATGAATTTTTAAAATTGAATATATCCACAAAACCCCAACCCAGAGTAAGAGATATAAAATACTTCCAGCACCAAGATGGCTCTTTAGTACTCTTTCCTGTCACATAGCAAGAGGTAGCCACTACTCTGACTCCTAGCAAATACATTCATTTGGCTTATTTTGTGTTTCTTACAAACGATGTCATATAGGATACATTGAATTTTCACTTAATATCACATCAGGAATACCTTTCCATGTCCATGCCTGTTATCAATCTAAATCTGAATATTCATCCACTGATCTCTCCGATCTTCAGATCTATGCCCCTTAGTAATATAGACGAATCCAAATCTAAATCCATTACTGCATTATACCCTTTCTTAGATTTCTCTGTCCTTATTACAACCTGTGATTACATATTTATAGGTTATGATTTCTTTAATGCCTGTCCACCCCATCAGACCATAAACTTCATGTGTGCAGGGCCTTATCTGTTTTGTTCATTTTTGTCCCTAGGATCTTATATAGCGGCTCCCCTATAGCAGTCAACCAATCATTCCTTTAAAATTTTTCTTATTGAGGTATAGTTGATGTACAATATTATATAAGTTTCAGGTGTACAACATAGTGATTCACAGTTTTTAAACACTATTTCTTGAATGCATGCATGCATGAATGAATAACTGCATGTGTGAATAAACTGGAAAATTTACTGAGATAGAAAATACTAGGAATAAAAGCTTCTGGAGAGAAGATCTTGAGTTTTTTTGGACATGCTGAGTTTAGGAAGACCATGAGATATCCTGGTGTAGTCTTGGCCTTCAATAGGCTTCCAGAAGGGATCAAATCCTCTCTTCTGGGTCCTCTGTCCTCATTTCCCATTTATGTGTCTGTTCCTTCCACTAGACTGCTGGCTCCGTGAAGACAGGGACAGTGACTCATCACTTTATCTCCAGTGGACAGCTTGGCACATGGATGGATTCAATGAATGAACAAGCAGGTGGGTAAGTGTCCCAGTTTGCAAATTCCCAGAAAAGGGCAAAAAAGCAGGTACTGCTTCCTGCCTATGTCTTCCTCCAGCTGTGTCCCTAGAGCTTAGTGTCTAATGCCTGGCACAAAGTAAATACTCAGTAAACGCTTGTGGAATTGAACTGCCCTTCTCCAGCTATAGTCAAAGTATAAAGTTTACAGGTCAGCTACAGAATGACATTCCTTAGGGGACTCACTCTGAGGTGCTAAGACAATAACAAAGATCAGTATTTCAAAATATGGAGGACAGTGGGGTTATCTAGTTTGAGTGAATCTTAAGTAAATCTCATTTCCAGTAGTGATGGAATAAAAATGTTTTACAAAACAAAAGACCTTTCCTGAGCTACTGTAGCAGTGCCACTTGAACTTGTATTTGCTACTTATCATAAGTAGCAAAGAATGAAAATCACCCCAACTTTGGTTTCTAAGAGAGAATTCAAATGTTTACGGAATAATAAGTACTGAATACGATGACTTAAAGTACAGTCGACCCTCCTCGTCCGCAGCTTCTGTATCTTCAGGAATCAATGTGTCCTAGAACTAATCCCCCTCAGAGACCGAGGGATGGCTGTAGTCTAGACTTTAGTAGACTTGTCCTTACTTGCAAATGCTGAAGAATCATCCAAAAAAAAAAAAAAAAAAAAAAAGAGAGGAAAAAAACCTTAGGGTAAGTAATGTGTTTGGAAAATATATCTTGTAAGAGGTGATTTATGTGTAAAGATATAATTATGTTATTGTGTTGTTTGGAGTGTTTTGAATGCAATGTTTACAAACAAAATAAAGTGTTGTAAACGAGTAGTACTAGGTGATCAGAACTTGCAGATACACAATGAAAAGGTAAGATCTGTAGTTCTACACAGCACGCTGTTAAACTGTGTCTGTAATCTTCTGTCCAAGTGTCTGTTTATCTCACTACTCTGCCTGAGGGTAGGTGTTGTGACTTGTTCATGCTGTCTCCCCAGTGTCTGCAAAGAACAGGTGCTCAAAAGTGATTGTAGAATGAATGAATGAGTGTGCAGATACTTTGTTTTGCAGTTGCAATAGAACAGGTTTGAGGATTCCCATCAAACTCCTATTAGATTTCTCTGGCGACTTTACTACCATATGTTTGAATTATACATACACATTACATATATAGGCACACATTTATACATTTATGGATAAAATATAATTAAAAACAATCAGCAAATATTAAACAAAAACTCGAGGTTCTGCCAGTCTTTATGTGGTCACTGGTGACTTTGGTAGCTGCCCAGAATCTTACCTTGAGGAAGGTCAGGCAGTCCTGGTTCTTACTCTTGTCCTTGTCACGCAGGTCGAAGTTGTAGAGGGCCCGGCAGAGTGGGGGTGGCTGGGGAAGCTGCTTGAGGACCTCTACGGAGCTGGCTGGGAAGATCCCACTGACTCCATTGATTTCCCCCTGGTACCAGTTCTCATCCAACTGTCTCCGGAGGAGGATGACATCTCCCTTATTAAACCTCAGGTCACCAGGATTCTGCCCTCGGTAGTTGCACAAGGCCTTTGCTCGCGGCACCTGCAGTGTCACGGATCAATAAAATATGTATGGCTTAGAGGCTGGAGGGACACAAGGGATCATATTAATAACTAAATACAGGGCACTTCCTATGTACTAAGTGCTGCACGTGGGTCATCTTGTTTAACCTTTGAGATAAACACTATTATTCCCCTTTCTAAAATGAGGTGACTGAGGCACAGAGTGGTTTAGGAAGTTGCCTAAGGTGACACAGCTGGGAAATGGCAGATATGGGGTTTGAACTCTGACAATCTGATTTTAGAGACCTGTTCTTTTTTTTTAAATATACATTTATTTATTTATTTTTGGCTGCGTTGGGTTTTCGTTGCTGCGTGCGGGCTTTCTCCAGTTGCGGTGAACGGGGCTACTCTTCCTTGCAGTGAGCCAGCTTCTCATTGCAGTGGCTTCTCTTGTTGTGGAGCACGGGCTCTTGGCGCGGGCTTCAGTAGCTGTGGCGCACGGGCTCAGTAGTTGTGGCTTGCGGGCTCTAGACCGCAGGCTCAGTAGTTGTGGCGCACGGGCTTAGTTGCTCCGCGGCATGTGGGATCTTCCCGGACCAGGGCTTGAACCCGTGTCCCCTGAATAGGCAGGTGGATTCTTAACCACTGCGCCACCAGGGAAGCCCAGAGACCCTGTTCTTTATTTTTGCGGTATGCAGGCCTCTCACTGTTGTGGCCTCTCTCATTGCGGAGCACAGGCTCCGGATGCGCAGGCTCAGTGGCTATGGCTCACGGGGCCCAGCCGCTCCATGGCATGTGGGATCTTCCCGGACCGGGGCACAAACCCATGTCCCCTGCCTCGGCAGGTGGACTCTCAACCACTGCACCACCAGGGAAGCCCAGACCCTGTTCTTAATCACTATGCAGGGAACAGGATTTTGGACTTGACTCCACAACTATGTGAACTTGAGTGAGGCTGTGACTCTTTCTGGGATCTGAATACTGATTTTGAATTATGGCTCCACCTCTTTGCTCTTGTGAGACTGTGGTCAAGCTATTTCATCTTTCTTAAACCACATTCATTTATAAAATGGGGTAATAATAGAATGTCTACCTCATTAGAATTGCTGTGAGGACTAAAAAATATTGATAATGCATTCTGTGTATTGCTTGGTACATAATATGTGCTCAATTAATGACACCTCTTAGAATTAACACCTGTAATGTAGGGCTCAGTGTTGACGGCAAGAAAATTGGGGTGAAAACCCCCTGAACATAGAAAGTGCTATGTGAGAGTGATGCATTGTAATTTGTCTTCAGCCTGTCTAGAGAGTGTAAACCTCATGTGTGTTTGGATCTTTAGGAAGCACAACCGAGATGAGTTAATAGTCAGAAATCAATAATCACCTAAAAAAAATCAGCTAAAGAGTTGTCATTTGTCAAATCAATTGTCAGTCTAAATAATTATTTCAGTCAAATGCATTTCTTTTCCTGATTGAAACTGGTTTCTCCACAGAGAAATGGCGTCACTTTGGTCTTGTTTGAGGTCAGTTTGATAAATGGAAAGTTCTAGTAACTTAGGTTTTATAGAAAGCCCGTCAGTGTCACCTGTGATTGTATTGTATTTTGTGCTTTCCTCGGCCATTGGGTGGAGTATTCCCCTCTGCTGGGGACAGTCTTGCTGGGATCTTCAAGGACCTTCAGAGTCTGCAGTGTTCATTTGAAAAGGAATTTCAAGCAGCTTCAGGGTCGAGACAAGACCTGAACGGCATCATATTGCTGATGGGACAGCAGCAGAGCAATGGTTTTCTGCTGGTCCCTGGGGAGTTAGAAAACCACAGGAACATAGCTCATCCTTGGGAAACTGGTGGACAAATGAGCAAAGATGTATGTGCTAGGAGGTTTAACACACTGTTGTAGATAAATGGAGCCAGTTGAATAATTATGGTACATCCATACAATGGAAAACCCTATAGTCATTAAAACTGATGATGTTGATCTATAATTAATAACACTGAGAGTTACTCATAATATACTGTTAAGTATAATAGAAGAGATTAAAAACAGTTATGTAGACTAGGCTCTCTTGTAAATATACATATATATTTTTTACCTGGGGAAAATGCTAGATGGCTATATACTAACATTTTAAGAGTAGTTATTTCTAAATGATGAGATTTTTGAATATTAAAAAAAAAAAGTTTCCCTAAGTGCTTTGCAGTGTTTTCTAACTTTTCTACAATGAAAAAATTGTACTGTCTATTACAATTGGATAGTAAAAAGAAAATGAATGAAGCTGGGGGATAAGAAGTGAAAGGTATGGGAGGAATTTAAGAAGAAAATAAGCCTAGCTGAGTGGGATCAACAAACCATGTAACTACCTTTTGGAGAAGCTTCTCCCTTACCTGAGAAGTAAGCAGGTAGAAGCAGATGGAGAACAGAGGATTTCTGGGGAATGATCTGAATCTGTTAGACTCCCAGGGTTAGACATATCAGGGAATAATTATTGTCCCTAAGCCTTCTCCCAATTTTACACTGTGATATAAATCACATTTTTATGGGTATATGAGCACCTGGCACACACTGGTCACACTTACCAGGCTCACTGGCAGCTACATCTGGCCAATGGGATATAAGCAAATTTTAGGAAGTGTCCCTACTGAGAGAGACTGACTTTCTTTTCCTTTCCTCCATTTTGCTATGTGGGATGAAGAGCTGGCGCTCTAGCTGCCATCTTGAACAATGAGGATAAGGGTCGCACCTAAAAAGGGGAGAAAGTAGTCTGGGTTGCAGAGCTGCTGGGCAAGTCCTGGACTACTTTACTTCCAGACTTGTGTCTGAAGTCTAAATAAACTTCCATCTTGGCTAATACACTGTTATTTTGGATTTATAAAAGGAAAAGAAAGAAAAGGAAGGAAGAATGAAAAAATTAGGAAAAAAGGAATTGAAGCTCCTTTGACTTTGCATAATAATGATAATATCAATAGCTAATATTTATTGAGTGCTTCCTCCTATGTACCAGATACTGTGCTAAGCACTCCACAGTATATTTTATTTAATTCTCACAACAACCTGTGATTAGAAAACTGGGGATCAGAGAGGTTAAAAATTTGCCAAAGTGCATGAAGCTAGAAAGTGGTAGATTTTGGAATTTGAGCTCAAGTATGTCTATTCTCAAGCCCAAGCTCTTAACTACTCAACCAGTGTTTCTCAAAATGAAGTCTGTGGTTTACCTAGATCAGAATCTCGGGAAATGTAAAAAATGCAGACTCTTGGACCCTAGCCCTGAACCAATTTGACCAGAATCTCTTAGAGGGCAGTTTAAGTAGCTGCATTTTTATCCAGCTCTCCCATCCATCCAAGTTTGATGCCGCTGGTCAGAGTTATGTCTTATTCTGCTTTTTCCCTTTCTTTTCTGGAAGACATTCCCATACAAGGTGGCTTATGTATTTTAATGACTATTGAGCAAGTATATTAGACTAAAACTGCACAAAATGCTTAAATCTCTTTGAAGGTGCATAAACTTTGAAACCCTGAGATAGTACTAATTGCCTGACCATCTTCATCTTTTCTCTATCTCCCCTCAGTTGAGATAAACTATTGTGGAAGCAAACTGTAAATTCTATTTTTAACATGAAGACTCTTTTCATCACCTCTTTTCTTCATTCTCCCCTTTTACTCTCAGTTCTACATTCATACTTATAGAAAACATTGGCTTCCATGCTGTAAAGAGGGTTGGGGTGGGAAAGGAGAGAGAAAGAATCTGAAGAGGGGAAGGAAATTAGCATTTATTGTGTTTCTGGCAAGCCATAGAAATTTGTCTTACATTATTGCACTACTGCACTTTCCATGTACAGTACTATCTCATTTATAGGAGCTCAACGCCCTGTGAAGTAGGTTTATCTTAATTTTATCGACGAAGAAACAGGTTCTGAGACGTTCAACCTTCAGCCAAAGTCACACAGCCAATGTACAGCGGCCCCGAGACTGACTTCCGTTCATTTGACGTCAAAGCCCTGATTTCTCTTTCATCCCGCTGAAGTCACCTAGTATGTTTTTCCATCATAAAACTCATTTGGGGTGATGTTTGATAATCACAATCTGAATAGAGTTTGAATGCCATCTGCTTGCTGCTGGCTGCACGAGCATGAATTATTGAACTCTAGAGCCCTCGCATAAAAGTTAAGCACCTGCCTGAAGAGACTCAGCTGGTTGATTCTATCCAGTCAGCAATGGTTCTCTCAAGGGAAAATGACTCCAAGTTCTGCAGCAGCCATCACCCGTTGTTTTGTTGGGTGAAACAAAACACCACCCCGATTGTTTTCTGTCTCGACAGGTGCAGGAGGGAGGGAGAATGGGGATAAAGTGGGTGTGGCGGTCTCACAGCCAGGTCATTACCAAATGTTTCTCCTGGTGTTTTTCAGAAAGCCAGATAATCCAGTGGAAGGCTGTGTGTGTGCCTACAAAGCTTTCCTTCCTGAGATTCAAAAGGATTAATACTTCTATGCACCTATAATTTGTCTATTGATTTGTCATCTCAGTAGGGTGAGGTGAAAGCCACACGAGGTCCATGCTTTTGATGGAAGATAAAGCACAGAACCCTGAAATAAGGAAGCAGGGGGTATGCAGAGGCATTAGTGGTAAAATTATGTTGTAGTAGTTATGTGTGTTGGTAATAAAATGGCAGCCATCCCTTCTCTGAGGATCCACCCATTTGCTCTCCATCTTCTCATGGGCATGTTATTCACTCTGGTCACACCGCATACACATGGGTATGTGGCCCAGGCTGGCCAGTTATATAACCGAGCAAGGTCCTGTGAAGGCCTTTCGGGGGACAGAAGCACCCCCACCCACCCCCACCATGTCCCTTGCCTCCTGTTTGTAAAGGAGCTTTAGCCTCCTAGGCCTTCCCTGAGTTCCAGAGAACAAATTCAATCAAAAATGAGAAAATGCAGAAACAAAAACAGTCAAGTGAGACAACATAATAGTTTAGCCATAATACAAAGTCAAGGACCTTAAGGACTATAAGTAATATTTTAGCCATGTCCTTGAGTTGTTTTACAGATACTAAAACCCTCCCCAGGTGAAAAAAGTTAGCTGCATGCTGACCATATACACGTAGACCCCAGACCAGTTAAATCCAAAAGGTTGATGATCTTAACTCCCAAAACACCACTCAGTTACCTCTCCACCAACCAATCAGAAAAATGTCCATGAGCTGATCCGGCACCCCGCAACCCTCTCCCTCACCTTGCCTTGAAAATCCCTTCCCTGAAATCCTTCAGGGAGTTTTGGTCTTTTGAGCATTAGCCACCCATTCTCCTTGCTTGGTGTCCTGCAGTAAACGCCGCACTTTCCTTCACCACAACCTGATGTCAGTAGGTTGGCTTTACTGTGCGGGTGAGTGGACCCAAGTTTGGCTCGGTAACAGAGTGCCCAAATCCTCCTGGCATAAAGCTTGGTACAGGGCAGGCGTGTGCCCCAAATAGGGTCAGTTAGAATCTTCTTTGACGTTTGATATGTAGACACCCAAGAAGAGAGTGTTTCTTTTGGATCATGAGCCTGGAGGTGGTAAGCCTTGGACTACCAGTGGTGATATTTCCCAGCCAGCAGACACACCTTCCTGAGTGAAGCTGCAGAAAGCAGCAGAACTAGAGATATCGTGAGATAAACAGGTAAGTAATGGATAGAGCCTTCACAAGAAAATTTGAATGTCTATATCCAACTGTGCCTAAAGGATACACAGTTAAATGAGATGATATCCTCAATGTATTGCTTATTACTGAAACTGCTTGGAGTTATTTTCTGACCCCTGAAACTGAAAAAGTCCTGATTAATACATATTAAAAACCCAGAAACAACAAAACTGCATAACAGTGAAATATCCAAAAAGCAGAATTTAGAAACAGCAGGAGCACTAGCTGCCAGTGAGCTCTGAGCTTATTTCCAATTGGAAAATAAAGAAGGAGGCATATGGATTGATAACAGGGTAAGAGAAAAGGAGCCCAAGATTGGAATCATCACAGTGATGAGACAAGGGAAAAAGCTGAGCTGGAGTGAGCATTCAGCCTGTTCCTGTGTAATGAACTGTTCACCATGCATGAGTGGCATTCCCACTTGTTTAGAAAGAGGTAGGCCTGGTTCTCTACTTCTGGCATCGGATGGGGCCAAAACCAACATGCTGAGCTAACCGCTTACCTCCCTAGCTGGTCATGAGATGGCCCGTCACAGGAGAATGGAGCCAAGAGAAAACATCCTGGCCTTTGACTCAGGTATCATTCACCAGGCTATGAATTCTCTGCCCGAGAGTTTAGGATTTGTGTCTGAAACACCTCTGAAACTCTGTCTCTGAGCCCTGGACACAAGCAGATGTTTCATAAATGCTTGGTGAATGAATCTGTGAATTAATCAAGAAACATCCAGGAATTGCCATTCCTGGAGGAAAAGAATGCATATAAGATTAATAAATATGACTGATAATAATTATTGGAAAGATCTAGTTGCATGAACTAGAATATAAAAAAGGAGAGTTTGGGTCCTCTGTTCCAAATTGCCCTGAATTTTAACAATTTCGTGCTACCCATACTCAAAAAGGTTTCCATACTCAAATAAGCTCAGGAATCACTGAGTTGAACAAAGTCACACAGGCTCTTTTGCTGACTGGCTTCTCAGAAGTTTTACTCCACTAATGTGACCTTGTATTTGCATCTGGACCACTTTGCAGGATTAGCAGAATGGGCTTGGGGAATGCTGGGTAAAGTAAATGTGAGTTCCCCTGTGATTTCATTCCACTTGTGAGGCAAAGGGTCAGCTAACTGTCCTGGGTCCTAACTTCCCAGCTGCTGCTTAGACAACTGAGCCATCCTGCATCTCTCCCTCATGTTGGCAACCCTTTTGGATCTGATGTTGGGGGCAAGGGAGCATATGTTAGAAAGTGCTGGCTGGCCCTTGTGCTCATGTTTCTCTGGTGAGGAGGGGGAACACTTCAGTGCTCACTCAACAGCATCAGATCTATCAAGGCTTGACAAATCCCAGACCATCTGCTGCTTGGGGGCTTGAGATCATCAGACGGTCTGAATCCTGACATTCAAAGGCTTGAGATCATCAGAAGGTCTGAATCTGGACGTTCAAATTTGAGGCCAGGCTTATGAGACATACCATGTGAGTTTCTTCCTTCATAGAGAATTTTACTTGTTCAGGGGTGGTACTAGGGTGCAACAGAACACAGATGTTAGAGTCAAGTAAGGTGTTGGTTTGCATTCTGGCTTTTGTAACTTTGGCCAAATCACTTAAGTCTTCCTGATTCTTAGTTTGGATCATCCACAAATTGGGGCTAATACTAATACTTCTTTATGCAGTAAACTCAGCAAGTCTGTGTTACCCAAATCCTGCAGATTCCAATGGAAGTTTTGGCCCTTGACCTGGGCCAAACTCTCTAAGCCCCTGGAATATCCTGCCTGACCAGGGAGACTGTTTACCTGGCGTCTTTTTGAGTGCCACCCATGCCAGGCATTGTCTACCTGGTGAAACAAAGATCAAACTTATAAATAAATGAGTATACACATAATTACAAGTTGGAGTAAGTGTTATAGAAAAGAATAGGGAGCTGATAGACGCTGAGGGATGGAAGGAGAACCGTGCAAGGAAGGTTCTTATTATTGGCCTTATACCTATATCTAAAAGTCTATTCTGTTCTGTGACTTTTGTCATGTATCTCTCTCCTTTTTCTCTCCCCCCAGCCTTTTGTCTCAGCCTCTCTTCTTCTAGTCCTAGGCAGAGACATGGGAGAGCACAGCTCTCCATCTTCCTTCCTTTTTCTGTGTGTGATTTAAAAAAAAAAATTAATTTATTTTTTATACAGCAGGTTCTTATTAGTTATCCATTTTATACATATTAGTGTATACATGTCAATCCCAATCTCCCAATTCATCCCACCCCCCCACCCACCTCCCCCCTGCTTTCCCCTCCTTGGTGTCCACATTTGTTCTCTACATCTGTGTCTGTATTTCTGCCTTGCAAACCAGTTCATCTGTACCATTTCTATATGCGTTAATATATGATATTTGTTTTCCTCTTTCTGACTTACTTCACTCTGTATGACAGTCTCTAAGTCCATCCACATCTCTACAAATGACCCAATTTCATTCCTTTTTATGGCTGAGTAATATTCCATTGTATATACGTGCCACATCTTCCTTTTTTTTTTTTTTTTTTTGCGGTACGCGGGCCTCTCACTGTTGTGGCCTCTCCTGTTGCGGAGCACAGGCTCCGGACGCGCAGGCTCAGCGGCCATGGCTCACGGGCCCAGCCGCTCCGCGGCATGTGGGATCTTCCCGGACCGGGGCACGAACCCGTGTCCCCTGCATCGGCAGGCGGACTCTCAACCACTGCGCCACCAGGGAAGCCCTCCTTTTTGTTTTTAAACATCTTTATTGGAGTATAATTGCTTTCCAATGGTGTGTTAGTTTCTGCTTTATAACAAAGTGAATCAGTTATACATATACATATGTCCCCATATCTCTTCCCTCTTGTGTCTCCCTCCCTCCTACCCTCCATATCCCACCTCTCTAGGTGGTCACAAAGCACCGAGCTGATCTCCCTGTGCTGTGCGACTGCTTCCCACTAGCTATCTATTTTACGTTTGGTAGTGTATATATGTCCATGCTACTCTCTCACTTTGTCCCAGCTTACCCTTCCCCCTCCCCATATCCTCAAGTCCATTCTCTAGTAGGTCTGTGTCTTTATTCCCGTCTTGCCCCTAGGTTCTTCATGACCACTTTTTTTTTCTTTTTTTTTTAGATTCCTTATATATGTGTTAGCATGTGGTATTTGTTTTTCTCTTTCTGACTTACTTCACTCTGTATGACAGACTCTAGGTCCATCCATCTCACTACAGACAGCTCAATTTCATTCCTTTTTATGGCTGAGTAATATTTCATTGTATATATGTGCCACATCTTCTTTATCCATTCATCTGTCGATGGACATTTAGGTTGCTTCCATGACCTGCCTATTGTAAATAGAGCTGAACATTGTGGTACATGACTCTTTTTGAATTACAGTTTTCTCAGGGTATATGCCCAGTAGTGGGATTGCTGGGCCATATGGTAGTTCTATTTTTAGTTTTTTAAGGAACCTCCATACTGTTTTCCATAGTGGCTGGATCAGTTTACATTCCCATCAACAGTGCAAGAGGGTTCCCTTTTCTCCACACCCTCTCCAGCATTTGTTGTTTGTAGATATTCTGATGATGCCCATTCTAACTGGTGTGAGGTGATACCTCATTGTAGTTTTGATTTGCATTTCTCTAATAATTAGTGATGTTGAGCAGCTTTTCATGTGCTTCTTGGCCATCTGTATGTCTTCTTTGGAGAAATGTCTATTTAGGTCTTCTGCCCATTTTTGTATTGGGTTTTCTGTTTTTTTAATATTGAGCTGCATGAGCCGTTTATATAGTTTGGAGATTAATCCTTTGTCCGTCCATTTTCCTTCTTTATCTATCTCCTGCCACTGTGGGTCAGTGGGCACGGCATTCCTTCCTTCCTCCCTTAAATATCAATCAGGCACCAGGAATATGCCAGTCTTCTTTCCCCTGGTCCCTCCTGCCTTCTTTCTGAGTTATCAGGGATCCTAGGGCAGGAAAAGGGGGAAGGAAGCAGGATTTACGCCAGTGGGCAGAGAAAGAACCATTCATAACCAGCAGCCTGTTTTCAGGGTCACCATTAGCATGCTTTCATTTTTCCTTCCAGACATTTCTCTGAGATTGCCTTGGGGTGATTTCATTCCCCCATCACAGGAGGTAATCCCAGACATGCTCATGGCCATATTCTTGGGTACCTACATAAGCTGGTTTTTAATACACAGCTTGGGATTGCATTTGAGATGAGCTGGGTGCCAGATGCTGGAGCTGTTCAGTGGCAGCACACTGAATTCTCCAGGAACCAAAGCATTTTGGTTGCCATCTCTTCTAACAGGCGGGTACAGGGCACCTGTGAGGGAGGGCTGGAGGTGCGTGGGAGCCTGAAGGACAGAGGGAAGAGCCATCTCACTCCTCCTGGGAGGCCACTCTGCCCCCTTCCATTTTCTCCATTCCCAGAGAGAGCTTTTCCTGTAGGTGTGGCACTTGGTGGATGAGTCTCTTTCCATATGGCTCGAGAAACTGAGCCAAGTCCACCATGCAGAGGGAGGGAAGATGAGTCAAATGACCCTCCCACCACCATCACCACCACTTTTCTGACTTAAGGGGAAAAAAACTGTGGTCACATGTACACTGGCTTTCTCCGCCAAGTTGTTTCTCTCTTTCACCTCCATGTGGAGGTTTCTGGAGCTGAAAGAGGAATGACTGGTGACAACATGATTCAGGCAAACAGCAGAGCGTTTCTGATAATGGAGCCATCTGGTCTGGGGACTGGAAGTGGCCCCTAGATGTAATACACAACTTACAGACTTGGGTCCTTGGGAGAGGCACTGAACCTCTCTGGGCCTCGGTTTCCTCAACTGCAAAGTGAAGAAGGTGAATTTTTCCATTCCTTCAAATGCTAATGATAATGGGATACTAAGTGAATGATCAGAGCTCCAGGAGTATCTTTAGAATATGCTAGAAATAAGGGCGACGGATGAGATGAAACCAAATTGGCAAAATATCTTTTTTGAATTTTATTATTTTATTTTTATACAGCAGGTTCTTATTACTTGTCTATTTTATTCATATTAGTGTATATATGTCAAGCCCAATCTCCCAGTTCATCCCACCACCCCCACCCATGCTTTCCCCGCTTGGTGTCCATACGTTTGTTCTCTACATGTGTCTTTCTGCCTTGCAAACTGGTTCATCTGTACCATTTTTCTAGATTCCACATATACGCATTAATATACGATATTTGTTTTTCTGACTTACTTCACTCTGTATGACAGTCTCTACATCCATCCATATCTCTACAAATGACCCCAAATTGGCAAAATATTGATAATCATTGAGATTTGAGTCATGGGGAGAGGCAGTTTATTCCACTACTGTCTCTGCTCTTGTGTACGTGGTCCTCCTAGAATGGCTGGTGAGTAAAGGTGCCACTGCAGGACAGGCTGTGGTGAGGAGTGAAGGGACGTGAGTGCCCCAGAACCGCGGGGAAAGTGACTTTGGAGAGGAGAGCTGAAGTGGCTGGGCTTGTCCTCTCCTGTCCAAAAGTTACATCTGGATTTCAAATGCTTTACTTTTTTTTTTTAACATCTTTATTGGAGTATAATTGCTTTACAATGGTGTGTTAGTTTCTGCTTTATAACAAAGTGAATCAGCTATACATATACATATATCCCCATATCTCCTCCCTCTTGCGTCTCCCTCCCACTCTCCCTATCCCACCCCTCTAGGTGGACACAAAGCACGGACCTGATCTCCCTGTGCTGTGTGGCTGCTTCCCACTAGCTATCTATTTTACATTTGGTAGTGTATATATGTCAATGTTACTCTCTCACTTCGTTCCAGCTTACCCTTCCCCCTCCCCGTGTCCTCACGTCCATTCTCTACATCTGCGTCTTTATTCCTGTCCTGCCCCTAGGTTCTTCAGAACCAGTTTTTTTTTTTTTAGATTCCATATATATGTGTTAGCATATGGCATTTGTTTTTCTCTTTCTGACTTACTTCACTCTGTATGACAGCCTCTAGGCCCATCCACCTCACTACAAATAACTCGGTTTCGTTTCTTTTTATGGCTGAGTAATATTTCATTGTATATATGTGCCACATCTTCTTTATCCATTCATCTGTTGATGGACACTTAGGTTGCTTCCATGTCCTGACTATTGTAAATAGAGCTTCAAATGCTTTACTTCTTAAATAGCCTCCTCCTCTCTGACTTGGGTGTTTGTGTCTGTGTGCCTATCTACACTTATTTGCACTTTAATTTGGTGATACCCAAAGAAAAAGTCTACATGACTTTTGTTGAAAACAGCAAGCCCTGGGAAGTTAGAAATCTTCCCTCTCAGTTCAGCTGTCCTTGAGACGGCATTGTCAATACCAGGACCTCCTGCAAATCTGCAGTGTATCTGCCTCTTTGAAATCAAAATTCAGAGCATGCCTCTCCTTTACACCAAATGGAACAGATGTGAACTTACAGGAGAAGTACCCTGCCTGCCTGTAGAGCTGGACCCCATTTTAGGAGTGAGTGGCTGGACATCAGAGAGATACTAAAGACCCACATGTCATCTGTCACACTGAGCACGGGATTGTTCCAGTGGAAAGCTTGAATTGAGGGAAACCCTCTGAAAGTCCCTGAGAAATGGAAACCGTTTCCAAGGATTAAGCCATAGAAGTATTACAGCAGCTATCTGCAACATATTCCACAATGAGATAAAGTCATTAGTCCTCCCAGGAATATGAGATACTGAAGAATATGAGGACAGTTCCTTTTTTCTTTAAGGTCTTATCCAGATAGGTGCCAATATCTTTGGCATTGCCTCTGTCTTCTGCATCTTGGTCTTTAGAAAGCCTTTGCTGTTTCTTCCCATAAGGTTGAGTTGGGCTTCCTATTTTAGTGAGCCACTGCACCCTACACTTCCCCTGACACAGCACTCATCACTTTGTATTGTAATTGCTGGTTTACTTGTCTGCTTGTCCACAAGGCTTGAACTGTGCAGCAGCAGGGTCTATGATTTGTCCATCTTTATGCCACTCACACGTGGCAAAGCAATGGCATCCGCTCATTCATTCAACACAGATGTTCTGAATGCCTACAGCACATCATACAGATGCAGTCTCTGCCTTTATGGGATTTACATTCTAGCAGCACCTAGTAAGAACCAGTAAGTATTTGCTGAATGAAT
This sequence comes from Tursiops truncatus, assembly GCF_011762595.2. NCBI lineage: Eukaryota > Metazoa > Chordata > Mammalia > Artiodactyla > Delphinidae > Tursiops > Tursiops truncatus. Next base: position 122,050,003 of record NC_047036.1, on the reverse strand, counting down.
GAATGAATATTAAGCCACACCATTGCCACTTAAACCCAACTCCAACTTTGATAGTTTGCCATCTCTGCTCCTGACATAAAATTCCAACAGGCCCAACTAGTTATTTTTCCAGGATTGGGGTGTATCCAGGCATGCTAGCCACGGATAAAAATAGTATTTTTATAGGTCATCCTTTAAAAAGGCCCTATTACATAAAATGTGCTTTGAGCTATGTCCGTATCCCTATTTTTCCAACGGATACCTGCCTTGGAGCCTCCCACTGCTGAAGACTTTTTCTTGCCTACATGTCCTCTTCATCAAGTGTCTAATTTCCACTACAGGAAGCCATGCTGAGTGACAAAAAAACGCCAGCTGGCAGTGCCGGGAAAGGGAGCAGAAGGAAGCAAGGAGATATCTTTTTCTGCCTATTCAGAACATTGAAATCCAATTTCTCGCTGGCCACATGAGCCAAAGGAAGCAGCTCCTAGCAGCTGTTGATCTGAGAGGCTCCAGTCTCATCTCTGTGACCCTGGTGTCAGTGGCACTCCTCAGGCACGTCTGGGAATGGGTTGGCATGATGGAATGGCCCTGCTCTTCTCTTCCCCGAGCACTGGCTTTGGGTGGGCCTGTTTCAGATGGCAGAAAAAATGATAGACTCACTCTGTGAAAAATCTGCTTTGTTGTGGATGGACATTCCTTGATAATTGCTGCCCCAGGGTTCCTCCTCTTTCTATTCCTTTCATTCTCACTTGGTGGTGTGCTGGTAAACCAGCTCTCCAACAAAGGAAAAAAAAGGCTCTGATTTGTAGTATTTGCCAATTTCCATGGTGTAATTACTCCTACCTGGGCTACCAACCCGGCGTTGCTGAATATGGAGTTGGGAATACAGGAGACATATGCGTTATTGCCTTTTGTGGGTCCGCAGGGACCAGGTCCGACACTGCGACACAGCTCCCTAATTCATGCTCGCTCAAGGGGTGCAAGATGGTACAGAACAGTACGGTTGTCTTTCTACAACTCGGACTTTAGGATATGGTTTGTAAAATACTTCTGCATCTGTTGGGTCACTGGGCTCTAACCACAACAGTGCACGGTAAGAATTACTATGCCTATTTGGTGGAGGAAGAAATTGAGGCACAGGAAGCTAGGACTTGCCTCAGCTCCGAGAGCTGGCATTTGCTCAGGCCCTGTCTCTCCACTCTGAACCCTAGTCATTCTCCTACCACACTGCCCACTGCAGCCCAACTGCACATCTTTCTGTACTACCAATGCCTCGTGCATGGCTACTTCTTACATTCTTCCAGAATGTTCTTTAAGCATCCCACCCTCTTCCTCTCCTGCCCAACTGCCACATGTTTTTTCAGTCTCAGCTTAAACAGTATGTCCCTCAGTGTCCGTGTCAGGGGCAGGGATCTCTTCTGGGTACTTTAATGACACTGTCTAGCACAGCACCCCCGTGCCCCCAGTATGGTATTTGTTAAATGGCTTGTTTATGGACCTTCCTTCTCCATCAGACTGTAAACTTGGTGAGAGCAGAAACTTTTAATGAGCTCACCTTGTTCCTAGTGCCAAGCACAGTGTCTGGCCCAATAAGTATTTTTAATATTTATTTATTTACTTTTGGCTGTGTTGGGTCTTCGTTTTCTGTGCGTGGACTTTCTCCAGTTGCGGCGAGAGGGGGCCACTCTTCATCGCGGTGCGCGGGCCTCTCGCTATCGTGGCCTCTCGCGTTGTGGAGCACAGGCTCCAGACGCGCAGGCTCAGTAGTTGTGGCTCACGGGCCTAGTTGCTCCGCGGCATGTGGGATCTTCCCAGACCAGGGTTCGAACCCGTGTCCCCTGCATCGGCAGGCAGACTCTCAACCACTACGCCACCAGGGAAGCCCCCCAATAAGTATTTTTAGAATGAATGAATCCATGAATGATGGTCTCCTAACCCCAAATTCACAGAATGCTTTTTTTTTCTATACCTATCTCCTATCAGGACCCCAAAGAATACATTTCCTCATAGATTGGTTGAGGTTTTCTCAGGAACCCGGGGAGGTTTCTGCTAGAATGCACAGCCAGCCAGCTGGTTCCATTGTCAGTGGCAGCTGCTCCCCTCCTCTGCCTTGCTGTGGCCCCTGTGGGCTTTTCCAAGTGTCACAGAAGTAAGCTGAGAAACCTATTTGGTGTGGTCTGAAATGTGCTCATTACACACATGCCATGACAGACACAGGCAGGAAGAAGGCTCCGGCCAGAAACACCTGCACCTCTGGGAAAGGAGGAATGTTTAGGAATATTCTGGAACCAGCATGTCCTGTAATTGCAAGACTGAGCCTTCTGAATTAGCATTGATTCCCTCAATTTCCCTCTGAGGAGGCAGGAAAGGGTCAGGGCTGCTTGCACGCTGGGAGCTGCTGACCTTTTAGCCTCACAGAATCTCATACATACCTGTGGCGCTCATCACAAACATCTAATCATCGTCTGTAAACACAGGTGGCTGCCACTTAAAACAGGCAGGGGTAGTCTGGCACATGTGAGTGACTTCCCTTATATTACCCGAGCCTACCTAGTAACACAAACTTCAAGGCGTTCATCTTTGCTCTTGAGCACAGATGAGGAAAAAATAATTTAATAATCATAGAGGATCTGATGATGCCTCTAGAAGCATTCTGTGCAAAGAGCTGTCTGTGATGATGGAAGTGTGCTATTCTGTACTGTCTTATACAGTAGCCACCAGCCATACATGGTTACTGAGAACTTGCCGTATGGCTAATGTGATGGAGGAACTGGATTTTAGATTTTTATTTTTAATTCGTTTAAATGTAAATAGCCACATGTGGTTAGTGGCTACTGCACTGTACAGCATAGCTCTAGAGCTAACAGTTACAAGATATACAGAAGACTGCAGACATATTAAATGACACGCCCCCCCCCCAAATAAACAAATGACACAACAGGGATGTAATAAGAAAAATTCAGAAAGTGGGAAACTCTAAGACAAATGACCCAATTCCTCTAATGAGTATATTGCAAGGAAAAAAAGAAGAGAATGTGTGTGTGTGTGTGTGTGTGTGTGTGTGTGTGTGTGTGTGAAACAGAGAGATTTAGACATGTAAGAAGCATATGAACCAAGTGTAATGTGTGGACCTTGGTGGATCCCAATTAAAACAAACCAATTATTAAAAACTTCTGAGACAATTGGGGAAATTTGAACACCGACTGGGTATTTGATGATATCAAGGAATTTTTAGATGTGATAATGGTATTGAGACTATGTTTAAAAAAAAGAGTCCTGGGCCTTCCCTCATGGCATAGTGGTTAAGAATCCACCTGCCAATGCAGGGGACATGGGTTTGATCCCTAGTCTGGGAAGATCCCACATGCCGCAAGCAACTAAGTCCATGCACCACAACTACTGAGCCTGTGCTCTAGAGCCCGCGAGCCACAGCTACTGAGCCCTTGAGCCACAACTACTGAAGCCCATGCCTAGATGTGCCTAGAACCCATGCTCTGCAACAAGAGAGGCCACCACAACGAGAAGACTGTGCACCGCAACGAAGAGTGTCCCCTGCTCGCCACAACTAGAGAAAGCTCGCGCACAGCAACGAAGACCCAACTCAGCCAAAAAATAAATAAAAAATAAAAATAAAAAAAGATCAATATTTTTTAAAAAAGAGTCCTTATCTTTTAAAGGTACCTATTGAGTTGTTTACAGATAAAAGAGGATGATATATGAGCTTTGTCTCAATCTAATCTAGTGGAGGGAGAAAGTGGGGTATAGATGAAATAAGATTGTTGATAATTGTGGAAGCCAAGTGATGGCTACACAGCAGTTCACTATTATTAGTTTCTTTGTTTTTTTTATTAGTTATCTATTTTATACATATTAGTGTATATATGTCAATCCTGATCTCCCAGTTCATCCCACCACCAGCCCCCTCTGCTTTCCCCGCTTGGTGTCCACACGTTTGTTCTCTACATCTGTGTCTCTATTTCTGCCTTAAAATTGTTGATAATTGTGGAAGCCAAGTGATGGCTGCATAGCAGTTCAGTATTATTATTTTCTTCGTTTTTTACATCAAGAAACTTTCATAATAAAAAGTTTTTAAAATTATCAGAGGAATGCCAATGTTGGTGAGAGTATGGACAAACAGGCACATTCCTTCTTTTGTTTTAAATTGAAGTATAGTTGATTTACAATGTTGTGTTAATTTCTGCTGTACAGCAAAGTGATTCAGTTATACATATACATACGTTCTATTTTTTATATTCTTTTCCATTATGATTTATCATAGGATATCGAATATAGTTCTCTGTGCTATAGAGTAGGACGTTGTTGTTTATCCATCCTACATATAATAGCTTACATCTGCTAAGCCCAAACTCCCACTCCATCCCTCCCCCAATGCCCTCCCCCTTGGCAACCACAAATCTGTTCTCTATATCCATGAGTCTGTTTCTGTTTCATAGATAGGTTCATTTGTGTCATATTTTAGATTCTACATGTAAGTGATATCATATGGCATTTGTTTTTCTTTCTGACTTCACTTAGTATGACAATCTGTAGTTGCATCCATGTTGCTGCACATGGCATCATTTCACTCTTTTTTATGGCTGAGTAGTATGCCATTGTATATGTGAACCACATCTTCTTTATCCATTCATCCGTCAATGGACATTTAGGCTGTTTCCATGTCTTGGCTGTTGTGAATAGTGCTGCATGTATAGGGGTGCATGTATCTTTTTGAACTGAGTTCTGTCTGGGTAAATGCCCAGGAGTGGGATCGCTGGGTCATACGGTAGTTCTGTTTTTAGTTTTCTGAGGAACCTCCATACTGTTCTCCATAGTGGCTGTACAAACTTACATTCCCACCAACAGTGTAGGAGGGTTCCCTTTCCTCCACACTCTCCCCAGCATTGTTATTTGTAGACTTTTTGATGATGGCCATTCTGACCGGTGTGAGGTGATACCTCATTGTAGTTGTGATTTGCATTTCTCTAATAATTAGCAACATCAGGCATCTTTTCATGAGGCACCTTCCTTCTTGAATGCTGGGAGCTTAAATTTCACATTGAGAAGTCAGTTTGGGTACTCTGATCCAGATTTAAACTAGGTGTTCTTTTTGACCCAGGAATCCTAGTTTTAGGAATTTCTTCTTCAGACATGTGAAAGAATCTATAAAAGATTGTGGAGTGGGGAGTCATTTATATGAGTGAAGAATTGGAAACAGCCTAAATGTCTTTCAGTCATGAAGTGGTTAAATAAATGCTGGTATGTAGCCACTGTGGAGTGAGTGATAAAAGCTTGAGAGAGAATGACATAGATTGGTATGGACCACCATCAGAAAGATGTCCATGATATACTGTTAGGTTAAAAAGAAAAGAAAATTGCAAAAATACGACCCGATATAAAACGACATATGTGTATGTGTACATATATCAGTGTACAAGCACAGAGAAAGCCTGGGAAAAAAGTTTGCCAGATTGGGGAGGGGAGTAGCTTACATCTGTCCCACGAATAATGAACAGCTGGCTCTTCCATCAGACAACCTGGCAGCTCTGGTCTGAAGGTTGTGTCCCCCACAAATTCATATGTTAAAATCCTAACCCCCAAAGATGATAGAATTAGGTAGTGGGGCTTAGAGAGGTGCTTAGGTCACGAGGATGGAGCCTTCATGAACAAGATTAGTGTTTCTATAAAAAAGACTCCACAGAGCTCCCTAGCTCTTCTGCTATATGAGGACACAGTGAGAAGACAGGGGCTATGAACCAGGAAGAGGATTCTCACCAGAATGAGACCATGCTGGTACCTTGATCTTAAACTTCCCAGCCTCCAGAACTGTGAGAAATAAATTTCTGTTGTTCACAAGCCACGTGGTCTGTGGTATTTGTTATAGCAGCCTGCATGGACTGATACTGGCCCTTCCTCCCAGAAGAAAATGAATGTAGCATCTGTGACTGAGAAGTTTCTTTCAGCACAAACTGTTGATCCCTCCTTCCAAAGTGGAGAGGCGTTTAATAAGTTCATTTCTATGGTGATAATAGCTACCAGTTACTGAGCGACACCCTGTGCCCAGCATCGTGCAGAGAAGTCTACACACAGGTGCTAAGAAGTCTCTCACTCACAGGCTCTCCCACTTGCTAGCTATGTGACCTTGGACTAGTTCCTTCAGCTGTTTCCTCATATATAAAATGGAAAGAATAATAGTACCCAACTCATGGGTATGAGAATTGAGTGAGATAATGCATATTAAGTGCCTGGTACATATAAGTACTCTTATTATATTTTCACTTCAACTTTCCAACATTCCATTTACCCTACGAGGTAAATACTAAATCCGTCCATTTGACAGATGAGAAAACTGAGTCTTAGAAACAGTGGTGTGCTGGCATCAGCTTGAATGGGTTTATGAGAACTAACTGTTAAATTTTCATGAAATTTTTGAGTTAGTTGACCATTATGTGGGCAGCTTGAAATTAGCTGAGATGGGAGTATTTACACCATGGAAACTGGCAAACACTGCATTTCCCACCGAGCTGTTTGTTAAACATTTACCAGCACACTATTGCTTAGAGCAGTTAAGTAACTTGTCTAAGCCCCATGGCTGGTGAGAGGCAGAGCCTGGATTGGAGCCCTGCTCTCCGCAACTCCAAACATCTTAATGTTTAGATATGCCTTGTTGGATATGCCTCTAACTCTCTATGAGTTAGAATTCCCATCTCCTGGACAAAGCTAGTAGGATCATGCTCTTCAATATCATGTTCCTAGAAACATGGTTCTCAAATTTTAGCGCACCTCAGATTCACCCGAAGGGCTTGTTGAAACACAGATCGCTGGGGATCTCAGAATTTCTTATGTGTTTTGGGTGGGGTTCAATAATTTGCATTTCTAACCAGTTCCCAGGTGATGCTGTTGCTGCTGGTCTGGGGACCGCACTTGGGGAACTGCTATTCTAATGCAAACTCTGAAGCTTTGTGCTATATATCTTGCCATAATCTTAGTGGCTTTACCAGTTCTTCTCTGATCTAAAGATGGGAGGATTTAGATAGTGGTTCTAGGCCCAGAGCTTTCTACAGGGGACCATTTTGCTAAGATATTTGTGCTCCCAGCAGTCTGAGCACAAGAAAACAGGAGCCAAATCTTGGTGCCTCTCTCTCTCCAGTTGGCCCCCATTTAGCTCTGGCAGGTATCCCAGGAACCTGAGCTGCTCCCCACACACAGCGGGAGGCAAATGAAAAAAGAAACATTTCAAAGTCTATCTTTAAAGCCTGGCAGAAAGCTGCCCTATAATTACACTAAGTGAACTAGTTACAACTTCTCTCGTATTGATGTAGGATTATTAAGAGATTGCTCACACAGCCCTGTGGAATTCAACTAATGAATTTAGAGATTTTTTTGTTAAACCACCCTTCTCTTCTAACCACTTCCTGCCTCTGAAATATAATAGAAAACCAAACCAGGAAGGAAAATGAAGTAAATCCTGAATTAATGTTCCTGATCAAAACATGATTACTGCTTTTAGAAAAGCGTTAACTTTCCTAGCCTAATGTTCTAACTTAAGTATTCATATTTTGGTAAATGGGGGAGAAAGCAAGAGGACATGGAGTTACATATAAAAGCTCACCTGTGGACATCACTTCAAGGGAATCTAGAGAAGCTAGGATGGGGGGTTGGCTATCCCAAGGTTGCACAGATTTAATTCATTCTCCCGGCAACGGTATTCTGTGGACACACCAGCCAATGGTGTATAGAAGGAAACAGACGAGGCCAATGGACCGTGGTGGGCCACTTTTATAATCCTGAGCTTGGGAGACAGGACAGACCCTCTTGCCTTAAAATGTACCACGGGCTTATACCATTTAGATTTGCTTTGAATTAGGAAATCAGGGAATATGATTCCAGGCATATGAATTCTTTTTATTAAATATTTAAAATTTTGTATTGGAGTATAGTTGCTTTACAATGTTGTGCTAGTTTCAAGTGTACGGCAAAGTGACCCCGCCATAAATATACATATCTCTATTCTTTTTCATGGGAATATGAATTCTTGCCAGCAATTGGAATCCCAGTTTCTTGAGAGTAGGCACTAAATCTTATTAATCTTTGTAGCTCCATATTCCTGAGCACATAATTAGAGTTCAATACACTCAACAAATACTTATGAATGACAGAATGTTACTGTGGAAAGAACAAGGGCTTTAGAGACAGAGCGATTTGCATTCAAATCCCAACTTGATCTCCAGCTCTCTGTGTGACCTTAAGCAAGTTATTTAGCCTCTTTGACACTCAGCTTCTTCATCTGTAAAGTGGAGGTCAATCAGTCCATGAAATTTACCGAGTGCCTGTGTGTGCCGACACAGTTTTGGACACTGGGGCACGTCAGCGAAGCGGCCAGAATTTCTGTCCTCAAGGTGTATGTAATATTAGAGCCCCTATCTCAATTTGCCTCTCACAGAGCCCAGATATGAGACAAGGGTCAGAGTTCCTGGGTTCAAATCCTGCCTTGACCACTAACTAGCTGTGACATCTCAGCAAGTGAACAGTAATAGGACCAGCCATATGGGGATGCTGTCAAGATCCCTCCACCACATATCTATGCATGCCTTTGTGTATATTTGGGCAGATAAGTTACACAAAGAGGTACTCCTACCAAGCAGCTGATGTGGTCGCATTTCAGGGTTTGGTAAGCAGAGGTTGGATTCAGCCTCCGGTATACCTCCTTGGCTGGGTACCATGTGCAAAAACACGTAAAGCTCCTAGAAGAGCAGCTGGCTATCTTTAATCAGTAAATGCTATCTTTCATTATTGTAGGTGTATGATGAGAATTTAATGCAAGCAAGGCATCTACAGTATATAGTTGGTGTTCAATAACTGTTAGTTTCCTTCCTCGGAGTCTGTGGGAAAATAGTAAACATATATGTCAGAACAAAGTATAGGTGATGGGCAACCATAAGCTATCTTGTTTTTCCTTTTGTTATAGTAGGTGCAGGAGGTAGTTTGACCTAAGAAAAAGAGCTCTGGGCTAGTAATCAGAAGACTTGGGTTCTGGCCCCTGCTCACCCATTGCTTGTCTCTAATTGTCCCAAGTGACCTTCACCAAGCCTCAGTTTTCTCATCTGTGACTGAGATGAGGGTGTGGGTTGGCCTAGGTCACGTGCTGGTAGTATGACATGAATGTACTTCATTTGAACAAATTCTTGCTTTGCCTAGTCTGTGTAAAGACAAAAGGGTATGAGCCAGACTCTGGAAGGTGATGAGTGGGTGAGTCTGAGAGTGACCTTCTGTTCTAACATGCTTTATAAAACACTAATTGAAATGACAGGACTTGCCCAGGATCACACAGTGGGTCAGCTTTAGATCGTTTCAAATGACCTCAACTCAGAGAACCATGGGGAGAACTGGATGGAGAGCCTAGCTGTCAACTGGATGGCTTAGACATGTGAGCTTCTCTTTCATGTTCTAGGCTTGCTTGGGATAACTGGGTTACAGTGGTGAAGTCGCTTCTGCTCAATTTGGTCTAAGAGTCTATCTGGCTCAGACATTTTATCTGTCATTGACTAATATCTTTCACTTCTCACTGACTTTTCCAGTTAGAACAAGGCTATTCAAATTCCTAGTCAAGCATGAATAAGGCAATCTTTCTGTCAATTTAAGGAGTGAAACTACAGCAAGGTGTTTTCTAAGAGTTAGTGATTTTAGCCTTTAGGCAAGTGCATTTCAACTGAAAATCCCTTTTTGTTTTCCTTTTTAACTCCATTAGTCTGTAAAATAGCGAATGAAAGTCATTACTTATCATTTAGTGTTTGCTGTGGATCAGGAACCAGGCTAAAGTGCATTTAGATGTAATATCTTATTCAGTCTTTATAACCAGCCTATGAGGCAGGTATTACTGTTATTTTATAGGCAAAGAAATTTGAAGCTCAGAGAGGAGGAGTAACCTAAGGTCACACAGCTGATAAGTGGTGGAGTCTGAGGATAAAGCCCAGCCTCCTTCCTCTGCAGCATCCTACATTTATTTATTTATTTATTTACTTACTTACTTATTTATTTTATTGCGGTACGCGGGCCTCTCACTGTTGTGGCCTCTCCCATTGCGGAGCACAGGCTCCGGACACGCAGGCTTAGTGGCCATGGCTCACGGGCCTAGTCGCTCCGTGGCATGTGGGATCTTCCTGGACCGGGGCATGAACCCGTGTCCCCTGAATGGGCAGGCGGACTCTCAACCACTGTGCCACCAGGGAAGCCCCATCCTACATTTATTAATGATCCCTCTCTATGTACTGTTATGGGATTGGCTTCCCTGTTGTACTTGCTTAATATTCCAGGTCAATTAATTCCCCAAATATTTACTAAAATCCATCACATGTAAAGGAAAGTTCTTTATCAGTATGCATATGACCTGTCACTGTCTTACTCAAGTTGCACAGTTAAGTATTTGTTTACGCTATTCACTGCGGGTGTCGAACTTTTCATAAAAGTCAACACCCTTCATTCCTTATCAAGTGCCTACTATAAATTACATTTATTGGTTAGTTAGTACTATGTCCTAAGGCAGCATCTCATCTAAGCCTCACAATAGTCCATGAGATAAGTCCACTTATCATCCCAACCCTCAGATAGGGACGTGAGGCACAGAGCAGGGATCTGTCCGCAGCACCGCAGCTTGTAAATGGCAGGGGCCGGGTATGAGGACATAATGTCTTCCGTTTCCTTGGACTCTGCTGAGGGTCCAGTGGCCCTGTGTAAAATTTGAACTCAATTCACATTTATGGCTTGGTTAGACTCCAGCAGGGTTGACTGTGAACCATAAGATCAATGGTTTTACTCATCTCTCCCTCTGGGCAGGTGGGGACCAGCTGGGGGCTTTGTCAAGTCAAACAGTGCAGGAGGCAGGGGCGGGGACTAGCCATGCTGCCTGCCCCAAATTGGTGCAGGGGGGCCTATTTCTAAACCCTTCCTTTCCCCCATACTGCTTGCCGTGAGTCACCTTTTGTCAGTGGAGGAGGCTTCCTGTGCGGCCTGCAGCTGCCCCTTTCAGACACGTGAGGGGAGTCAGGGGCGTGCCATGTTCAGCCATCCTTCTTAGAGCCAGTGTTGGACAATGCTAGTTCCAAGGACTGGTGCTGAGCAGCGCTTTTGGAGCCATCGTGGTAAAGTGGCTATTGGGAAACTTGAGCTCCAGTGTCACTTGGGAAGGACGGAGTGCCCAGGAATAGAACGGGACATTGCAAATGAGTCGTGAAAAACAAGCCCAGGCTCCGGCCCAGCGCCTGGGCCCAGATGTGCTCCTGCAGAAATTCGGCAGAGCGTGGGTATAGGACGCTGCCTGTTTGAGCTGGCGTCTCCAAGGTCCCGAGCGCAGCTTGGCTGTAGTGCTTTTGCTCTAGGTTCTGCAAAACCTAGGTGGGCCAGAAAAGGGTTCAGAAGCCTGAGACTCATCAGTGGTCCTACCAGCTTCAGTTCAAGTTCATGTTTTTCTAATTGGCTGCTTCTTGCTGAAACCAATCCAATATATTGTAGACCTAAGATTTCCTCATTGATTGCCAACTGTTTTGGGAGCAAATTTGCATTTGTTTGGAAACTCTGTCCTGTCTTATTGCTCCATTCACTTTAATTCTCTTTTGCTCTCTCCTTCCCTGCTCTCTTAAAACACAGAATAGTAGTTATAAGCTTGGACTGTGGAATCTAGTAGAAATGATTATGAATTCTTGTTTTACTTTTTACAGTATGTAAACTTGAGAAATGTATTTAACTTCTTTGAACCCTAGTTTTCTCTTTTGCAAAATGGTGATATTAGTAACACCTACTACACAGGGTGATAAAATGAACGTAAAGATAACTGGCACAGGAACTTGCACACAATACATGGCTAATAAATGTTACATACACGTAGATATTTTTTCCTCCTCCTTCCATTTTTCTTTTCCTCTCCTTGCTCTTTTCTTGCCCTTTCCTTCCCTATCCTTCTGTGGCAGACAGACTCTAAGGTGACCTCCATGACGCCCCACCATGGACAAATGTGTTCATGCCTTTGTGTAATCCCCTCCCCTTGAGTGTCAGTGGGATCTGTGACTTGTTTCTACCAACAGAAGATGGCAAAGGTGTTGAGACGTCACTACTGTGATTACTTCATTTGTATAAAACTCCATCTTGCTAGTGGTTCTGTGCCTTGCTGGCTTTGCGGAAGTAAGTGGTCATGTTAGCAGGTCCTTATGGCCAGGAGCTGAGGGCAGTCTCTAGGAGCTGAAGGTGGCCTTCAGCCTACAGCCAGCAAGAAGCCTGGGCCCTCAGTCTTACAGCCATAAGGAAATGAATTCTGATAACAACCTTAGTGAGCCCGGAAGTGGATCCTTCCTCAGTCGAAACTCCAGACGAAAACCCAGCCCTGCTAGAAGCTTTGACTGTAGAAGTTTCAGCTGGTTGTGCCTGAACTCCAGATCTACTAAAACTTTGAGATAATGTGTGTGTTGTTTTACACTTCTAAGTTTGTGCACATTTGTTACACAGCATAGACATGCCCTTCTTCCTCAATTATTCTACTTTCCTTTTCACTACTTCATGACTTTCATAATTGCCACATATATGTCTCAAGTAGAAAATGCAGTAGAACCATATCCATATATCCCTTGCTGAAATATTTGGAGGGCAATTTTGCCTTAAGGTTAAAAACAAAAACAAACAAAAAAACAATCAAGAAGAACAAACTGAGTTGGGTTGAATGGGCTCAAGTATCCTTGGAGAAAGACCTAGGGAAGCTGCAGTTATTTTTTCTGGCATAATAAAAGCAGCATGTCTTTCCTCCTATACGGATCAATAGAGATTTCAGCAACTTCTCCTTCTTAAAATGATGAATCTATTTTGGGGCATTTCAACAACTACTACATATGTGATGAAAAGTTTGAAAGACTGAAAGGGACTCAAAAGACTTATTATGGAGAGAAGCACGACTGCTCTCAGATCCACTGTCTTTCTTGAAGGATGTGGAAGATAATGTTGAAAATACCCAGTTCCTAAATGATCATATCATTTTTTTGTTCAGAACTCTTCAGCAGTCTCCCCATTGCCCCCAAGATAAAGTCCCGACTCCTTAACATGGCTTAAAGGCCACTGTCAACTTCTTCACCCTCATTGTTCCTCTTTCTTCCTCTGATGTTCCTAGATCTCTCGTTTCAGAACCTTCCTCCTGGAGGGATGTGTTTTTCCTCTGCTCTGAACCCTCTTTGCCATATTCTTTAACTGGCTAGCTCTTATCCATCTTTCAAGTCCCAGTTGAGATGTCATTCACTCAAAGGCTTTCTTGACTCCCAAGCACAAGTCAGGTGTCTCTCCAGGGGACCCTTTACTTCCCCAACCATAGCTCTTACTATACTACATTTAAATTCCATGTTCACATGCCTGTCTAACTGCAGTGAAGCATGAGTTCCTTAAGGGCAGGGTTCATACGTAGGTTCCTCTTTTATCCCTCACGCCTTGTTGTGTGCTTACCACTGTGACTAAAGCAGCAAATAGGACAAAGTTCCACCTCCATGGAGCTCAAAGTAGGCTCAGGGTAATGTACATTGCCAGCGAAAGCTTCACTTTGGCCCCAGTTATACTCTCAAAATCCCTCAACCAAAGCAGCCAAGTGACTTGCCATGGTGCTAGATCATTAGAGGTAAAGATAATTTACGCAGCCTCTGGATCTCCTGGAAGGGTGCAAAGGATGTAGGAGCAATTGCAGAGCAGATGTCTCCTTCTGGGGTCATGTGGCCCCAGATACTTGCGCTTCCTGTGACACTCACACATTGAGGCAGTGTTCAGGCTGGGAGAGAACTTCACATCCAGTCCATTGCCCCTTCTATGGCTTGGGGCAGTCACTGGTGATTACCTTGTGAAGTAACACTCTGGAGCAAGTCAAGTATTTGGGGTGGGTAGCGGGGAGGGGGGTGGCGCCCACATCCTCCTAATGCCGTAGCTTCTGCGCTCACTCCCTTGGAAGGCAGCAAACCAGTCTCTCCTGAAGAGTAGAAATGGAGCCTTTGCTGTTCTGGTAGGGTGCTGGAACAGTCCCTGTCCTCTCTACCTACTATGGTTCAGAGCATGACCTCTCTTCCTTCCTTCCTTCTTTATTTTCCTTCTTTCCTTCCTGCCCTCCCTCCCTCCCTCTTTTGGTATTATTAGTTTTATTTATTATTTTCCAGATGAATTGATGCAAGCAAGCTAACTTAAATAGCATGCTCAGGGTCATCAGATGACTGGTCTAGTAAGGATTAAAACAAAGTCTCTCTGGTTCTAAATTCCAAGAAGTACCTTCATTGAAGAGAGAATGTAGGTTCACATCCCAGCTTTTGCACTCCTAGCTGAGTGACCTTGGCCCAGTCTCTTCCTCTTTATAACGAGGATGATAATACCACCAACCTCATACAGTTGTTGTGGGACTAAAGGAGATAGCCCATATACAATGCTCAGAACTGCGTAAATGCTCAAAATTGTTAACCATTATCATCGTTATTTTCACTTCTTGGCTATTTCAAACCTCATGTTTTGTCTTGTGTCTTAACTTTGGGGATTGATATTAGCCTGACCATTCCAGATTGATAGTCTTATTTATCAACACTGATAGGGTCAGCTAAGGCCATGTAATTTTCTTCTTCAGCACCCACCATAGCACCTAGCACATGGCTAGCCAGAGTAGGCATCTTGATCATTTATTCAAGCCTGGATGCTTGCCTCCCCCATCCTAGAAAACAGCACAGTATTGAGGAATAAACACAGGCTTCAGAGCCATTTGCCAGCTGGAAGACTTTGGAAAAATAACCTGCCTATTCTAATCTCCACTTTCCACATCAGTGAAGTAGAAGTAATAATTCCCACCTTGTACAGTCGCTGTAAAGGTGAAATGACACATGTGAGAAGCCCCACATGCGCTGGTCCCTTCTCCTCTTCCCTCAACCAGCTCCTGTAACTAGGACAGTCACCTTCTGATGCCGGGATCCAGAGGGAAGGAGAGAGGCAGACTGCTGTTTATTGGCTTATTGCTTCACTTACTTACAAACCAATAAAGCCTGCTTGTCAGCTTTTGACTGGTTGGAAAAGTTTCCAAACCCAAGCGCTCAGTTTGTAGGTGGAACAAATATGGCTTCCTGCAGAGTTCTCAAGTCCAGATGCAACCATGCAAGTAATAGTCATAGGTTGTTTTGGGCTGAATTTCTAAGTTTTGGCAGGAGAAAGCAGAGGGACCTCCCTGGTGGCACAGTGGCTAAGAATCCGCCTGCCAGTGCAGGGGACACAGGTTCGAGTCCTGGTCCGGGAAGATCACACATGCCGTGGAGCAAATAAGCCTGTGCACCACAACTACTGAGCCTGCACTCTAGAGCCCCCAAGCCACAACTACTGAGCCCACGTGCCACAACTACTGAAGCCTGCGTGCCTAGAGCCCGTGCTCCACAGCAAGAGAAGCCACTGCAATGAGAAGCCCCTGCACCACAACGAGGAGTAGCCCCCACTCGCCACAACTAGAGAAAGCCTGCCCGCAGCAATGAAGACCCAATGTAGCCAAAAATAGATAAATAAAGTAAATAAATTTATTTTTAAAAAAAAGAGCGAGAAAGCAGAGCCCTGGTCTAAGGAGAACCAGCCCACTGCAAAGGAAACCTCAAAACTAGAGACTATTTAAGGTTGGAAGGCCTTGGAACTGGGTTCCCATTAATTTTCCTTGTGGCTCAGAAATGATTCAAAGTTTTGTGAAGAGATTGATTTTCCTCTTCTTTTCAAATGTTCTCAGAATAATGTGGAGATCAAATTGCATGTCTAATCATGTCAGTGAAAATTACACATTCATTAATTGTCAGAACATCTGATATACACCAAGTTCACGTCCCTCTTTAAAAAAATTCTCAAAGCTCTGAATTCCCAGGTTGTTGGGAAAATTGGAAAAAATGTTTTTCTTAGGCTGACGTTGCTTTCATTTACTAGAGTGAGATGGGGCCCAGTCAACACCCAGTAGGAGGGAAAGCAACTGTAGCACAGAGGTCAAGAGTACTGGTTGGGCAAACCTGATTAAAAATGTGCAGAGGAGCTGAACAGACACTTTTCCAAAGAAGACATACCGATGGCCAACAGGGACACTAAAAGAGGCTTAACATCACTAATCATCTGGAAAACGCAATTCAAAACCACAATGAGATATCAGCTCACATCTGTCAGAATGGCTGTAGTCAAAAAGACAACAAATAGCAAGTGTTGGCGAGGGTGTGGAGAAAAGGGAACCTCATGCACTGTTGGTGGGAATGTAAATTGGTGCTGCCACTATGGAAGACGGTATGGGGATTCCTCAAAAAATTAAAAACAAAACTACAGTATAATCCAGCTATTCCACTTCTGGGTATTTATCCAAAGTATATGAAAATAGTAATCCAAAAAGATATCTGCACCCCCATGTTCATTGTGGCATTATTTACAATAGCCAAGATACTAAAATAACCTAAGTGCTTATCAATGGATGAATGGATAAAGAAGAAAAGAAGATGTGGGTGTGTGTATACACATACACACACACACACACACACACACACACACACACACACACACTCACAATGGAATACTACTCAGCCGTAAAAAAGACGAAACCTTGCCATTTGCAACAACATGGATAGACCTTGAGGGTATCATGCTAAGTGAAATAAGTCAGACAGAGACAAATACTATATGATTTCACTCCTATGTGGAATATAAAAAGCTGATAAACAAACAAAAACAAAATCAATGAACAAACCGAACAAAAACAAACACATAGATACAGAGAACAGAGTAGTGGTTACCAGAGGGGAAAGGGTGGGTGGCAGGGGAAGAGGACAAAATGGGTAAAGGGGATTAACTGTATGGTGACAGATGGAAAGTAAATTTTTGGTGGTGAACACACAGTAGGGCATACAGAAGTAGAAATATAATATGGTACACATGAAACTTACATAATGTTATAAATCAATGTTACCTCAAAAAACAAACAAACCATTGGGGGTGGTAGCAGAATGCTGGTTTGGGTTCAGATTATATCAAATGCCAGTTCTAGCCCTTACTGGCAGGGGGAATCTGGGCAGGCAAGCCACTTAATGTTCCTGAGTCTCAGTTTCCAGTGTCTAAAATGGGATGATGCTCAAGGTTTGGTACAGCTGCTCAAGGTTTCTGTGAGGATTAAATGAGTTAATGCACGTACAGCCAGTGTGAATGAGGGCTTGGTCATGATTAGCCATTATTATTATTATGCAGTATGAGTAGATTGTTTTGCACATGAATCGCTTCTTTCTTGGTAAGTAGAGCATTTTCAGATTAAAGGGATGGGGAGAGAATAAATGCAGAGTTCTGGGAGAATGTGTTCAGAATATGTGATGTTGCAGCGCAACCTGGGTCTTCCAGGATCCAGGGAATCACACACCCATGTTAGAGAATATACTGACCACCCCATCCAATCTGCCTGGCGTTCTTTGCCAACTCACGGCTAGGATCCTCCTTTCCTCTAAGCTGCTTTACCCTCTCACCTCTGTAGCCGCTACATAAACCAGGTAGAGAATAAGGAGGTGTTGGGATCTGCCCTCCATCCCTTTCCATCACTACTCAGTGACACAGTGAACCTGGAGTCCTGCTCCGATACACCCACGATGGGCATTTTTTGTTTCCCACCTCCTTCACTTCCATCCTTCCTTCCCTCCCACTTCCCACCAACTCCCATTTCTTTGAATTCCCATTGCACTGTCACCCCTACACTGCCTACCTGATGATGCCATTCAACAATTTTTCCATAAATAAGTCTTTTCTTCCAACAAAATTCTAAATTCGAGGGCAGGAATTGTGCCTCCTTCTTCTTCATAACGTCCATGGGGTTTAGCTCTCACTGAGATTTTTTTCACACTGTACATTTTTAAATTGATGTATAGTTGATGTACATTATGTCAGTTACAGGTGTACAATATACTGATTCACAATTTTTAAAGGTTATATTCATTTATAGTTATTATAAAATATTGGCTCTATTCCTGTGCTGTACAATATATTCTTGTAGCTTATTTTATACCTAATAGCTTGTACCTTTTAATCCCCATCCTTATATTGCCCCTCCCCTTTCCTCTCCCCACTGGTAACCACTAGTTTGTTCTCTATATCTGTGAGTCTGTTTCTTTTTTGTTATATGCACTAGTTTGTTGTATTTTTCAGATTCCACATATAAGTGATATCAAATAGTATCTGTCTTTCTCTGTCTGACTTATTTCACTTAGCATATGCCCTTCTAGTCCAGCCGTGTTGCTGCAAATAGCAAAATTTCATTCTTTTTTATGGCTGAGTAGTAGTCCTTTGTATATATGAACCACATCTTCTTTATCCATTCATCTGTTGTTGGGCACTTAGGTTGCTTCCATATCTTGCTGCTTGTAAATAACGCTGCTGTGAACGTTGAGGTGCATGTATCTTTTCGAATTAATGTTTTCATTTTTTTGGGATATATACCCAGGAGTGGGATTGCTGGATCCTATGGTAACTCTCTTTTTGGTCTTTCGAGGAACCTCCATACTGTTTCCATAGTGGCTGTTAGCAATTTACATTCCCACCAACAGCGTACGAGGGCTTCCTTTTCACCACATCCTTGCCAACATTTATTTGTGTTCTTTTTGATGATAGCCATTTTGACAGCACACTGTATATTCTTTGTGTGTGTGTGTGTGTGTGTTTGTATATTCTGAATAAACACTTGATGGCTTGATTTATCTGCTTGGCAGCAGCATGTAAATATTGATCACGACCCTTGACATCAAGTATGTTATAGCCCAGGTGGATATCTAGCTGGACTTGAGAAGCAAATTCAGGTACCTCTGTGTTGCTCCTAATAGTTCTTTAAAATATATGTAACTAAGAAGTAAAAAAAGAAATATATCTTTATAAAGAAACCTAGACACTATAAAACATATAAAGAAAATATAGCTCCCTTTTTTTTTTTTTTTTTTTTTTGTGGTACATGGGCCTCTCACTGTTGTGGCCTCTCCCTTTGTGGAGCACAGGCTCCGGACGCGCAGGCTCAGCGGCCATGGCTCACTGGCCCAGCCGCTCCGCGGCATGTGGGATCCTCCCGGACCAGGGCACGAACCCGTGTCCCCTGCATCGGCAGGTGGACTCCCAACCACTGCGCCACCAGGGAAGCCCATAGCTCCCTTTTTTTGCTCTCTCCTCTATCCTACTTCCTGGACTATCCAGTATGGTAGCCACATGTGGCTACTCAGCACTTACAATGTGGCTAGTCAAATTTAATATGCTGCAGATACACACTAGATTTCAAAGACTTAGTATGAAAAAAGAATGTAAAATATCTCATAATTTTTATATTGATTACATGTTGAAATGATAATACTTTGATATATTGGATTAAATAAAATATGTTATTAGAATTAATTCCACCTTTCTCTTTATTTAATGCAGCCACAAAAAAAGCTAAATTACATACATGGCTCACATTATATTAGGGAATAATGTTCTAGGACTTTTTTCTATGCATACACAAACCTGCATACATGCACAAACACAGATGTAAACATAATTTTTAACAAAAGTATGTATATAGCACATGTAGATATGTTCTGCAACTTGCTTTTTTCATTTAGTTGTACTTTGTGGACCTGTTTTATTAGTATATTAAGAGCTACCTTCATTTTTTAAAATGGCAATAAATATTCTGTTGTATAGATAGACCACTGTTTACTTGATCATTTCTCACAACTGGGGTTGTTTCCAGTGTTTTCTTTTATAAGCAGTGATGCAGAGTTTGAGCATCTGTACAAAAATACTGTTAAGCACTTCACTAGTATTTCACAAGTGAGATTATTAAATTAATAAGTACACACATCTTAAATTTTGATAGATTAAGCCAACTTTTAACATTTGGGGGTCATGACCCCTCTGGAGAATCTGATGGACTCTGCTGGAAATTGCACACAAGTAAACATCTATACGGTTTTCCATAGGGTGTCAGGAATTCATGGATCTCCTGGAATCAAAGTTAAGAAGTCTACTTCTAGGGAAACAATTTACCATAAATTCAGCTTCTAAGTGTCCTGACTGTTGACTAGAAGAGAGAGACAATCCCACATAGTGGTCAAGACTCCCCGCCCGGTGTTAGGCAGATGTGGACTCAGAGCCCCACTCAGGCTTATGCCTTAAACTCACACAGCCTCAGTCTCCTCCATGAAGCAGGGGAAAACTACCTACCTCATGGGGTCTGACCCACGGCAGGCACTAAATAGATATTACTTCTCTTTTGGCACTTCTGCTGAATGATTTTATCTTGAGGCTTCTTTGTTCCACTGACAGAGTTAACAATGCTTTCAGTGCTCGGTCATTGGTCCTGACTGGGGCAGGAGTCATATAAGGGAGAATTAGAAGAGTGAACCGGTGTCGATGTTGAGTTTACTTAAACATTGGGCACCTTTTCTCCACACAAAGCTATTATTTTGAAGCAGTTGCCTAAATAGGAACAATTTAAACAGTATTCAACTTATACCAGGGCTCCTATTCCAAAATCATGGTTCCACTTGATTTTCACCTAAAGGATAAAAGCTAAAGGGTAAAAAAGACTCTTCGAAGGGTCTTTGGTCCCTATTTATAAAGTCATTACTTCTATTTGTTTCATGAGGACGCATCTTATCATCTCTTCATTCTCACCCATCAAATCTGGATTTTTCTGAGTGCAAGAACCATATCTCCTCTGTCTCTTGTGTTCCCTCCAGCATTTGGTACAGGGCTGGATATAGAATGCGTATTTTAATTCTTGTGAACCAGAACCCTTTCAAGAAGGTTCTTAATACAGAGGAGAGAGGTTTTTGTTTCCCAAGTCATTCTGAAAATTGCTCTGAAAATTATGCAAACAATAATAGCTAACATTTACTGAACATTCACAACGTGTCAAGCATTGTTATAAACCATTACATACATTGTCTTCCTTTTGTCTCACAACCCCAAGGTATAGGTGTTATCGATTCCACTTTAAAGTTGAGGGAATTGAGTCTCCAAAATGGGTCTTAACTATGTCACTTCTCTGTCTTACTTCCACTCTCATCTGTCTCTGCCATGCTTTCCTCATAGTCACCCCTCTTCCCCTTTGCCCTCACCCAGTCCTTCATAACAACGCAGCCAGGAAGATCCTTTGAAAATGTAAGTTAGATCATATCCTTCCCATCTAAAACTTTTCAGTGGCCTCCTATTGCATTTAAAATCTGATTCTGCCTCCCTCTCCTCTACCTGTGACTCCTCTCCCCTTCTTTACAAAGCCTGAGGGCAGGTCCTCTAACAGTTCCTTTCTCCTCTGCGGGACTTCTGCACAAGCTACTCCCTTGCCTCAGATATTCCTGCCCAACTCTTGAGTTGGGTCATCTCAATTTATCCTTCACTCCCTCAGGAAGTACCTTTTTCTCATCTCTGATTCTCATTTTAATGAAGTCTCCCTCATTGACGCTTGTCTAAAATATCCCTCCTCAAGAATAGGCCACAGCTTTCAGGTCTTTTTCTTATTACCCATCACACCTCAAAATTTTATACATATTTGTGTTTTACTACATAACCTCTCTCCGATGAGATAGCACACTCCGTAAGAGGGGAAACTGCATCTGCATGTTTCTTCACTCTACCCCCTCCACAGCCTAGCAGTATGTCTGGCAAATGGTGGCTGATAAATGAATATTCGTTGAAAGGATGAATGACATTTAGAGTAGTTCATGTAAACGCTGATTATCTTACCTCTTTTCGACTTTGAAAACCCCACAGTGCCCAGTCTATCACTCTCTGTGCAAAAGCAATGTTTGTTGAAATGAATACAATTGAATTTCAACTTTCTTTCCCTTCTCGTAGTTTAACAGAAGACTGCCATCATCCTAGTCCAAAACGGTGATGGCTCTAGATCACAAAATGACGATTGCTCAGAAGTCTTACGATGATTTGTAACACAGAGAGTCAATTGACCATTGATATCGGGCTAATATAGCCCCAGATAAACAAGCGAACTCACATCACTCTTTACTTGATAGCTACCTACAGAATCAGACAGAGCCTGAGGGTAAAAATCACCGACAAAACAGGGCAGTGCCATTTCTAGGAGAAAAATTGAAAAACTGCAATTGGCTGAAATAGGGCTCTTCTAGTTTTTGCTTTTTTTTTTTTTTTTAGGTACGTGGGCCTCTCACTGCTGTGGCCTCTCCCGTTGCGGAGCACAGGCTCCGGACGTGCAGGCTCAGTGGCCATGGCTCGCAGGCCCAGCCGCTCCGCAGCATGTGGGATCTTCCCGGACCGGGGCATGAACCCGTGTCCCATGCATCAGCAGGCAGACTCTCAACCACTGTGCCACCAGGGACGCCCTAGTTTTTGCTTTTTGAACAACCTTGTCAGAAATAACAAAAGCCTCAAAAATGAGCTGGCCACTTCATTTAATTATTCTCAGTACATACAAGAAAATGTCTTTCTACTGGAGCATTTTTTGTGAGACAAAGTGGAGCCTTGGAGCAGATCACTTAAGGATCCATGGTCAAAACTGACACAGGGAACATGTCCACAACATGCTTGCCTCTCGTTTTGCTGTAAGTAGAATTTAACTAGAACTGCACTTTTGGGACTTTCGAATGATATGGAGACACAGCAATAAAAAACCCAAAACAATTAAGGGGAACTCCAAGGAATCAAAGAGCTGGGGGTGAAGGAGAGGGTTGAAGAAGGTCACCTGATGTCATTTAATCCAGCCCCTTGTGTTCAGGGAACTTGAAAAGTAGTAAGTGAAGGTAGGAGGGGTTTTGGTGTTTAATCAGCCTGACAGGAGGGTAGTTTTCCATTATATTAAAACAAATTCTCTTGTGCAATAGTTTAATGTATTGTGTTCCATTTATTTTCTTTTTGTGTATGTGTGTGTTCCTTTTGTGTTCAATGTGGTTATGATACCTTCCAGTATAAAGTTGCTTACTCAGCTGATCTTAATCCCTTCATGCTTTGGACCTGAATTTTATTGGAGAAGGGGAAGGTTTATGTCAGCCTGCAACTAACTCTATAAAGTCATTCATTTATCCATCCATTCATGCATCCAGTATTTATTTTGTGCACGCTATAAAAAAAGGAATAATTGAACAACATAGTCATTGCCTTCAAGGAACTGAGTCCAGGAGGAGAAAGAGACAAGAAATCCATGTCAATAAAGGGGGAGGTGTGGAGTCCAAAGGGGATCCTGACTTAGCCTGCTTCTTTTCTTCCTCCTTCTCTTGATCCCTTAATCTTTCCTTTCTAAGTATCTTCTGAGTTTTATTCTGGTGGCAGTCAGGGGTTGGTACCTAAGGCAAAACCATGCATATATAAGACACATGGAGGCCGGGCGAGGGAACTGCCAGGTGAGGCTGTCGGAACTAAAGAGGGACACAGAATCTCAGACAGGGACAAGCTGAGAAGATTTTCTAAAGAAGTGGCATTTGGGATGAAAGACCTGAATGTAAGACTGGACACTATAACACTCCTAGAGGAAAACATAGGCAGAACACTTTTGACATAAATCACAGCAGTATTTTTTTCGATCCATCTTGTAGAATAATGGAAACAAAAGCAAAAATAAACAAATGGGACCTAATTAAACTTAGAAGCTTTTGCACAGCAAAGGAAACCATAAACAAAACAAAAAGACAACCTCCAGAATGGTAGAAAATATTTGTAAACTTTGTGACTGACAAGGGATTAATCTCCAAAATATACAAACAGTTCATATAGCTCAATATCAAAAAAAACACAAACAGCCCAATCAAAAAATGGGCAGAAGACCTAAATAGACATTTCTCCAAAGAAGATATACAGATGGCCAACAGGCACCTGAAAAGGTGCTAAACATCGCTAATTATTAGAGAAATGCAAATCAAAACTACGATGAGGTGTCACCTCACACCAGTCAGAATGACCAACATCAAAAAGTCTACAAACAATAAATGCTGGAGAGGGTGTGGAGAAAAGGGAACCCTCCCACACTGTTGGTGGGAGTGTAAATTGGTGCAGCCACTATGGAGAACAGTATGGAGGTTTCTTAAAAAACTAAAAATAGAGCTACCATATGATCCAGCAATCCCACTCCTGGGCGTATATCCGGAAAAGACAAAAACTCTAATTCAAAAAGATACACACACCCCAATGTTCATAGCACAACTATTCACAATAGCTGAGACATGGAAGCAACCTAAATGTCCATCAACAGATGACTGGCTAAAGAAGATATGGTGTGCATGTGTATACGTACATACACACACACACGATACAATATTACTCAGCCATAAAAAAGAATGAAATAATGCCATTTGCAGCATCATGGATGGACTTAGAGATTATCATACTAAGTGAAGTAAGCCAGACAGAGAAAGACAAATACCATACGATATCACTTATATGTGGAATCTAAAAAAGTGATACAAAGGATCTTATTTACAAAACAGAAATAGACTCACAGACATAGAAAACAAACTTATGGTTACCAAAGGGGAAGGGGGTGGAGGAGGGATAAATTTGGAGTATGGGATTAGCAGATATACATTACCATATATAAAATAGATAAACAACAAGCTCCTACTGCATAGCAGAGAAATATATTCAATATCTTCTAATAACCTATAACGGAAAAGAATCTGAAAAAGAATATATATATTCCAGTGTAGAAGGGTTCCCTTTTCTCCACACCCTCTCCAGCATTTGTTATTTGTAGACTTTTTGATGATGGCCATTCTGACCAGTGTGAGGTGATACTTCACAAACACACTGAATCACTTTGCTGTGCACCCGAAACACTGTAAATCAACTATACTTCAATTTTAAAAAGTATTAAGAAAAATAAAGAAGTGGCACTTGAACAGGACCTTAAAAAGTGTAGGCACGATTTTGATACACTGAACCGTGGGGTGGTGAAAAGGTTGGATGGAAAGTCAGACAGTTCAGGAAATAATAAAACATTGGGAGGTACTTGGTATTTTGGTTCCTTTTTGCTTTTAACTGCCATGCATGGCAGTTAATCCTAAATAATATTAAAAATGTGCCCAGGATTTAAATGTATTCTTACTGAGACATTTGTCTGCACAGGCTCTTTTCCTTTAGTGAACCAACCACCTCTCCTTTATCCCCTAGCAATTCTGCCCAGTCCCTGTGGTGCAGGTGGGCTGACCCTGCCCTGCCCTCTGGCTTCAGGTGTGGCCACGTGACCTAGTCCTGACCAGAGTATTCCTTATATCCCATCCACAGCAATTGCTCAGAGATGCACAGAGGACCTAAGGCAAGCTAATTAGCATCACTGGCAGAGCTGTCAAGGAGTATGCCCTCAATTTCTCTAAGATTAAGAGCCTTAAGAATGATGTAGAGTTTGGAGGCCAATATCCTTCTCCTGGAAAGAACTTTCCTGAGAATGAAGAAAGCAGTAGCAGGCAGAGCAGAGAGACAGAGAGATACAGAATTAGATTACTGTGAACTCATAGATCCTGCCACTCCTAAAATCTGCTCTTCAAATCTCCGTGAAACCACCAATCCTCTAGTCACCCTCTCCCAATTTTTTTTTTTTTTTTTTTTTTTTTTTTTGGTTAAGTTAGTTCGGCAAGGAATTCTGCAAATTACAAGTGAAAACGACCTCACACATAGAGCGGATACACTGTGTTGACACAAGGGAAATTTTCTTGGATAGGTTAGTCTAAACAGTATAAATAAAAATTGATATTTCAGGTTGACCTCTGGCTTGGCCCACTTTTCTTTCTTGATGAATTGATGGCCTCAATCAGCAACTTCAGTTAAAATGATAAAACCACTGTGGTTATAATAATGGCCAAGTAGATGCCCGGACTTCAAATATTTTAGATCAAAACCACAACATTCTTTTAACCATGAATCACTGATTATTTCATGTATTTTAGGTACTTGAGTCCTTTCATTCCAGAGAATCCTGAAATAGTTCCCTGTCTGCACCCAGGATTCTATGAGTGTTACTTCATCCACCTCTGAAAGGTTATCTCTCTCTGTGCCTCCCTCCTTCCCCGCAGGCAGAAAGAGGCAGTATAGTCTGGAGAAGAGTCAATGTGCTTTCTTGAGAAATGAGAAAATTCTAATGACTCAACATGTGCTTATTTCTACTACCAAATTAGGGAAAGACTGTTACAAGTGACAACTAAAGATAACCCCCTCAGGATTTTTCTCTGCTACAAATTTTTGAATTGACATGAGGCAAAAAAAAAAAAAAATGAGGATGGACGTGGGAATGCAGTAGTTGCTGAAAAATCCTACTGTCTTCAAAAATGATACCAGTTTGCCCTCTTCATTTTATCTCCACAGGCAACTTGCCAAGAGTCAAGGCTGGGTAGTGCTCACTGTAGGAGTAGTGTTAGCAAAGCTAATTTCAGCATCTGTATAAAAATTTCCATCAGTTGCTTGCTGCTATCAAATATCACACTACCTGTGAAAGCTCTTTGAGGGATTGCATGTTAACTTCCTGCCCTGTTTTCAATGCAGCTGAGAATTGTGTTTGTCATCTGCCTCGCCTATTGGGTTCTTTTTGATCCCAGTTTTGACCCTCCTAATGCATCTTTAAGTGCCAATAGCAATTTTACATGTTGTTAATGTTCTTCCCAGGTAAGAATCTCATTTTCTATTTCAGTAGACTTCCATTGGTAAAAATGTCAAGTTTCCATTTATCAGAAATATTACATCCCCCTTTTTCCCCCCACAAAAAGAAATCAGACAGCCATAAAAGTTAGACACAAATGAGGTAGGTCAGCCTGCCCACCTTTAAACAAAAGTTCAGGTAAGAAATATTTTAGATATAAGGAAACTAGGGGGACACAGGACTTTAATTTCATCTTCGTTTTGTCAGTATCAGACAAAGGAGTCTTGGGATTTGGAATCAGGTCTTACTTGTGAAAGCTTCTGGATCGTTTCTGTCCAACAGGTATTTACTACGTGCCAGGCACTGAACTAGGCAGTGTTGAAAGAGGCTTTCCTTTTTTTCTGGGGTGGTGGAGCTAGAGCGATATAAATCTGAGCTGTCTGTTGCTGTGTTTTGTGTAGTACGTGTTCATGAGTCTTTTGAATGCCATGCATCTGAACCCACTTTCTATGTTTGGGAACTCCCCCACCTTATCAATTTTGGTGGGTGGCGGAAACTGCCTCAGAATTAAGAAGCTGAAAATGCCAGCTTTATCAGTACTGCTTTCAACTAGGGGTCTAGGCTCTGTCAGTGACAGAGATCTGACTTGAACTTCAAACTGGAAGTTGGTGACACAAAGAGGGGACCCAGGAAGACCCATCTTTTCTTCTGTGCGAAAGTGGTAGGGGCTAATGCAAAGATGACCTCCAACTGCAGTAACAGGAGGGGGGCCGCAGGAGGCCTCCGTGTTCAGAGCCTGCAAGGTCAGCCCTGGAAGTCAGCACTTGGTCATTTAAGGCAGTGTTCCTGGCAGAGTGGCCTCCAGTCAGGCTTTGCAGCCCTCCCAGAAATGCTGTGAATTTAGTAATTCTGCCTCTTCTTAATTAATTTATTATTATATTAAAAAAATTTTTAATATTTATTTATTTGCCTGCTCCAGGTTTTAGTTGTGCCATACAGGATCTTTTTTTTTTTTTTTTTTTTTTTTTTTTTTTTGCGGTACGCGGGCCTCTCACTGCTGTGGCCTCTCCTGTTGTGGAGCACAGGCTCCGGACGCGCAGGCTCAGCGGCCATGGCTCACGGGCCCAGCCACTCCGCAGCATGTGGGATCCTCCCGGACGGGGCCACGAACCCATGTCCCCTCCATCGGCAGGCAGACTCTCAACCACTGCGCCACCAGGGAAGCCCCATACAGGATCTTTGATCTTTGTTGTGGCATGCGAACTCTCAGCTGTGGCATGTGGGATCTAGTTCCCTGACCAGGGATCGAACCTGGGCCCCCTGCATTGGGAGCGCAGAGTCTTACTCACTGGACCATCAGGGAAGTCCCTATTATTATTATCAACTGCAGTGGATTCTGTTGGAACCTGGGGGATGCACCTTCTTCCAACCCCATTGTGGAGAATGTTATTTGTAATTGGGGAGAATAATGCCAATATAGGGAAAGAAGTGGAGTTAAGATACAGGAGCAGACTGGCAAGACAGTCTGGGTCCTTAGAGGCCCTGAGATCAGCTCTCTGAACTTCCCATTTCATGAGCTAACAAATTCCCACTTTTATTTGAACTCATTTGAGGTGAGTTTCTGTCACTTGCAAGTAAAAGTTCTGACAAACACAGATGAAAGCAAATGAACATTACATATCAGGAGTCTCAAAAATATTCATCCCCTCTGAGCCAGCAATCGCTTTTCTATTCTTTGGAAATAATTTAAAATATTTAAAAGACAAAACCGAAATAGCAGGTGGGATTGGGCAAATGGTTGCATAACAAGGTGTTTCTAAAGAACAATATCCATGAAATTAGAGCCACTCATGCCAATTCCAGGCGCATCTCTTTCATACCTTTTGCTTTACATTGGAAAGGTTTTTCTTTCATTGCCATCCTAGTTTTATTCTATGTCTCTCTGTATAGCTTGTCCCTTGTTCTTTCCCCCTGAGTCTTTGGAAATTGCCTTTTGAGGCTCAAAATTGGCATAAACCGTGAGACCGTGTAAATGCTTACATGCTTTTCAGCCCAGATTGCAGTTGAGGGCCAGAGGTTTGAAAGTGCCCTCACCAGGCCATGCTGCAAAACACTACACATGATCTGAATGTGCTCATGTTTCTAAAGGAGTTCTTTATGCTGAAATCTGGTTTGGAGGCCTCTGACCCAAGCCCAACAAACTCACTACAATGGCCTGGGCAAGATGCAAGACAGTTAAAATACAGAGTGCTCAGGCCAAGATTCAGAGCGCCCGGACTTTGGTCCCAGTGTTTATTCACTGGCAAACTGTGTGGCCTTAGATAGTCCTTTCTTCTCGCTAAGCAGCAGACTCCGCATTTGCATAGGAAGACATTGGGCCAGATGGTTTTTTATGGTCCTTTTCAGCACTCAGCACCTGTGTTTTTTATTTTTTTTATTTTTTTTTATTTTTGTCTGTGTTGGGTCTTCGTTGCTGCGCGTGGGCTTTCTCTAGTTGTGGTGAGCGCGGGCTACTCTTCGCTGCAGTGTGCAGGCTTCTCATTGCGGTGGCTTCTCTTGTTGCAGAGCATGGGCTCTAGGTGCACAGGCTTCAGTAGTTGTGGTGCATGGGCTCAGTAGTTGTGGCTCATGGGCTCCAGAGCGCAGGCTCTGTAGTTGTGGCGTACAGGCTTAGGTGCTCTCCGGCATGTGGGATCTTTCCGGACCAGGGCTCGAACCCGTGTCCCCTTCATTGGCAGGCGGACTCTTAAATCACTGCACCACCAAGGAAGCCCAGCACCTGTGTTTTATGATTCCTTACAAGGTGGCATTTTTAAAGAAAGCCTGAGATAAACTTGGGTTAGGACTGCCTTTTATGCAACACCCAGTCTAGGTCGGGCCTCAGGCAGAGTCATGGGAGGAATTTGTTTGGATGAGTTTCCCCTTTGAAGAAATCTGCCCCTCTGAGTCCTGAGAGTCAAGTCTCCTCAACCAACTCCCAAGGATGGAGGCCTTATGTGGCCCCAATTCTATTCCTGGCTGGAGGCACCCAGGGAGGTGGTCTGAGCTGGGTCTGGACAACCTGGTGATTCAGCCTTTACAAGGATCCATTTATCATAATATCAAGAACAACCATTTGAAACAACATTGTAAATCAACTATACTTCAATAAAATTAAAAAGAAAAAGAACAACCATTTGAAGTAGACGTTACTCCCTTACTGAGGAGGAAACTGAGGCTCAGAGAGTTCTAGTGACAGTAGCCAGTGAGAGAGCTGGGATTCAGACTCAGGTCTTTTGGTTTTAATGCCTGTGCTTTTCCCTCTGCCTGACTGACATCCTGCAGGTTTAACACCGTTGAACAGTGAGGCACACATTCAAAGAGGGTGACGTGGGCCAATCCCCACCTCCTCTTGGGTTTATTGAGACCATAGAGCACCTTAAGGTCACCAGCTATGGCCACATCCAGCTTTGTCTCTTGATCTCTGTGAGACCTTGAGCAAATTAATGTTTCTGAGCCTCAGTCTCCCTACCTGTAAAATGGGGTGAAGGTAATGTTATTTGCCTCACACAGAAGTTGCAAGAGTTAAATGGAAGTGCTTGGTATAGTGAGTTTTCAGTAAGGTTAGTGGCACATAAAGGGTCCAATTTTTCGTGCCCAAATGAAGCAAGTCCCACTGTTTCTACTTCCAAGTTTGCTCTCAAACTCATCCACTTCTCTCCATCACAGATGCCATCTTAGTCCAGGCCACCCATCCAGAAGACTTAAAACTGATCTTCTGTTTCTACTGTTGTACCCCAGAAATTCATTTCCCACACAAGAGCCAAAGTAATATATTAAATTGAAAATCAGGTCAGATGATTTTCCTGCTTTAATCTTTCTCATTGCATCTAGGATCCAAGCTCCCTTCATGACCATCGTTTCTTGGTCCCTCTATGCCTTCCTCTGAAGTCTATTCTCATGCGTCTCACCTCATTGCTTATCACCCCTCAGCCAGGTGGGCATTCAGTTGGTTCCCCAAACTTAGCGACTTCCATCTGGGATCAGGCTCAAGATGTCCTCCTTCGCTGGAACCCAGCTCTTTCCTTGTCACAGAGCTGCCCTCTTCTCATCACTCAGGTCTCAGCATCAATGCCTCCCCTGATCAAAGATCTTCCCTTTTATCCTCTATTTCATATCCTTGTATAGATAAGAGCTAGTTTATACAGCAGACACGCAGCACAATTTGTGATTATCTTGGTTATTTCGTATGTATGTAAGTGACATGGTTGGTGCTCTACCCATATCTTTTCAGATCCCTTTATCATTTCTGTGCAACTCAACTTCACTTCCAATAGCCAGCACCTGCAATTCTGTTGGAAGCCTTCCCTTGATCTTCTAGAACATACTTTGCCCCTTGGGGTAGCTCTTAACCACTGGCCGACAGGTATAGAGGTATAAATGCCCCAGATCTCTCACCTCTTGGCCAGGATAATTCTTCAGTCTGAGTTTTACACTGTTTCCTAGAGCTTTTCCAAGGGGTAAAGCATCAGTAGCCCACTGTGGTGAGTGGCTTCAAAACACACCTTAACTAGTCACCTCCCCCTCCTGTATGATGTTCCCACTCCCCCACCGATGTCCTCATTCCTCCCAAATGATCTTTGAGCACTCAATCCTCATGTCAGAGTCTGATTCTGGGGGGAACCTAACTAAGACCATGGCTTTTTTCTTCTTTTTATCAATCCCAGTAGAGTGTACCTTTTATGTCTATCTTGTTCATTATTGTATCCTGCTGCCCAGTTTACTGTCTGGTACATAGTGACA